>NW_004955457.1:14947680-15148453 GCF_000276665.1 Chinchilla lanigera | reverse complement strand
AAAGAAAAGAAAAAAAGCAATATTGTAATAACTTCTAGCAAGAAAAAAAAGTAAGGAAACACTAGCAGAAACCCATTATTTCTATTTAGTTTAGCACCTGGGGGCTGGGGATTTAGCTCAGTGGCACAGCACCTGCCTGCCAAGGGCAAGGTCGTGAGTTCAATTCCCAGTACCGGAAAAAAACAAAAAATTTAAAAAAAAATAATAGCAACTGTTTACACATCCTGGTCCTTGATTTCTAAAGTTAATGACCAAAGAAAACTAACTGGTTTTATGAATCCTTTTTTTATAAAGCCATCTTTTACTTTCTGTGACCCTACACTAAAATAACCTTTTCAATTATTTACTAGAAAATTTATTTGGTTAAAATGTGGAACAAACTGGTCAGCATTTTGAAACGTTTTTGAAATTTAAAAAGCAGTTTATACCAATATGAAACATTATCAGAAATTCTGAAGCATTTTCTGTCCCACAGTATGCCTCTGGAAAGCAGAGTAGGATCACACAGGAAGCATTTGGGGTAGGTGAGTTACAACACGATGGACCAACCTTTTTAGTTGTAGGATTTCGACTCATTTAGTAAACTCCTAAATCACAATTTCCTCATCCTTAGAAAGATGCTACTGCTGCTTCTTTTTAAGGATGAAAGAAAGATGATTGCTTAAAAGATGAAGACATAAACGATGCAATGTACTGATCACCAAATGTACCTCGTTCACTTTCTTTTCTGCTTCTCTGTTAAGACTCATCGTTTTCTAAAGGCTTGGCAATTATTTTTAGTTGAAATACACTTTAAGTTTTAAAATTTCTTTTGTACAGTGATTATATGTTAGAATATCTAATAAAACACTCCATGGATCCCCAAATATTTCATAAATGTAGAATAGTATGGCCGTGGCCTCCTGAGGAGGCAGCTGGATGGATACATAGATTGAGTCTCACCTTTCACACTTCAGTGAGTTTATTAAGAAATTAAGAGCTTTAGTTGGATTTTATAATTTCATCAGGATCTGTAAAATAATAAATGTATAATTCAGATTTGAATAAGATTCATTCAAGATGATTAAGGAAAACACATCTTTTTTTTACAGTGTGATGCAGGAGTGGGAAATGGTCCTACTTAAGAAAAGTAAGCAAAGTATTGGCAGTCAGTGACTTTAAATTGGACATTAAACTAATCCAGGGCTATGCCTTAATAAAGGCTGGGGCTGGGAATTCTTATGGATTTTCTAGCTCACTGCAGAAACAACATCGAAAGGCAATAAATGTTCTATTACTTACACAAGCTGCTAGTTTTCAGAAAATTAGTCACTGGTGACCTTTTACCCTTTGTGGTGCTCTTCTTCTGAGTAACTGTACCTGATTGGAATCAAATGCAGACCAGCCCACAGAGAAGTTACTGCTAACCTCCTGCAAATTTAAATAATTGGGCTTTGAAATGAGCCATAAAATACTACCTGCTAGAAAAAAAAAAAAAAAAAAAAAACAGAACATGCATTTTTATTTTACCAGATTTAAGTTACCTCTCTCCAAGGCTTTGTTTTGGGTAAAATAAATTAAATATCATTGTAAAGGGAAAAATCTCATTTCAAACAAGTTGAATGTAAAACTGATACTTAGCTAAAAAGTTTTGATTCATGTACATCAAAACAATAGTAGCCTTTTGTTAGCACTCGACTCAGTCCAGGACTTTGGGTGGAAATGCAAAATAGGCAACCTGAGGTGGCAGAGGCTGATGTCTCAGGGTTGATCATGGAGAGGAACAGAAAAGGACAGAAGCTATGTGATCTGGGGCACCAGTCCTTACACTGAATTATATTGATTAGTTTTCCAGTTAGCAGGGAGACCTCCTTCTGACCCTATTTTCAGGGTCACTACATCATAATGCAATCCCATGTAGAAGCTGGTATCTATCCCCATATTGCTTTCTGAGGAAAGTATGCACCTGAAAATCACACATTTAAAGCTTTCTCTTTTCTTCTTTTTTTTCCTGGACTCTAACAATTGCATATATACATTTCAAATAGAATATAATAATATATGTTGCAGTAAATATAAGACATAAAAGTGGTACGAACCTTTTGCAAAGGCTATTTTAGAAACTGAATCTCATAAAAAGCATCCCATCTGAATCAGGGAAATAAAATTATAGTATTTGACAAACAGGTGGGCCTACTACAAGATCTTGACCCCCTAGAGTGAAACCTTAATTTTAGTTGAAAGAAGGTTGAAATATACAAAAAATATTAAAGATATAGGAGGAAACATTTTTAACTTGTTAGTGAGCACTTTGATCTTATATCAAATATGAATAATTAAGTAGCAGACCAAATAATTACCTTTCTAAGAATATTTATGAACCAAGAAACAACTATAAGATTCTGTAAGGTGACTGCATAATTTCAAAACCTTCTGGTCCTACAAAATTTTACTTACGTGTAACAGCCTGAAAAAAAAGTATGTTAAATGGCATTTACTATAATTCACGAGAAACTCACTATAGTATTAACATTATGTGGACAAAGTGCATGCCATTTTTCACATTTTAACTCATTGAACTGGCATTGAACTACCATAGCAGCAATAAGTAATGCATGTTATTTCACACATGATTTTAGCTAATTGATTAGACTTGCTGGTGCCCTGGAATCTTTCTTTATCTATTGTACGTCTATTCTTTCACAGTTTACTGTAGGGACTCACCTAACCTTTGATCATTGTTTTGTGTGTAATGTAGAACCTATTTTTCCAACTCTGGGCTAAAATTTTGGGTTTCTTCATCTCTCTTCGGCACACTCAGTATTTGGCTGCTTATCTGTCTTCCTAGGAAAAGACTCTGGGCTATTAGCATCATTCCATGCATCAGTTCATCACTCCATGAATCAGCTCACTCACTTGACTTGCCGGAATCATACTTCCTTGGAATTGCTATGGCATGAACTGCTTTCTGTTAATTCAGACCATCCTATAATGTATGCAAATTAATCAAGTATATGAGGGGCAAATGTTAAAAGAGAAGATGATAGAACTGGTAGAACAATAAAAATGCCAGAATAGTTCTCACTCACTAACCAATCAATAAGCAGGGCTCAATCATTGTTCCCAAGTCTTTAAGAAGAATCCTAGACCATCTTTATTATCCATGTATCTACCTGCTGCTATCATCTCTGCCTGCCAGAAACAAACAGAAAAACAGACAGAATACCTGACTGCTATTTTAAAAATCTCCTTATTACTGCCTCTAATGCCTTTTCACCTGTAGTAGTCAGATTTTTTATTGCTTGACTCAATAACAGACACCCACAATTTAAAAGGGGGTAGGGGGTTAAAATGACTCAGAGTTTCTGAGGATCTAGTCAATGTTCGGCCAGTTCCAAGGCAAGAATTTCATGGCAGAAGGGCATGGTGGATCAAAGCTGCTGCTTAGTTCACAGTGGCTAGAAAAGCAGAGCAAGGGAGCAAAGCCAGAGAGAAAGGAATAAGCGACCAGCTGTAGAACCCCAAGACTGTATCTCCATGACTCACCCCAACACATTCAGAAGTGTGCTCCATCCAATGCCTGGGTGGCTCCTACGTTCGTCAAGTCCATTCATGCAAGCTTAATCTTCATATCATTCTAAGTTCCCACAAACTTCCTTTAACACATTTTCCCCAACAAACAGATTATATCGGGTCTAGACCCAGAGCTAAGGATGAGAACCTTTGGCTCCAACTTGGGGTCATTGCTTCCTGAGTCCAGCATAATCAGCAGAACAGCTGTATGGCCCCTGCCCAGGGTCCTGGCCTTGCTGCTGCTGTCAGTTCTGTGCCCAAACATCAAAGCAGAATGCTGAATCTATCCAAGGATCAGTGCAGGATTTTGGGGAAAATAAAGGGAGATCTGTGAAGAGGAATATCTTGCAATTCTTTTGAGGCCCATTTCTCACTGAAAGAATGAACAATCTTCTTTCATTTATAGTACTTTTTTATGAATAAATTAAGAGTTTGAAGTTCAGAAAGTGAAATTTGATATTTACATTTTAAGACAAGTACAGAGATTTAATTATGACAAAAAATTATTTCTTTGGCATCCATCCAAAATGCTACATTCATGATAACCTGATCTTTGTTACTTCATGTATCACATTATTCTTAAAGTATTATAGTTTTCATAATTTAGTTATAATCAAGAAGCTATATAAATAATATCTGATGACTGACATAAACAGTTTATAGTTTAACCAGATAATTTGACATTGATTCAGACCTCTTTATTTGGATGTAGAAAATAGCATGCACTTGAAACACAATTAACTGTCTTGTTTAATTTCATTAATAAAAGGAACTAGAGCAGACAAAATGCCTTCAGTTTTGACCAATATTCTGATGAAACTATAATCATTATTAGGTGATAGTGTAAGTCAAACTTAATGATGTTCACATTATTGTGCAAGTGGCTCAAAGTTTTTAGTTTCCTGTTGAACTGTTTTTAATCTCCTTGGTGGTTTGGCCAATGCAAAATATTTAGCATAGATAGCATAATTTGAGAAAACATGCTCACCTAGTCAATATTTTAAAAAACCAGAAAAATTCTAAAGATAAAATTTACTAACTTGAACATTAAAATGATAAACCTTAGATCATCTTGTAAAACAGAAAATTCTAGAAAAAAAAATTTGAGTAAAGTGATAAAATTATACTTAATTGATTTTAATCCATCAGTATTCATTTCTTGAGAAGTTATTATTTTGTGCTAGACAGTGCATAAAATGAGAGACACCAGAAGTGATTAACGTCCCAACCTCTCCCTCAGGTCATAGTTAGACTTTTATAAGTAGCCCATAATGCAACATATTTAAAAATAATTAAACTGTATAAATTAAACAGGGCACGGTGGTGTATGCCTGTAATTCTTGCCCTCACCAGGCTGAGGCAGGAGGATCCATGAGTTTGAGACTAGCCTGGGCTACAAAGTGAGTTCAAGGCCAGCCTGAACTACATAGTCAGACTGTCTCAAAAAGCATAATAGTAATAATAATAAATTAAAATAAAATAAGATATATAAATTAGAATTTCCTTCAGAATAGTGACCAATTCATTTATTTTCTATTTTCATGAAACTGAGTGATCAAACAATTGTCCAGTTTTGCTGTAAGAAATAAAGGATTACAGCTAGATTGGCATGGGATTTAGTGCAGTAAAATGGGTGCTCCTACAAATGCTAAAAGAAGGTGATTTTGGCTATGATCAGGAAAGTCTCCAGAACACAGGCCCGCACTACATTAGCTTTTCCCTGTGAACAGATTGGCTTTTTACTTGTGTGTTTCCCCAGGATGATTCTAATTGCATTGAAATGAGTCTGGTATGTTAAGTAACTAATTTATTGCCCCAATATCATGTGCACAACAAATGAATGAGTTATTTTTCACATGACAATTTATCTTATTTTACGTAAATATCTTTTTTTATTACTAGACTCATTCATGTATATATTTATTCTACATGCATTGATTAACAATCTGCTATGTGTAACGTGTGGCAGACTGTGTGTGGTCCTGGAGCTATTCTAGCTGTAAATTTAAGCCATTTTCTAACTCCAATTTTTAAATGATGTAGAAGAATGTTTATTTCCCTGAACTTTTCTTCATATATTCTAACTTTTCTGGGGTGACATATAACAACTACTTTAAAAACAAACTCTTCTTTTTTTGTGTTATATTTAAGGTTTTATAAGATAAACAGAAAGATTTCAGTAAAAAGTATAAACAAGAAAAGGGATAAGCATTTTATTTCTAGTTTTCTTATTGATTTGCTCTCTGATCTTGAAAAGTAATCTTACATATCTCTACCCCTACTTCTCCATTTTAAAAATATGCCTAGTTCTTGTTTAAATTTCTTATCTACTGGAAACTCCAACTTCTTGAAATCAACACAAAGGAGAAAGTATGTCAAAATTTCATCCCAAGTCTTTACGGAAAATGAGCTGTGTTAATCCAAGGTAACATTTTAATTATAAGGAACACACTATGTGCCAGTCTTCCCAGCCTCTCAGGCAGAGCTTGCTCAGGGGCCTGCTCATCTGAGGACAAATGGAAAATATGGGCAATCGCCTTGACCTCGGAGTACTCGAGTTCCCGCATGTTTAAAACTATTAGCATGCAAACAATAATTTTTACTTTTCTGAATCATTTCTATTTAATATTGTTAATTTGTGTTATTTTAGTTGAGTGCAAAAACACCACAAATGCAGATTAAAAGACATGCGCATCAAATCCACAGAGACAAATAGGCTCATGTTGAAATATTCACACAACTTAATGGGTAGAATCATAGTATTTAAAGTACCTAATTTGGGAAAAATTAACTGAAGGCATAAAATCTGTCATCAGTATATTATTAATACATCATGTTGTCTCTCCTAAGAAAGCAGCATTGTTCTTTGTCTATATTTCCTTTAGCACATTGAAAAATTTAATCCCATACATCCACAGAAACTAGTATTGTTGAGGTAAAGTCCTCTTACACCCCCAAACTGCACTTGACACCCAAGAATTATCTAAAATACTGATTCATGTTCTGATGCAAAGGCTTAACATGTGGGTTAATCCTTATCATACAACATAGCACTAGTTGAAAATGGCCAGTGTAGCAGAGTCTTACATAAAATAACAATGACAAAAACTAGAAGACATAGATATCCGGAAAGTTAAAATACTGACATTTTGGAAGAAAGGAAATAATGAAAAGAATTGCCTCAAAATTATGTCCTTTATCATATTAAATATGCTTAATTGTTTATGAGTTTGTTTGATATTTGTTTTTTTAATGTTTTATTTAGTAAATTTGTATAGTGGTTGTATGTAAGAACTCAAATTGGCATGCAAAATGAAGTTAATAGCATCATAGTCTTTAAAGTGAAACTGTTTTATGCCTGTGTAATCATACAGTAAAAGGGTTTATTTGTGTGAAAAACAAGCCCTGTTTAGAAATAAAAGGCAGCCACAGACTTGATTAAGAAAGTAGTCTTATGGAATACAAATTAAATGATTTCAAACAGAAAAGAAAAATCATTATGGTTTGTTTTATGACCCAAATGAAATAAATACAAAAATTGAGGCAATGTTTATGAACACTTAAGGCAATTTGAAAGTATAATTTTATACACCAATCAAATCTAATAATTTAAACAATTGTATTGTGTATATTCTCAGTTTTTCTTTCATTTCTTCAATTTTCTAGTAATGAACTTACATTGATTTTATTTTACAAAAGTCTGTTCGACAATGAACTGAAATAAAAATATACATACTTACATGCACACATATGTACATAGATACATGACCATTTCTTCCCCTTAGTGTGGGCCACGTTGCTCTCTTGTATTTCCACAGCAGCCCTACTAGATAGGTAGCACCTGCGTCCTTACTCACACACAGAGGTTACATACTTCAGAGGGACCGTGTACCACAATTAAGGTCACAGAGCAAGTAAATGTTGGACTCTAACTCTGCATTTCCTTGCTTCATATCCCTTCCTTCATATAACACACTATCAGAGAATGTAAACATTGATTCATATAGGAAGACTAATCCTACTCAGTGGCAATGTGGGGAGAAACATTGAGGTGTTACACACTGCTGTCACCTACCTATGGTATATCAATTTACACATCTGAAGAAAGACCTCAAATATCAATGGTAAATGTAAAAAGTGGCTAAGTACAGATGAGAACACAAAGTTCAAAGTTGCAATAGTATGGGAGCGTAAAGAGAAAGGAAAGGAATGTGTGTGTGTGTGTGTGTGTGTGTGTGTGTAATAAGTGAAAAAAGGGCTTTCCAAGAAGAATAAAAACGAAGTTAATGTGACTGATCTTTGATTTTTAATTTTAGTAATCATACACAAAACCTGGCGTGATAGAACGTGCTGAAGTCATATACTAAATTTGCCTGCGCTGAGTTGCTCCAGTCTAAACCCAAGGTTAAAACCCTACTAGAGTAGTAGAAATGATTGCCTTCTTTGGAACCAGCTTTTGCATGGAGTAGCCTTGTGCTCTTCATATAGCCTCAGGTATATTTTGAGTACAGTACTCCTTCATGCTGTTCCTTTTGTGGTCTCTCAGACCACTTTGATCACTCTCCCCTGAAGACTTCAGTGATACACTCACCACTTGGGAAACTTCACCCAGTCTTCGAAAAAATATTTTCATCATCCAGAAAAACCTAATTAAGAAAAAACAAAGCCAATGGCTTTAACAATACTGATTAATAATTACAAAATGCTTTCAGTGTTCATGCTAGTTAGGCTTATTTTCTGAGAAAATAAATAAAATTAAACTAGAAGTAAGTAGTACAAAAGTGAAGTAAGAACAAAAACGAAAAAGATGCTTTGTTTAATATTAGGTTACAACTTGTGATAGCTTCGATTTGAATGTCCCATAGGAAGGTTGTCCCATGTATGGAAGGTTTAGTCCAAGTCCATGATGCTATGGAGAGGTAGTAATGTTTTCAGAAGGCAGAGCTAAATGGAAGGAAGTTAGGTCTTTGGGGGTATGCCTTAAAGAGGAGATTGACGCTTAGGACCTTTTCTCTCCCTCTACATCCCAGCCACTAGGAGGTAAATAGCTTTGCTCTAACACCTGCTTCCTGCCATGACATTCTGCCTAGTCATGGGTTCAAAAGGAATGGAGCCTGCTCACCAGAAGCTCAAAGCTCTGGAGTCATGAGCCAAGATAAACCTTTTTCTCTCAGGGTGAGTAGTACAGGTGTATTAACACAACAAGAGAAACCTGGCTGACAGAGCTTTATCCACATTGTTACTTCTTTGAAATTTTCCTCAGTATGGCAGTTCAGTAGATATCTCAGTATTTGGGGTTGTCACTCTGAGGGGACAATGGATTTGAGTTTAATACCTTTAGAACAGTCTGCATGAAATTGTTAAAGACAAGAACAGTCAATGACCCACTGAGTTAGCGATAAAGTGTAAAATAAGCCTGAGTTTAATTTTGTCTCTCAACTTGTTTCCTCATGTCAGTTTTCTTCACCGGAGAAATAACTTACCTGACCAATGACTTTCTTTGTCAAATTTTTACTTTGATCTTCTGACTTATAATTTCTAGAATTATACTATTTTGCTGTCTGATATTTTGCTAATTAGCCAGACTTCAGTCATACCAATGTTACAGCAAGTATCAACTGAAATAGATATTTCATATTTTTCACTCATTTTAAATCATAAATCATAGTTAGAATAAATCATGCATAATTGACCTAATGAAATAACTGAATTAAATCATATATAATTTTTAAATCATACTATGTAATTTACCTAATGAAGTAATCAAATTAATGCTTTTCATTTACTGTACAAAACTCAAAAAATATAGAATATTACATTTTATTACATCAAGTACCTGTACTTATTTTTGAGGAAAATAGAATAATTCACTAAAAATCCTCTAAATAACTATTAGGTATGTTACAGAGTATATCTATATTTTCCCTACAAGTAGCTAAAACTTTTAAAAGGTGAAGTAGTTATATTTCTTTCACGAGCAGGATATTTATCAATTAAAGACCACCATACTTAAGAATTGTGTTAATGCTTGGTTTACCCAAGTGATCCAAGTCTTTTTGTAAATTCTGTCCTGATATTAGTTTTCATAAGCCAGGAAACATTTTCCATATGTCATGAAACATTATCCAAGCGAGTTCACAGCACAGCATTTCTACTTTATCACTATCATTTTGACTGAAATGAAAGCTCTTCTTGGTGATAACCCCCACCTGAGAGACCAAACAAAAGCATTTTTTGCATGCTATTGTTGCCTCCTTGGGTCAACTGCCTCCTTGGACTGGAACTGTTTCACAATTTTTATTAAAATTATTATGAAAGAACAGCTGAAAAAATAAACAAGGATGTCTGAGTGAATCTTATTTGGTGTCATCAAAGAAAAATTATCTGTCCTAGAGCAACATAATGCAATTTAGCAGTCAAAATGAACATCTAGAAATAAGCACAGGTATTAGAAATTGCTAAAGACCATGGAAATTGATGACTTTAAATAAACTTTAAAAGCAGCTGAGAAAGCAAAAGAATGAAGATACGTTAAAACAAAACAAATAATAGAGAGAATGTAGTGTATTAATGAACGGTCAACTTGTAACACCCAGCTGAATTGAATCAGTGTGGTTCTGGGTGTGGAAGGCCCACCTGAGGAATGTTGTCAACAGCACAAAAGGAAAACTGGATGGGAAGATGGGGTGCTGTTGCTTTTTCTGGAGAAGCTTGTTGCACTGTTTTTCCTTATATAAAGTCAGCTGTTCTCAGTGTTGGAGGAGCTCAGGTCCTCGCTGTTGTTGAGAATGGCTGCAGTTCTATTGGGTGCACTCTGGTCCTTACCTTGAACATTGCTTCCTGGCTCCAATGCAGATCTCTCAGCCTACTGGCACAGGTCCTTCATCTAGCAGGTGCAGGCTTTCTAGCTTCCACCACTGACTTTAGGGCCTTCCCAGAGGAGATCCTTAATAAAGACTTGCATGCGACATTGTCATGGGCTCTAGGGCCTCAGATGTACTCGTGGAGGACATTGCCATGGGATCCAGGCCTCAGCTAGATTCTTTGGATCTCTCATATGTGGACAGATCTCCTGCACACTTTTAATTTCATTATTTAGGTGACTATTATAGAATAATCCTATAAATAATGTGTCCTGTATTAAATGTTTTCCCTTGTAAATCCTGACTAAGACAGAGGGAAAAATTGCTGCAAACATTATATAAATGCATAGCAATGAAGGTAAAAATAAATTACATAATACTGAAATGATTGGAATAGAAATCAGACTGTATAATTATAAATTCTGCTGTACTCATAGATATCAAAATGTAGGTATTTAAAGATGTTGACTATAAAGAAAAAATAGACCATTATTTATTTTATTTTTTTGTCCTAAATTCTTAGAAACCTTTGATTTTATAGGATTTCACTGGTAAAAGGAATAAATTAATATGAGCATTATTTTCACTCGTTCAAGCATTTCATTTTTAAAATAATCTGAGAGTACTACTACTTCAATTTAAACATTGGCACTCAAAATATAGTTATTCAAAATTATCAGATTACACACAATTTAATAAAAATATTTCTAACTTAGAAATAACACTATATAATTACTTAATAAGTGAATGCACAAATTAAAAAGGTGAAAGATTTAAAAGACCTGAAGAGAAATCAGGGTATATGAATGCACAAATTAAAAAGAAATTAATTCTGCTTAGCAATAGAAATAACTAAAACATAATTGCATTTCAGATATTTAAATCAAATTATAGGGCAAAATTTTGTGTGAATTGTTCTTTTCATGAGTAATATCCAACATTATATGGTAATTTTTTAAAGGGAGGCCCCTTAAATATAACTCTTTCAATTAAAATATATTAGCACAAGAACATTTTCTTTTCTGCTTTTCGCTATTCCTGCTGTATTGTAATCATGAACACAATGCAGACAATGGAAATTGTTATTTCCCACTTGGATGTAAGCTAAGTAAAATAAAATACGTGTAAGAAATTTTTCCTCAGAGTTATCTAGATTAGAACTGAAAATTTGATTTGTAAAACACATACTTAACAATAAAGGAGTTAGGGTAAGTGAGTCAAACTAAGTATTTTCTTCAAAGACTGGCTGAGAGTTGGACCTTGGTTGAAGGAGAATATAAACTGTTGATGAAAAAATTTGAATAATATAACTGTTATGGTTTAGATCCAGAATGTTCCCCCCAAAGTCTCACATTTGGAGGAAGGCCACTGGGGGAATGACATGGAAAGATGTATTCTTGGCCTTGTCCCTTCCCTTCTTTTCCCACCTCCTGGAAGTCATGATCTGGGAAGCTGTCCTCTTCCTGTCCCTTTCAATAAGTTGTCTCTGCAGTGAAGCCAGGCAATCATGGACTGAACCCATTGAATTGTGACTGAAACTAAAATACTCCTCCTTTATGTTGTAGGTACTGAGTATTTTGTTCCAATAATAAGAAAGTGACTAATACAGAAACTTTTTAAAAATTATCTTATTTGGTTAAAATTTTGAAATTTGCTTATTATTTATTGGTATTTTCAAGAAAATAAGACTCCTAATGTTAACTTGGAGCATCATGCTGGGTAAAATATAGTCATTCTATACTTTTCTAATGAAATTATATACTTTAGCATAATGGTAGCTGGCTATGCCTCTGAGTATCTGTGCCTGGGGGATACAGGAAGCAATCTCTGTGTTCACCCACTTGGTACAATGAATTGTAAGGTGTGTGTGCATGTGTAAAAATCTCAAGTCAAGATTTTTACCCACTTAGTGCTCCATGTAACACTTTTTGTATGTTTACCTGTGCATCCCAGGGGATAAAATACACACTTACCATACTTTTGCAATGTAAATATGAGTCACCAGCTTATCCTTCTTTGTGGCTTAATAGTACTCCATTGTGTATAAAAACACATCGGGGTTGTCTCCAAGATTTTGTTATTACAAATTGTGCTGCTATAAATATGGGTGCATATATATCACTGTAGTATGTTTTTAATTCTTTGGAAAAATACCCAGAAGAGGAATAGCTGGGTCAGATGGGACCTCTAATCCTAATTTTTTGGCAAATCTCAACACTGATTTCCTCATTGGTTTCATCAGTCTACATTTCTACCAACAGTAGAGAAGTGTTTCTTTTTTCCCACAGATAGTTCCGCTCCAGCATTTTTTGTTGGTTGATTTATTTATAATAACTATTCTTTCTGGAGTGAGATGGAATCTGTGTTGTTTTAATTTGCATCCATCAAATGGTCAGTGATATTGAACATTTCTTCATGTGTTTGTTTGTTGTTTTTATTTCTTCATCTGAGAAGTATGTTTTCATCTCAGATGCCCAATTTTGGATTGGATCTCTAAATTTGGGAGATTGGATTTTTTTTTTTTTGAGTTCTTTATGTGTTCTCAATATTAATCCTTTATCTGAGGAATACCTGGTAACATTTTTTCCCAAATTGTAGGTTGTCTCTTGACTGTTGATGTCTTCTCTTGCTATGAAAAAGCTTTTTAATGAAATGAGATCGCACTTGTTGGTTCTTTGTGATAGTTTCTGTGTGATCAGGATTTTGTTCATAAAATATTTGCCTACACCAGTGTCTTCAAGAGTTTTACGTATTCTATCTTCCAGCATATTTAATTTTTCTGTTTTAATATTTAGATTTTTAACCCATTTTGAATTTAGTTTAGTACATGGTGAAAGATATTGGTCTAATTTTAATCTTTGGCAGTGCAAAGCCAATTTCTCTAGTACCCTTTATTAAAGAAATCAATTTTACATGCAGACTAGATATTACATAAATATTATTAGAGATGAACAAAGCAACATAGAAAGAAGTTAAGTGAGAACCAAAATTTGAACACAAATCCCTGGACCTTAAAATGCTTGCTCACTTCGATTTGCTATCTTGTTTTTGTTCTGACTCTTGATCATTATTGAAAAGATTGTTGAAAGACAATCGTATATATTTTGGTATCAAACTAGTGGGGTTTTTTTTGTTTCAGAAAATGTTTTATTTATTTATTTATTTATTTTTCTTTTAAAGAGGGCCCAGGATTGCTTCATTAAACAAGATGGTAGAAATTCAACAATGGTTGTTATATAGTACATTATTGTCTTCAAGTTAGTTGCTCTGATTACCAGATATAAGCATGCAAAATAGGCCAGGAAAAAAAATTAAGCATTAACTGTTCTTTTCAGTAAACCAATAGACATCAGCAATACACTTATCCCAGCAATCCTTTTATATATGTATGTATTTTTAAATTTTTTTCCTTTAAAGAGAGAAGAACAAAACAAAACAACAAAAACAAAGATATAAACACAAAAACATAAAAATAATACAGAATTTTAAAACAGGGTGATAGGAAATTAACAATGGTTATTATATTATATATAGTTATCTTTAAAGTGATAACTCAGGCTCGACATCTTCAAAAAACCTGGTGAGCCACCCCCATGCCTCCCCAACCAGTGTGCAAGGCAGGGAGAGCCACAGTCACCTTCTGGGCCCTCACTGGCCACCCCACACACACACCCCTAGCATGTCTATGGATGCTGGCTGAACCCCAGACATCCTCAGGAACCCTGGTGAGCCGCCACCACAACTTTACAACCAGTGTGTGAGGTAAGCAGAACCCTGGGCACCTTCTGGGGCCTTGATGGCTACTCCCTGCACCCTTAGCATGCCTGTGGGTGCTAGGCTGAACCCTGGATATCTTTAGGAACCCCACTGAGCTGCCCCCGCCATGTCCCTGACCAGCATGCAAGGCAGGCAGAGTCATGGGCACTGTCTGGGGCCTCAGTGGCCACTCCTCACACCCCTAGTGAACCTGCAAGTACCGGGTGGAACCCCAGATATCTTCAGGAAACCTGGTGAGCCACCCCCCTGCCTCCCAGACTAGTGTGTGAGGCATGGGGAGCCACAGTCACCTTCTGGGGCTTTGGTGGCCACTCCCTACAGCCCTAATGTGCCTGTAGTTGCTGTGTTGAGCCCCAGACATCTTCAGGAACCCCAGTGAGCTGCCCCTGCACCTCCCAAACAACATGAGAGGCAGGCAAACTCCCAGTCACCTTCTGGGGACTCAGTGGCCACTCCCTGAACCCCAGACATTTTCAGGAACACCAGTGAGCTGCCCTGCACCTCCCCCAGGCAGGTGGGGGGCAGGTGTAGCCCTGGACACCTTCTGGGACCTCACTGGTCACTCCCTGCATGACTCACATCCCCAAGGGAGCCCAGTTGAAACCCAGACAGAGTATAGAATGTATGAAACAGATTCAAGCAGATATCCAGGAAATTAAAAATTCTATCAAAAGCTGACAAAACCATCTGAATGAACCTGACGATACACTTTCAGACCTTGAAGACAGCATTGCCACTAATGAACGTTAAAGGAAGGATCTCGTTAAAACAACAAGGAACAAGGAAATAACAACAACTGCAAGGCAAAGCAAAGAAAAACAATGTAAGATTAATAGGTGTCAACAAAAAAACGGGGGTCAACACAAATGACATAAAAAGACTATTTGCAGAAATAATAGCAGAAAATCTTCCAGGCATGGAAAAAGAATTGGACATACAGATAAGTGAAGCATATAGAACTCCAATTAACCATAACCAAAATAAATCTACACCCAGACATATAGTGATCAAGATCCCAGAAACTCAACAAAAGATCAAAATATTAAAAGCTGTTAGAGAAAAGAAACAGATCACCTACAACGAAAAATCCATCAGAATCATGGCAGATTTCTCAACACACATCATCAAGTCAAACAGAGCTTGGAGTGAAATATTTCAGGTCCTGAAAGAAAACATCTTCCAACCCAGATAGATTTACCCTGCAAAACTATCCTTCAAAATGAATGGAGACATAAAACATTTCCATGTTAAAAATCAACTGAAGAAAGTCACAAGCACAAAACCAATCCTACAAAGAGTACTAAAAGATATTCTAGAAAGAGATAAAACACATCACAACTTCAAGAACAACAGAAAGGAACCACAAAGCAAAGCAAGCAATTAAACAGAGGGAAAAAGGAGAATCCAACAGCAGGAAAATAACATAACAAAGATAAGCCAAGACATATCAGTTGTAACCATTAATGTAAATGATCTCTGTAAACAGTCTCAATGCACCAATCTAAAGAAGCAGATTGGCAGAGTGGATCAGGAAACAAAATCCAACTATATGCTGTGTACAAGAAATACATTTAATTTAAGAGGAAATTCATAGACTGAGAATTAAAGGATGGAAAACAATGCTCCATGGGTCAGGAACCCAGAAAAAAGTAGGCATAGTTATTCTGTTTGCAGACAACATGAACTTCAAACCGAGAACAGTCAAAAGAGATAAAGAAGGTCACTACATACTTGTGAGGAGAAAAGTTCAAGAGGAAGAGATAACAGTCATAAACGTCTATGCACCAAATATAAGACCAACCAACTATATAAGACAAATTTAAACGGACGTGAAAAATGAAATAAGCAGCAATGCAATCATAACAGGGGACTCAGACACACCATTATCACAAAGAGATAGATCAACTAGACAAAAAAATCAGCAGAGAAATAACAGAACTTAAACAAACTTGTAAATAAATGGACTTAGTAGACCTTTACAGAGTGTTGCATCCAACAGCATCAGAACACACATTCTTCTCAGCTTCACATGGGATGTTCTCTAAAACAGGCCACATGCTAGCACATAGAACAAGTTCAAGTAAATGAAAGGACCTTAAATTATCCCGTGAATACTGTCAGACCATAGTGCAATGAAATTGGAAATTAATGACAAAAGAAGTAATAAAAACTCCATAAACACATGGAAATTAAATAACACCCTCCTGACCAACCAATGGGTCACAGATGAAATCAAAGAAGAAATTAAACACTATTTACAATCAAATGAAAATGTGGATATAACTTACAGAAACCTGTGGGATGCAATGAAAACCATCCTCAGAGGGCAATTTATAGCAATGAATTCCCACCTCAGGAAAACAGAACAAGCACAAATAAACAATCTTATGCTACATCTCAAGCTTCCAGAAAAAAAGAGCAAGTCAAACTCAAAGCCCAAAGAAGATAGAAAATTATAAAGCTCAGGGCAGAAATTAAAGCAATGGACAGTAAAAAAGCAATACAAAGAATTAAAGAATTGAAGAGTTGGATCTTTGAAAGAATAAATAAAATTGGTAAACCTCTAGCCAATCTTATCAAGAAAAGGGGAAAAAAAACTGAAATATATGCAATAAGGAATGAAAGGAGTGGAGCTGGGGATATAGCTCAGTGGCACAGGTGCCTGTCTGGCAAGTGCAATGTCCTGAGATTGATTCTCAGGACAAAAAAAAAAAAAAAAAAAAAAGAAAAGAAAAAAGAAAAAGGAATGAAATGGGTGAAATCACTACAGATCCTGAAGAAATTCAGATCTTCAATACCTAAGTTGAAAATCTTTACTCTCATAAGATGGAAAACACAGAGGAAGTGGACAGATTTCTAGATACATATGAATTACCAAAGCTGAATGAAAAAGATATAAAAATCCTGAATAGCTCAATATCAGCCAATGAAATTGAGAATGAAATAAAAAAACTTGCCAATGAAGCAAAGCCTAGGTGCTGATGGATTCACAGCTGAATTCTACCAGAAATGTAGGAAATATTTAACACCAATTCTTCTGAAACTCTTTAATGAAATTAAAAGGGAAGTCTCCCCAACTCCTTCCTGGAGGCAAGTATTATCCTGATACAAAAACCAGAGAAAGACCCAACCAAAGAAGAGAACTATAGGCCAATCTCCCCAAGGAATATAAATGCAAAAACTCTCAATAAAATACTAGCAAACAGAATACAATAAATCATCAAGAATATTATACACCATGACCAAGTGGGAATCATCCCAGGAATGCAGGGATGGTTCAATATACACAAATCAATGAATGTAATAAACCATATCAATAGAGCCACAGACAAAAACCACATGATCATCTGCATTGATGTGGAAAAAGAATTTCATAAAGTCCAACATTCACTCATCATAAAAACCCTTCAGAAAACAGGGATAGATGGCCTTTACTTAAATCTGATCAAAGTCATCTATGAAAAACCAATGGCTAACATACTAAATGGTCAAAAATTGAAAGCTTTCACTTTAAAATCAGGAACAAGACAAGGATGTCCACTGTCACTTGACCTGTTCAATATAGTTCTGGAAATACTAACTAGAGCAATTAGACAAGGGAGAGAAATTAAAGGAATTAAGATAGGAAAAGAAAAAGTGAAATTATCATTTTGCAGAGATGACATGATACTCTACATAGAAAACCCCCAAAACTCCACCAAAAGGCTTATAGTTTTAAAAACCAAACTCAGTAGCTTAGCTGGATACAAAGTCAACACTCAAAAATCAATAGCATTCCTGTACACAAACAACAAACAGACTGAAAGAGAAATTAAGGAAAACATACCTTTCACAATAGCATCTAAACAGATGAAGTACTTAGGACTCAGTCTAACAAAAGAAGTAAAAGATCTATACAGTGAAAATTACAGTATTCTGAAAAAAAGAGATCAAGAGGATATCAGAAAATGGAAAGCTATTCCTTGCTCATGGATAGGAAGAACTAACATTATGAAAATGTCCATACTCCTAAAATTATTGTACAGATTCAATGCCATCCCAATTAAATTACCATTAGTACACTTCACAAATCTAGAAAAAAACATTTCTAAAATTCGTCTTGAACCAGAAGAGGCCTAGAATGGCAAAAGCAATCATGGGAAACAAAGGGAAGGCAGGAGGCATCACAATTTCTGATTTGAAATTACTCTGCAAAGCTACTGTGATAAAATCAGCATGGTATTGGCAAAAAGCAGACCTGAAGATCAATGGAACAGTTTAGAAGATGCAGACACAGCTACAAACACACTCAGTCACTTTATCTTTGACAAAGTGGCCAAACATGTTCACTGGAAGAAAAATAACCTCTTTAGTAAACTGTTGTGGAAAAACTGGCTTTCCACATGCTGAAGACTAAAACCAGACCCATGTCTATCACCATGCACTAAAGTCAACATGGATCAGAGATCTAAATATTAAGACAGAAACACTAAATCTATTGGAAGAGAAGGCAGGTAAAAATCTTGAAGACATAGGGGTAGGCTCAGAGTTCATGAACAAAAACCAAACTGCAAGGGAAACACTTCAAAGAATCAACTGGGATCTCATCTAATTGAAAAGTTTTTGCACATCAAAAGAATTCAACAAGAGAGTAAAAAGAAAAGCCATAAACTGGGAAAAAATTTTAGCCAACTGCGCCTCAGACAAAGGACTTCTATCTAGAACATATAAATAATTTTTAAAAATCAGGCCCCAAAATTCAAAGGCCCAATCCAAAAATGAGCATCTGAGATGAATATACACTTCTCAGAGGAAGAAATACTAATGATGAACGAATACATGAAAAATGTTCAGCATCATTAGTTATTATAGAAATGCAAATTAAAACAACACTGAGATTCCATCTCACCCCAGAAAGAATGGCTATCATCAAAAAATCAACCAGCAACAAGTGTAGAAATGTTGTAGGGAAAAAGGAACCTTACTGCACTGTTGGTGGGAGTGTAGATTGTTGAAACTACTGTGCTATGGAAATCAGCTTGGTGATTTTTCACAAAACTAGGATTAGAAGATCCCACTGAACCCAACTATTCCCCTTCTGGGTGTTTTCCCAGAATTAAAAACATCATATCACAGCAATATATGAACACTCATGTTTATAGCAGCAGAATTTGTTATACTTAAATCTTGGAAATAACCCATGTGTCCATCAACTGAGGAATGGATGTGGTGAAAAAGATGTGGTGTTTTTATACAATGGAGTATTACTCAGCTTTAAAAAGAAATAAACTTGAGGCTTTTATAGGTAAAAATGCAACTAGAGACCTTACTCATAAGTGAAATAAATCAGATCCACATGTGTAAACATCATATTGTTTCCCAGGTGTAGGAACCTGAAAGAGTAAGAGAGAGTAAGTAAAATTCAAAACATAAAAGAGATGATATGAAAGGGAAAGAAATTGTTCAAAGGAAGGAATAAATGGGATGAGGGAAAGAAGAAAAAAGAAAGAAGGAAGGTAAAATATAGATAGATGATAGATGATAGATTGTTTGATGTATATAGAAGAATGGTTGGGATAACTGTACTTCTGATGTTTGATAGTATATTGAAAGAAAGAGTTAATGCTTAAAATTTTTTATATTCTGACCAATTTTACATGCTTGCATCTGGTTATCTCAGCAACTGATTGGAAGACAATATGCAATAGAACAACAATTGGTGAATTCTTACCATCTTATCTAGTGAAACTCTGTATTATCTCTAATGTTTTATCTAATAATTTTTTTTATTCTCTTTAATGGTTTCAACAATCTTCCATTCTTACATCTGGTAATCTGAGCAACACAGCTGAAGATAACAATAACTAATATAATAACCACTGTTAATTCCTATCATTTTGTTTTGAAACCCTGTATCACTTTTCATGTACTTGCTTTGTTTTGTTTATGTTTGTGATGTTGGTATGCTGCTATTGTACTTTTTTTTTTTACTACTCTCTTTAACATAAATAAAGTGGTTACTCAGATAATCAGATACAGGCATGTAAGATTGATCAAACAGTTACACATTAACTCTTCCTTTTAATAAACCAATAAAAATTAGTAGAACAAGTATCTTAGCTATCTTGTGTGTGTGTGTGTGTGTGTGTGTGTGTGTGTGTATTGTTTCCCCTTCTTTCTTTTTCTTCTCTTTTCGCTCATCTCAATTGTTCTCTCCTATTTAAGCACAAACTAGTGTTTTCCTCTTGAACTTGTCATTCTTTAACAGCAGAGATATAGCAAACAGAAAGGATGTCATTAGTCATGGTGTGAAGTGAGTATAATTTTCTCCAGAAATAGCAGCCCAAACTTAATTTCCATTAAAATCATTCTGTTCTCTTCTAAATCAGGAATGCCTTCCAATTGTTTAAAATTTTAAATTTTTAAATAAGAATTTTCTAACTTCTGGCAAGGAGAGTTAGCTGTGCTTTCTCAGGCTGATAGTATAATCTGTGAGATACTTTTATGGGGTACATGTAGCTATTTTGGTTTTGCTTATGTATTATACCCCAAGCAATTGTCATTCTTTCATCAGTTCACCTAGTTATTTCTAAAGACACAAATATTAATTTTAAGGCTTTCATTTACTCCACATTGCCTTTGGCATAGAAAACAATAAAGAACCTACATGAAAATCCACCTAAGTGTGTGTTCAAGTTGAAAACTCTTAATCCTGATCCATTAAGGAAAATGGAAGTGATTTAATAGGGTACAGATCAACACCTAAGGAACACACATGACTGAAAGATTGAGGATTATAACATAAAAAACAGGGGAGGTAAACTAACAGTTTGCAGAAGAGAGTCCTGGGGCAAACTTAAGAAATGATCAAAGAGAAGAATTGCTAATGGCTCTAAATCTTTTGGTAAATTAATGAGAATGAATGACCTAGGTTAACCCATAAATTAGCTAAGTCAACTATCAATGTTTTTTATGCAGCAACACATAATGAGAAAATAAATTTAAGTTTTGATGTGGGTAGGTCCATTTTTGTGTGCTCAAAATGGATTTGCACTTTAAATATCTTACAGATATAGTTAACATTTCTTCTCCAATTCATACAAACTGCTATGCATTTTGTAGTCATCCATTCTCACTGAACACTATTTCTTAGCATAATAATGTTTTTCAAGTACACTCCTATATGATGCCCTTATTTTTCTTTTAACAAGTTGTGGCATGATCTAAATAGATGAATCATAGTTAAAGTCTCTAATCTACTACTTCTACTTGTACATTCTGAATATATTTCTTATAACTCCAGAACAGATCCCATCCATTATAGAATGAAACATAAATACATGTAAACAAAAATAAATTTAAATTTTGCTTTCACTTTAGAGTGATATTTTTGTATTTCATTATATTATGTAGTCATGTTTAAATTCACTTGTCACTTTTCATTGGAAATTTTCTGATAATTTAAATGAATGAACTAGTTGTATCTCTTTTCTATGGCTCTAACCATTCAGCTCTTTTGAGAAAACCAAAATATAGTTTATTCATACAGTGTAGTCTATTATTTCCAATAGATGAATTAAATTAGAAAATTAACTGGATAGTGATAAGGCACTAAAATGTGATTTGCTGCCTCATTCATTTTCTTGTTTTGTTGAGAGCCCCTTAATTTAGTATTATTTTATTCCAATAAATTCATGGAAATTCTTCTTTTCTTTAGATTACCATTGTCATTATGAATAATAGCTGCATGATAATTATATTTCAACATTAGATTTCTTTGACTCTTATCATTTCTTCATCTTTAATTCATCCTGTAGTTGAGTTAATTAAGAAGACAGATTTAAACTCTGGGTATAGAAACAGGTTTATAGTGAATAATTTCTCTTATCAAATCTCTAAGGATGAAGATGTTAGTGGGCCTATTTAATTATAGTTAGACTAAACAAATTAATTCAAATTAATCAACAAAAAAATGGAAATCCATACAGCATTTAAAGTTAATAACATTGAAAAACACGAAAACATTTGGTTACCTGTTAATACTGTGGGGCTTCAGCACTATAGCACCTCACTTAAAAGTTGGCAGCATTACAGTTACATGTCCTTTATTGGCACATACTAAGTGTTATCAGGTTGAACACTAACATGAAATGGATTAAGTGTGGAGTGTCTTAATGAAAGTGTCCAATGTGCTAAAAATATATTTTAAATTTATGAATTAAATAATGAAAAAGAACACCCATCTGTGCAGTATCCCTATTCTGTATATTACACAATAGAAATAATTGTCAAGGATAAGACAAATAGGGAAATACTGAAATAAAGGCATACGAATCCTTTCAGAAATACTCTGAAAGAAAGCATCTATGTATGAACCTGACCTTCCAGTGTCAGTCATCTTCAGTATGAGCCTCAGATTTCAGATCCCATTAATGTGAATGAGCCTCAGTTGACTGAACAGAGAAAGCATGGACAATGGAGGAGGATGTTTTCCCCAAATCAGGATCTAAACCCTCTTTTGACAACCTGAAGTGTGATTTCCCCCGAGATAATCCATTTCAAAACCAATAGTGATGACTCATTTTAATTAGTTGCTGACAGTTTTGTAAAATAAATTCATGCTTCTAAGGTCAAAATTCCAGAAAGAAAAAGCTTTTTTGTTAATTGCTAAAGGAGTTTTCAGGTCAGGTATCTTGAACGAAGGGCTCTCAAGCACCAGGTGGCTGTGGGACCGCATACACCTGTAGCAGTAAAACAGTCTCTTAGTAGGCTAGAATGTTGTCGTGTTTAATACACAAGTTTGCATTTGTCTTTTGAGTAAATCACTTTAAATTAAAGCCATCTTTGTCCCCCTTCAGTCATGTGCCTGTATGATTCTGACTTGCCTTCGGACATATATGAAGTTATTTAAATTAAAAGTATGATCTAATACCCTGATACAAGATGTGATGCTATAAAGTACAGCATTCTAATCCCTTTTGTGATATTCACTCCCTTAGTGGCCTAAGGCAAAAATCTTTGTCTAGGTTTCAAAGACATATGAAAGTGCATGTAAACGTGGAAATCACACCTCCCCCCCCCTACAGGCCCTTTTACTTCAATCAAAGGGAAATACTTGTTGGGATTCAGTTCACATTTGAAAGAAAGCTTAGAACTGGTTTCTCTATGCAAGTGAAATTGTTTAAGACTTTTTCCTACCTGAATATCTGTAATCCTTTCAAGTGACTTTAGGCAACTCAGAAAGGATTCTCAAGGAGAGACTGACCCCTGGAGGCAGACATAGCTTCCTTTTGTCCAGATCTGGCTTTTTTAAATCTCAGAAATACTAGGTAAAGAACTTCTATAATCAGAGAGGAGAGGCATGGCAAAGTCTACTGTCTAAATCTACTCCCTCCCCACCTTAGCTTCCACACTCTCTAAAATACTTGTAGAAGATGTTATGGAATCATAGACCATAGAAAGTAAAGATTTTTGAAATGGTGCACCACTGGACCATATGGATACTATGAGGGCAGAGATTTGTTTTATCTGTTCTTCTTATCTCATCTCTTAGCACGATGCCTTGTATTTAGCACTAAATAAAAGCTTGTGGAGAGTCTCAGTGCATAAATTAATGAAATGAGTCTAGTTTCTTTCCTTTACAAAGGGTGTTAACTTTACAAGGTCTCTTACTTAGCAGAAGACATGAAAGTTGGTGGAACATTCATCACAAAAGAAGTAGGCAAGATAAAAGTGTTTTAAAATATATAGATTCAAATGAGCGTCCAAAAGAGTTCTATAGAACTGACAATACCTCTACTTTGTGCCAGGCCCTAGTTCTGACTCCTATCTTCCATCTTCACAGTGACTCTAATAGTGCTAAACTCCACTGGCTTCACAGCAGCAAAGAAAGGGTCATGAAAGATGCTGCTCATGTCTGTGTGACACAGCTTTAGGCCAAAACACAAAATTCTGATGAGAAAACTGTTTCTCTAAGATTGCTCCTTTCCTTTTAGATAAAGTAAATTCATCTAATTTAAGTCACTTAAATTATGAGTATTATGAACTGACATTACTTCTGGTAAAAAAGATTCAAACATCTGATCAGCTTGATGCTAATAGATGAATCATGTAGTAGTGACTGGTTGTGGGAAAACATGAAGGTATTGGAATTCTGCTTAATAAATGTTCTTCAAGGCACTACCAAAACAAAGGTGGAAATGTTGCATAATAATTCAACAGATGATATTTACAAAGAAAGTATAGAATTAGAAAAATGCAGTACTCTCTGAAGCTGCTCCACATTATTTTATGTTTTAATACCATTTTCAATTATATCTTAGTTAAGATTCTGTATTTCACTTTGCTGTCAAGATTTTTCATGTGCTCTTGAGGGTCCACATGTTTAGTGCTGCAGCATAAGAACACAATTCAAAATTAATGGATGCAGTTAGAAGACAGACTTCATAAACATGATTTCATTAGGGTCAGCCATGCTTTCTTTCCATTTAAATTATGCTTTAGGAAAAGGCCTTTAAAATGAGAAAAAAAAAAAAAAACCTTTTTTTCTCTCTTACCCTATAAAATATGTATATTTTTATATACCTCTACATTCTTGCGTCAAACTCTTAAGTTCTCAAATTTCCTAAATTCTTACTTTCTTTGTCATATAACTTAAATTAGTCTCATTGACATTCACATTTATTTTTTGTTTGTTTAAAAACAAAACTTTTTGGATTATAAAAGTGCAGTCATTGCTTTGACTTGGGAGATCAGGGCATGGCCAAGGTGGCTGGGAAATAGACATGACCTGCTAATTACAACATCCCAGGACACGTGCAGAAGAGTTCCCACAGACCTGCACATGGACTTCTCAGGTTTTCAGTAGAATGCCTGAACCTGACATCTGTCTGAGGTGTGGGATCCAAGCACCACCTCTCACAGGTTTCCTCAAGATCTGGACAGTATAAAAGTACACAGACACCAACAAGAGCTTGTCTATCATGGCTTTCCTCATGATAGCCCACTGCTTTCTCCAGGGTGTACTTTTATCTTTCTTTTTCTCATTTACTTGGCCCAAGCTTGCTCTGCAGAGCCAGTTTGTCCCTGACTCTTCACTTCTACTTTTTCAAATAAACTTTGCCACTGTTTTTCACTCATTTCATTCAATACTTTGTTCAAGACAAGAAGAACTTGGATCCCAACTTTTATTTGGCCAGCCACTTTTACAAGGAGTTACTTGATAACACCTTGATACTCAACTGCCTTGAAACTTGTAAAATTTGGTAATTGATGTGCTTCTTTATTTTAATGTAATAAAAGTAGACATTAAATAAAGAAAATATAGAAAAGCACTTTTCTGACTGCTATAAAAACAAGCAAAATTTCATAAGAAAATAGGCAATAACAATAGCCAATGCACTGTATTGTAATCTTAAAACAATGACCAGAATGGTACTCAAAATACAAGCTACAGGCAAGGAAAGACTGTTTCTTACAAAGATGAAATAAACAGACAAATTCATAAAACTTACTCTTCAAAGGACTAAGAGAAACTATCACTGTAGTATAAATTAAACAAATGAGAATATATATTGAAATATTTTTGAAATAATGGGATAAATAATTTGGGGAATTATTTTGGAATTTTCTCTACTTCCTATTTATCAATCTTGAATTTCTCACCTAACAGAGACTATGTAATACTCAAGCTTTTGATGAGAAAATTTAGTCCAGGAATTTTTCATGTGTTTGGTACTCTGCAAGCAATCTGAAACTTCTTGGTATTGAATACCTCCCTTCCCTGGCAAAATGATTTAGTTTTGCTACATCATTTTGGGATTTTCCATGCCTTTTGGAATTAACTAATGACCAGGAAAAAGAACCACTTTAATTTTATGCTCTATGAATAAAAGACATGATTTTTTTAAAAATTCATAGTTGCACTACTAAATATAACTATTTAAATTTTAGAAACTTCAGTCTTGTGCTTAGTTGAGCCTATGCTATATATTTATTTTTACATTTTGCTTTTTTCACATGATTTCTTTTTTTTCCCTTTAAATTTTTGCTACAGTGTGTTGTTTTTGTTTGTTTTAACTATGGTTTTCTAAGGTTTTATGTCTTGATTGCATTGCTAAATGTGTTTTCAATTTTTAAATATTATATTAGTGATACTTTAAGAATAGTTTAGTTTTTTTTTCCCTTACTTTTAGTTTAAGCTTTTTCTTACCTAGCTACCAAAATAAAAAAAAAAAAAATGAGTTTCATCATTTCTATGCCCATGTAGGACACTATAGCTCCCCCTTCTCTTTTTCTACTTTTCCCTTCTTTCTAGCATTACTAAGTTGGGGTTAAGGACCAAAACATCATTAAGATTTCATTTTTCCATTATCCATTTTCTATTTTAAGCATGTGTTTTAGTGTTTGAAAACACCATTAATCACAAATTTAGAATGAGTATCTCGCCTGAACCCTACTTTACCAATTTAAATGTATGTTTTCATAAGGTCTACTATACATTTGCCTCATTTGGTTCCTTGATTTAGTTTTACCTTTTTAATGACTAAATGTACCTTCAAGTTTTTCTCTTGCCTTAATACTCTTGTTTTTGATTGCTATTGACTCATAAGAAATTACCCTTGACAAATAATCAAGGAGAACAGTAATCAAGGGGGACAAATAATCTGCTAAGACTGGGCAAGACTCTCCAAACCAATAGAAATCTTATCTTAGGAACATACAACAAAAAATTTTCATGGGTGGAGGGTAGAGTTATATTCATGTATGGCTAGTTTATGAACTCAAATAATCTGTTCAGTTCTTCAACTTTATCCATTTCTCTATTCTTGAATTTACTTTCAGATGTTGAAGTTATTTCAAGTACAATTTTTTATGAGTATCTTTCAGAAATTCTAAATTCTTCTAGTGCATCAACCACGTCATGCTTAGAACTATTGACTGTCTTACCATTGGCTGCTTTGGATCATGTGTCTATCTGTAAACCCTTGGTCAATCAGCCATTCAAACTAGAGACCTCTAGAAACACATGGATTTAGGACCATGGATATTGCTATAATTAATATCTAAATATCACTCTAAAGCTTCATGAACTCATAGGTACGGGTTTAGATTAGTTCATTGATCTATTTAGAGCTAAATGTGATGTTCAGAGGCGGAGCTTGGCCAAAGGAGGTGGCTCACTGGGAGAGTTTCATGGAGGGTTCTACCTCCCTCTCTCGTCCCTTGATCCTTCTCTCTGCTTCCCACTGCTAAACTGGTTTTTCTTTCCTCTTTGTGTGATTCGCCTCTTCCATGCTGCCCTGCCTTGGAACCAGCAAACCATACACTGGAACCTCCACAAACCATGAGTCACAGTAAACTTTTCCTCTTCATAGTTGCGGGTGTTGAGTTCTGTGTCTCCACAATAAAAAAGTAACTAAGACAGAGATCCTTTTGAGAAGGAAATCCAGAGAGCTCTTAATGCAATTTTCTAAGTACTGGTAGCCTTTCCCTCTGCTTACATTCACTCACCTTCATGGGTTAGTGACTAAAGACAAAAATCTTGCAGAATCACCCATTATTCTTTATTCTAGATCCCAGGAGTGTCGGTACCCAAGTGCCTAAGACCTAACTGTTCTCTGCTTTCTAATACTCTCAGATCAGTGTATAGTCTCAGTATAGGATGTAGTAGTGGTCCACCCACTCCTTTATTTCAAAGTGTATTTCCATTTATGAGTCTATCAGTTGTTCTCTTGTGGCAATTGTTCCCTTTGATAGAAAGGTAAAATAAATAACAGGAAAGACTCAGTAGGCTTTCTCTAGCTCCCAGCACAAACACTCCCACTATTTTCATCCCCAACCTTTTGCCTTATCAGGAACTATTTCTAGGATATATATATTGAATTTTTATGATCCTCTGTAGATCAAATTTGTTGGACAGATTTGCTGATTCACAGAGAGAAAGGAGACTCAGAATTTTTCTACATTTGCAAGACTTTCAAATTGATTGTCATACTGTCTGCATTCAATGATGAAGAGATTCTCATTTAACTAATGTTTTGCTACCACATAATAAAATTACATACTTCCCAGTCTAGAACCCAAGGGTCTGCACTGCCTCCTACTTGTTCAGTTCAGTCCTCCCTATATTCTTCATGCTCTAATCACACCATAAACTGAGAAAAAGGGAGAAATGGGTCCCCCAAAGACATGAAATAGTATTTCTTGATGAGAATTATCAGGTTCTGGATGGACAAAAAAGGATGCATTTGCACTGTAAGCAACAACTGTGTGAAGACATTGCCATAGGACAAAATAAATAATACAGTCACTTCAAGATGGGATTTTTAGCCCAGTATTTATGATAACAATAGAACAAAGAAAACAGAGACAGATGCATCAATAATTATGCAAAGCAAAATAGGACAAATCCCCTAAGTGACCATACATGGAATTACCAATGACTAGATGAATCAGTATCCTGTTACAAGAGTAAGATACTTGAGAGAAATTTTAAGAAATATGTAGGATTTTGGAAAGGGATGGAAAAGACTTCCCAGGTTGAAAAGACAACATGAAAAATTTCAAGTCAGCAATTCACAAAGGTATCTTCATATCCAATGATGACTCTCAATTTATGTTCAAAATCGCAGCTCACATGTTCTAATTCCTTTCCAACTGTGAACAAATTAGCGCCTTTTGAAATAATAGTTGGCATATGCTTATCTCTTTGAACCAAACAGATCAATCTTTTTCTATTTAGGCATTCTGATGGCAAAGGTAAAATTTACAATATATTTTCCCAAAGAACAGACTGATCACTTTTACTAAGAGCACATATAAGAGGAAGAGTGTGTGTCTCAAGCAGGTCACCAGGTACCAGACTTGATCAACTGTCTTGTTACTGCCATACTGTTGTTTAAACATCAGTATTCTAGGCTTGGAAAACAACCAACAAAGCCAGCTCAAGAAAGAGTCCTTGAACTCTCTATGGTCTTGGTTCCAAATATTCTAACCAGTTGCGTTTGTTTGTGTCTGTTGTATAATTTCCAAATAACTAGCCTGTTGACACTCAGAATCTTCCTTAGACCAAGCACAATATTCAGTTTCTTCTACACTATTCGGTAGCCCTTTAATCAACTTTTGGAAGCAGAAAATATCTAGGAAAGACTCTTCAGTACTAGTTATGTCAAGAGTAGACCTGAGAACATTAGAGCCAGGATTACCAGGGAATCAGATGATTTCTTCTTCCCGATTTGCTAATGAGACATTACCTCTGTGGACTGAGAATCTAATCTGATTTTAAAAGCTGAGGAAATAAAGACAGGAGAGAAGGTAGAGAAAACATGCTACCCCAAGTGCTTAACAATGAATAAAGTCATTCAGATGTATGCGTGAGAACTTGGATGGGTTGAGAACACAAGCATATTCAAAAAAACTATGTGAGCAAGTTTAGAAACAGCATACAGTGTAAAAAACTCAGAAGAGTTAGAAATACAGCTGAAAAAGTAGGTAACCATCATATCATGAAGAGCTTTGAATTCCAAAGAGAGACCTGATTTCCTAATTTGATGGAGAAAAAGAACCACTGAAAGTTTGTGAGTGGGGAACTTATTATGATGGGAATCATATTTAGAAAGGCAACTCTAGTAACGGTATGTAGACAGACTAAAGCCAGAGCAAACAGAAATGGAAAAGTCACACACATAAGACCGCAATAGTTCAAAGGAGAAATGATGACAACCATGCTGAAGCAATGGAAAAGAAGTCAGCAGGAAAGATGTGAGGTCAGTTTGCAAGCCCTGTGCATAGTGACCATCGTGATCAATCACTGCTCTCCCCACCTCCTTCTGTATTTCCTTCTTTCCTTCTTTCCTCTTGCTTATCTCTCTTTCTTTCCACTTTACTAAAATTCTTCTGGTATAATTAAACTGTGGAGATTTTTCACTTTAATCAAGGTAAGTGTGGCTCTTAGAATGTGTTCAGATGGTTCATTACCATCTGAAACCATATGAACAGAATCCCAAAATTCACAGAAACATCATTACAGGATCCTCTAGAGCCACACTGACTTACTTTACTACTGAGAAAATTATTTCACTTTTTTTGTTTCACATTACAATGTAAAGCCAATATGTGAGATCATCCTTTAACATTTTTCAGCTCTATCCATTTGATGAGCTTTTCGTAAAAAATACCACCAGGTCAGTGGCAAAAATACAACAAATTCATGCATGCTTTTAAGTATACTTTTTTTTTGTTTTTACCTTCTATTTTTGAATAACAATTATTTTATATAAACTAGTCATTGTGGTAATTGTTTATATTAATGTTATATGTAATTGAAAATAGTGATAATACAAGATGAAAATAATAATAAAAAATCCCTGTACAATCATAACCTAACATTAACAATGTCATAGAAAATATGTTTTGTGGTAATGTTAAAATTCTATCTTTTTTGTGTTCTTCATTAACTAAAAATCAGTTGACTTTGTGCTTGGAGAGGCTGAATAAAATAAATATTACTTTCTCCTTTCTCAGGATACTTAAAAACTCCTTTATAGAAAGCACATTAAAGGGGTGTTCATCTTACTTACTGATGAAGATAAAGACTTAATTCTTTCAAAATGTCCACATATTTTTGTAACTTCATTAGTACCAAAAAAAAAGAGACTGGAATTTTTCCTTTAATGATTCAACAGTCATTCTACTGTCATTCTACTGGGGTAACACAGGAATTGTCATTTTAGAGACTTGATATTATAATTGCTTTGTGAGCATGTTATGGGATAAATAGCGAATTACGTTTTCCAGTGAATTATAATCAATAGGTGTTCCTTCAATAAATTATTTTGTCCAGAATGGAGCCCCAGGTGAGCCCGGAGACAAGGATTCCATGTGACCTCCCTTTATGCCGTGACTTGCTTTGTGAATTGGAAAAATCAGTTAACCTCTTGGTGCTTCAGTTCATTCATCTATGAACTGAGGAGAGTAACATTTGCCACCTAACTCCCCGGTATTTTGTGAAGGTTAATGAGCTTCAGAGTTTATAAAGTGCTTTTATTCTACCTAAATGGAAAGACCCTTGAAGAACACTAGTAGCATGGTATCACTGCTATTTATTTTTCTTACAAACACAGTAAATTATCTTTGAGGAAAAAACTTTATTATAAAATGTGTGATAAAATAATTCTAGTAGCTTCATCTTGTATCATCCTACTGTCAGCATCACAGCTCTGTGCTGAATTCATGTAGCCCATAATATTTGGATGTGAAGCACTTTTGGCCCAATAACACTTCTTGGTGAGACAGAATATTTTCAATTTCAATTTCAAATATTTTAGTGTTAATCAATTTGTCAGGAGAGTATCATCCCTTCACATAGTTTTATGAGCTAAATATTAGAAAAGAAAGTTTTTCCACTGATTAAATGTATCTGGTATTTAATGCCACATTGAATACAAATGTTAAGGTCTAGAGTGAAACTCATAAAAGCAAAATGATTTGATAGGAGTGGAAAATCTGTCCTGTGGCTCTGCATTTCTGAAAGTTTTGTCAATGTTCTGCTTAAGATAAAGAAATTTATAACAGCACAAATTCTTCAGGATCTTGCCATTAGATATAATGCTAAAAGTCATGTTTTTCAAGGACTGTAGTTTTGTGCTATTTACATATTCCATTTAAGACTTGAAAGAAGAAAATATCACGGAATTTTCATCCTCTTAAAAGAGTTTATCTTGGAGTTTCAGAAAGAAAAATGTGACTCTGATGAGCTATTTAATCAACTTTTCTTACACTTAATTGCTTCACTTTAAATGTTAAATGATTCTTTACTGAACTATATATTAAAATAATGTATGTATAAAAACAAATTTTGCAGATTTTTCTTGTTTTGTTTTGGAGTCATAAGAAAGGAAGAATTAAAAGAGAAAAAAATTAAACATACCCTTTGCACTTTCATTTCTCTTGGTACGAGAAAGAAACTGAAACCATCCAAAAAGTACTTTCTTGGTGTTTTCCTGACTACGGATATCAGAGAAATTATCTATTACATTTCTAGTCCAAAACACAAGAGAAGTCAGTACCATCTCTCTGTGCAGAAAAATCCAATATAATCGTAGAAATTTTGCCACACCACCAGAGTCGGTCACTGGTCCACAATTTGTTCTTTGGTCTCCCAAAATGAAAGTACTGTCTAAAGGTAAAATTGGAATATGTTAAAGCTTACCATGAATACCTCCAGTCTGCTGTTACTTGCTCTTTTGTAGGGTGACAGCCTGCCTAACACACACAGGTCTGTTTGGTATAACTGGAGGCACTTTACTTGAACAGTCATATAAATTTAGGGTCCTGAAAGAAAAGAACATAGGAACAGTTTGTGTCTTAAAATGTATTCAGCTATTTATAACTGTGACTAGATAGCCAGATAACCAAAAATTTACACAGGCATCCTTAATTTAGAACAGGTGTTTTCTGAGAAGCAAACAGTGTTTAGTTTTCCATCTCCTCCTAGGGAAGTGTAACATTGTGGTTGCTTGTGCCAGTTCTCAGGCCAAAAGCAGGTTTTACTCAAGTCTTCACACAGTTAAAACAAATTCATAAAACTGAAGCAGGTTTTTCATGTGTGTGAAGGAAAAGTGGCCAACTGTCTTGATTTATGAATGTACACCTTTTCATCCAAGAACTTGCCCGCCCTCATTATTTTCTATGATACTTCTTTCTGTTATAAAACAGTGGTGCTATGGAGTAGATTTTTAAAAATAGTATCTTTAATTATTGATAAGATAAAAATTTAGGAGATGACATTTTTCTTGTCCTGCCACACTTCTACATTTTAAAAAATAAAATGGACTGAGGCATTAATGTAAAAATCTAGCATTTCTTGGTTTTTAAATGTCATTACAATATCTTCAGAAACCCCAGATGTGGTGGTTAAGCTTAATTATGTCCATCTGATTGGACTGGGGGTTGACCAAGAGATTAATAAACACACTTCTGGGCTTGGACACTGTAGGTATTGGGTCCCTCACCTCTCTCTCACTGGCACTGTCCCCTGCTCTGCTTCCTGGTCACCACAAACCAGGTATCTTTACTTTGCCGCAGCCTTCCACCACAGTCTTCCACCACAGCCTTCCACCACTTCCTGCCCTAGAAATAGCAAACCATGAACTGAATCCGCTGTACCACAAGCCAAATAAATCCCATCTCCTTTAAGCTGTGGCTGTCCGGTGTTGTGTTTCAGCAAAGAGAAAGCCGACTAACACACTAAAAAAAAAAAAAATTTATAATGTCATTATGTGTACAACTTAGAAAAACCTGTAATATATATATAGATATTTATACAAAAGTAGTGAGTTATATTTATAGTACTGTAATATTTGTAGAAGATTTAACATGGTCATATTTGATGGGTGATATGAAAATTTGGTACCTCTTCCTCAGTAAATAAATTACAACTTTTAATCATGATTAGCCTATAATTGTTCTGACAATATTTCATGAAAAAAGAGTTCTTGGGACAACAATAAATGCTATGTTGTAAATTAATCAGAATTAACTCCCCGAAAGCCAAACCAACCCAGACAGTGTATCTATGTTATCTTACTATCATAAGTGGATGAATCCAAATCAAAGGCTGTGGAAGAACTGACTAGAGTATTTGCCAAACAGCCAGGTGCTCTTTTTGGAATGAGACCTTTCAAAATGAAGCATACCAATTTTTGTGACAATGGTGTTTTTTTTGGTAAAGAAAGAAAATTTTTTGTGGCTTATATAAAAGTTCGGGATACCTTCTAGATGATCAATAAATAACTCTCTGGTCAACACTCCAAGTTTGTTACACATGTCAAATTCAAAGTTTTTTTTCGTTTTTTTTTTAGTTTGTAAAATGCTAGAATAATATGAAATTTTGTGTAACATTATGAATATTATCATAGGAAAAAGAACCCACTGCAAGTCATCAAAATGTCCTAGCTGATTACTGGAAAAGATTTTGTTTTCCTAGACCAATATCTGCCTAGAGGATTTGCTGAGGTCCAACATTCATTAGATAAAGTAGGATTCTTACTGGATAGTGAAAGACAGTTTTATGAGGCCATGTTTTTTGAAATTCACATTAAGTCTATGGGCTTGTTTTTCCCCTGTGCATGTATAACTTGGTTACACTGTGGAATCTTTGCTACTTTATCTTAACTTTATCTGCATATTTTTGGTCTCAGTAGACTAAAAATGCTCATACTGGAAAATTCCTGGACACTGATTTTAGAGGTACATAGCTATAAAAGAAAAGTATTTCCTTCTTTTTACTGCTTTACTTAGAAAAACAAACTCATTTTAGTTTTATAAAATGCAAGGCAAAATTTCAATTGCAAAAGAGCCTTACTGGTACTTTATATGACTTAATCTTTCATCTTTACTTAACATTTTAGTATTCCCTTTTAATAATAAAGAAAGTGGGCTATATATAATGGTACTATTGGCACTGTAAGAGGCTTTGAAAATATCACTTTTAACCATATATATATAGTTTTTAACCATATATATAGTTTATATATATATGGTTTTAACCATATATATAGTTTTTAACCATATATATATATATATATATATATATATATATATATTGTGTGTGTGTGTGTGTGTGTGTGTGTGTGTGTGTGTGTGTGTGTGCTAAGTACAAGACAGGAGGTTTGGTTTGGAGAATTGGTACATGAGGCTACCAATCAGAAGGCTGGATGTGCTTGTTTTCATTCTTCCACTGACCTCATTGTTTTTCCAAGTTTATTGTTCTATACCAAGTTTTCTCACCTATGAGAGGGGACTACTTGGAAATAACACAGAAAGAAAAAAGAGAGAGGGAAGGGGAGACAGAGAGAAGTTTTAGAATATTATGTATGAAACAACAGGTTTCATATTTTCATAGTATCTAATCATGTACAAATGCATTGGGAAGTCTAACTAGATTGATAATAATTGCAAAATAATAATCAAGTTTGATAGAAATGTGCATATTAGACAAATTTCTGCTTATGCATTTTTCCTATTAGACTGAGGAAAATTAAGCACAAAGATTTCCTTTTGTCTCGCGCATTCACTGTTTTTCTTAGTAGGGTCCACTTAATTTTCACATACATTCAGTATCAGAAAGAAAAGTTTTTTGTGAGGAATAGGTCAATTTCATGAAAAATCTTTGTAGTCCAGTGGGGTCTGCATGACTACTAGCACAGCCCATTAAGCTATCTTGATTTAAGTAATTCTAACTCCTATGTCATTCTTCCTTGAAAAGAGGACTATTCTGGGACTATGTCCTTCCCACGCAAGCTACATGACTCATTTGACTTTGTCACTGCATTTTGGTGGGAATTTCTTTTATCTTTTTAAACTTTACTGATGAAATATTTAAGAAAAATATATATATTCATAATAATAAATCATAAAAATTAAACTTTATTCTCTTTCCTAAGAAATACCAGTGTGATACTCCCTAAGAATATAGAATACTTCCCCACAGAAGACCTAGGATGTTCTGGAAGCTCCAGGAACTGATCCTGTAAGCCAACATCTCAAGCACAATGGGAGCCATTCTATTTGTTCCAGACCCATGTTCAAGGAAGAGATACAATTTGCTAGATGCTTGAAGGTCCTCCCATGACTTCATTCTTTGTTTTCATATCATAAATGAAAGATCGTAGAAGTAAAAAATTGACAGACACCTTGGTCTGTGATTTCTGGATGTGTAAGTTTTCTGTGTGCAAAACTATTTAGACTGTCACAACAAAATACTACAACCTGGGTGGCACAGATAACAAAAATGTATTATCTCTCAGCTTTGGAGTGTAGATGCCTGGGATGAAGGTGTTGTCTGGGTTGATTCCATCTGAGGGGTATGAGGCAGAAATCTATTCCATTCTGGTTTGCAGTGGTTTGCTAGCTGGCAGCCTCTGAGGTCCTCCATGCATCTCTCTGATCTCTGCCTTAATGACCACATGCTGTTCTCCACGTCTGTGTCCAAAGTTCCCCTCTTACAAGGATACAGTCATACTGGATGAGGAGTCATGCCAGTGACCAATCTAAACCTGATCATCTATAAAACCTGTCTGCAAATATGTTTACATTTCCAGGAACCACTGCTTATGACTTCCACATCTTTTCAGGAGACACAATTCAACCCATAACATTGAGACTATTCAGTTTGACATTTGCACTTGAATTATGTTAAACTCTAAGAAAATGGAACAGACTAGAACATTCAGATTTTCCTATATGGATTACATTATATGAAAATGAAAACCAAAGAAGTATCTAAGATAAAAGCAAATTAACTTTGAATGTTCACATCCTTTTAGGTGAAAAACATGCATTTGAGAAAGATCGTTGTTGGTACTTTTTTCTTACTTTCTTACCTAGTGAGTATTTCCACTACCATAAAACCCTAATTTAATTAAAAAAGAGAAATTTTGACAGAATTTTGGAGAGTTTTCAATTTGATCCGTTTTAATAACTCAAGAGACTCTCTAATGGAAATGTGTTTCTCTAACATCCGTATAGATTCCAATTCACAAAGCAGCTGTAGACCACGGAAATATCTATGGAGCCAAATGACAAAATAGCTAGTTAGTGCTGAAGGAAACAGGCTTGACTGTACTGGAAGAAAGAGGTCTTTCACCCACTCTTCATCTGCAGTGTGTACTGATTTCCCCAGTATTGATTGAATTGGCTCTGCAGGTAATCCACTTCTAGGACAACTAAAAATACAAATTGACTCTTGTTTATTCATAAAAGTACAATTATTACCCAGGTTTTATCATTGAAAAAAGAAACACTTTTTTCAAATTTTAGTAACAGAAAAAAAGTGGAATCTAAAATCCATTTGCTTAATAAAAGTAGAAGTAGGAGTCAACAATTTTAGGAATGAAAACCAACAGACATAAAATCTTGTGATACTCTAGCTTGAGTATATCTGGAGGTAAATTGATTTAAGATTGATGACATAATGTCTGGAAAATACATTTAGTTTCTCAAAAAGAAAAAAAAAAGCTTCAGTATTGGCTTTGGCATAAAGCAATACTAAGAAAATACAAACCTCAGACATTCCAATGACCCATGTGTTGTCTCTAACTTTTAATCTACCAGAAGAATGAGCAGGGTGTCATTATTCCATTGTGTTTGCCTTTTTTGTTAAAGTACATCTCTGAGTGAAGGCTGCAGTAGGGCTGGGTACTTAGCACCTTCCTTTACCTCCAAGTGCTTCACAAATATCATCCCATTACTCTTCAAAACTGTCCAGGAGAGAAATCATACAACTCATCTCAAAAATGATCCTTGAAAATGAGAGTTTATATCCTCCAATAAATGTGTACACTATATGTGCACTTAAAATCCTCCCCTCGGTTTTTATTTTGGAAATAAAGTCAGTATGCCAACAATTAAGGAACTGCCTATACAAGTCAGGAATGAACTGCATGTCAAGAAGTTATTTATGGGCTACTCTCCAATGTGTTTATTTTACAAATTAACATTAAATCTTTAAATAGCAACAGCTTGGGGGTGGATTTTATGTGAAACAAACATGAAGATATAAGTGTTTAACTGTATTAAGATCATCTTTTGTATTTACATATTGATATATCATGTTTACTTTATTAGCCTGTAAAAATATTAGTAGCCATCTATTCATTAACAGAGCTCCAATAAAATGATACTTCGTTTTAGAATTACTAATCTATATTAATACCATTTTGGTCAGTGTCTTGTAGCAGCTGTTAGGATTTCAATCCCAGTAGGTCAGAGAGAAAAGATAGGAAAATCCTTAATAAAATGTTGTTAGAAGCTACAGGTGGGAAATAAAGAAGCTCTTGTGACCTATAATCTTATTCTCTCATAAAGTCACTGAGAGAGCAGAGTGGCATCTGCAGCTGAAATTAGACAACACACTCGTGGCTTTTCAATCTCAACTTTTACAGTTCAATGTTATTTTCAGTGAAGAACAAATGAAGGAGACAACACTACTGCCAAGATGTTCTCTCTGGGTTTAATCCATCCACTCAACCACATGAGTAACTCTGACTTAATGGCATTTTATTCCCATTTATACACAATGCAGACACTAGGCTGATCTGTTCATCAACAAGCATCAGATTTGCAGTGTGATCTATTTATGTATTTTCATGCCAAATACATCTAAAGAAAAACATTTTTTAAACATTTAACATTAAATCAGACAAGCCTTCCAATGAAAGTTATTGTGAGGTCATCCAATCTACCTTGGGTGTCAGCGTAGGTAGAATGCAGAGTCTTCCTTCTATTTGCTCCCCCGCAGCATTGGCACTGAGTCACAGGGCCTGAAGAGCCACAGGCGAGGACTTGCTGCTCATTCAGCAGGTGCCTCTGGGAACTTCCACAAAAATAGCAGTGTGTCCTGATGTTTCTCTGTCCTTACTGTCACTGATGATGGTGCAAAGTTCCCACATCCAGCCACACACAGGTGAATCTTGACTGTTAGCTAGCTTGTTACTTCATTTTATTTAGAAAAGTGTGTTAATGTGTAGCTTATATTTATTTCTCTTGGCCACGATGACAGCAGGGAGGACTGCTATGTAAGAGATCACAACTGAGGTATTTTCCTTTGTATGATGAAGCTATTATTTTATGCGCTTCCTCCTTAATTAGGGAGAATATTTAGCAAAATAGAAAAGTAATACATTTGAAAAGAAGAAACATTCCTGTGGCCTTGAGAAATTGTAGGTAGTAATTCTGTTTTATTTTCTCCTTGTTTATAAAAAAAAATCTCTCTATAACACATCAAAGTTACAATTTCAAAAGTACTTTCTCAATACCAAATTAGTTTTTAAAAATATAGGATCAAGCCATCACCTCTAAATTGCTGTCACAGGAAAAGATGAAAAAAGCCAGCACAATTACTTTTGTACTAATTCCTTACTTTTCCTAAAAGTTTCACATCTTGTAGAAAGCATAGAGTTTAGCATTCTGTTTAAAAAAGATTAAAAATACTTTTAAGATTTAATTTTCTGTCAAATATCAGTACACTGCTAAGATTTGGATTTACCATAAGCTTAAGGTTTGTCTCACGCAATTTCCATTTACTTACTATGTATAGGACAACTTGTTTAAGAATAGTTGGCTTTATGAGCAGTTTACTTGACAAATTATGTCAAATATTTGCTTTATGAAATCCCCAGAATTGGTTGAGTATAATTGTACTTTATGTTAGCTAAAATAAATAAATATGGGACTAAGGAAGTTCTATCATTAATTTGTCAGAAAAGCGAGTTGTCATTTCTGAAAATTTAATGTCATCCAAGCTCTATTTCCAATAGCAAAAGAGCACTATTGCTAATAGACTTCAGAGCTTGAAATAAATAAATCTTTGGAATCCTGTTGCATCTCTTGGGGTGTGACATTTGACAGTCTTTTATAGCACAGAACGAAACAAGTTTGTGAGCTGGAATTCAATTGTGGTGTATTGATTCCTTGCATCAGTCATTATTCCCTGCTGATTGACAGGTGAAAATTGGTTACGTTAAGTATTTCATATGTTATATTGGCTGACATTTGCTTGCCTGCTCCTGTGTCAATATTGTTGTAAAGATCTCCAGCTTTATGAGATAGCAATAGACACTGACTGTGGCTTTTGTGTGATGTTCCAGTGTTTTTCCTGACATAATTTAAGACATATTAAAAACCAGCAGCATCTTCCCTCTTGAGAAGCTTAATGCCAATATTATTGTCTTCCAGGGGAAGATCATGTATGCTCATAATCGGGTGCTAATTTCCACCCGAACGCTCATGTTTAGGCATTAGGCACTATAACTGTAAAATTGAGCCTTCTTGATTGATTCATGTCAAGCCTCATCTCGGCTCCTGCAGAGGAAGTCATCCTGCTGACCCTTTTTACACTAAAAGAAGAGATTTGTGTTCCTTTCTTTCACCTGGAACCATCAAATTGACTGAATAATCTGTAATGCATTAGTGCTGACATTTGTTAGGGGAGAATTAAACAAGACACAGTAATCATTCTTCAGAATAAAAATTGTGTTTGATTTCCAACAGAGTTCTATTAAAGGGATGACAGAATCTGTCTCTTCCAAGGTGGAAAATTGTGAATATTCTCTGCATTAATAAGTCAAGTTAACACTTTAATTGCTTAGAGGATCTGGTTCTCCTGTACAAGTGTTAAAGAATAGGTGGACCCTGACCTATGGTCAACACATATTTGTAACCAGGATGAGGTTCTTAGGGAAAAAGAATCCCTTTTGCCTTTCTGCTTCTGCTAGTCTGAAGTTAATCTCCAAATGGCCTATTATCTTCGTTCCAACTCACTTGAGGAATATGACAAATGGATAAGTGAACCAAGTATCCAAGTATCAAATTTGACTCTTGATTTTCATTATGTCACCTAAATTTGCAATATCTTGTAATGCAGCCAAAGAAATATCCTTATAGCTCATTCTCCTTGCTATCAAGTGTGTAGAAATCATATCTGAACTCCATCTGGGGTAGAAGCTCCTGGACCATTGGATTCCATTGTTTCCATGTTCACTGGTCTCCATGCATTGCACCTACTCATCAGCTACAGCTGTAGACATGGAGCTGAATCATATTGCACTTTAGAGTTCACTTGTGCGAGCTCTACAGAAATCACAGGGTTTTATACCTAACTTGTTTGTGTAGGACTAATTTTCAAGATGATTTGTTCATAAGTGATTATGTGAGTATGTTTTCCATTATGAGTTCACACTTCTCAGAAGTACCACTTAAAAATAGACCTTTTCCACTTTTGGCTACATTTGCTGAAGCAATTGTCAAGTTTGTTAATTGGGGTCATTTCAAAGTGCTAACATGCCTGTGCTTTAGATACTCCAAACTGTGTGGGGCAATTTCGGGTAAAAAAAATCTGGGTGGCTTTTGCAAAAAAAAAAAAAGGAAGAAAGAAAACAAAATTTTCTCTTCTTTCAATGACTGTAAAAGTTTCCCGAAACTTGATAAAGTTAGGTGGTTCATCTATGAAATAGAGGGAAGCAACTATTCATTTCTATAAAAAATAAATTCTTCTGGGGAGATAAAGAGGTTGGTTTCACTTCATTTAATTTGTGGTGTTTAATATGATTTGTTATCTTGCAGATGGCATAGTTCTGTCCAAAACCCTTCATGGAATAAACAAATCTTGTAGTCTCAGCCAAGCATTTTATGGAGAATTAAACAAACTAACTGGAAGCCATGGTTCTTGCTCTATGGAGCCCAAATCTCCCAGGAGAGAGATAGAACCCCATGCTTCCAACAAAAGGGGTTAAGTGTTAAAGGGAAAACTGCATAAAAATTATTTTCAAAACACACACAGAGTGAAAGTGAAGGGGTAGAAAAAGACAAGTCATGCAAATGGACACCAGCCAAGAGCAGGAGTAACCAACATCGGATCAAAGAGACGTTCAGTGAGATGAATAACTGTAGAGTGAGATGAATAATGTCACTGTAGAATGAAAAAAGCTAAAGCCAGCAAGAGAATAGATTGATTTCAAATGTATGTACATGCAACATCAGAGAACCTAAATATATAAAGTATTAATAGACCAAAGCGAAAAGAGAGAATGTAACATAATAACAGTAAAGCACTTCAACACCCCACTTTTAGCAATGAACAGATCACTTAGGCAGAAAGTTAACAAAGAATCATCAGATTTAAATTTTAGACCAAATGGACCTAACGGATATTTACAGACATTCCATCTAACAGCTGCAGGAATCCACATTCTTCTCAAGCCACATGGAATTCTCTAAGATATATCATATGTTAGGCCACAAAACAAGTCTTAACCAGTTGAGAAAGATTAAAATCATATCTAGCATCTTTACAGATCACAATGTTATAAAACCAACATCAATAATAGAAGAGGAACCTCAGAAATTTATTAATACATGGAAATTGACATACTCTTGAATAACTAATGATGCCATTAAAAAAAAACAAAAGAAAAATTAAAACATTTCCTGAGAATTAAAAATTGAAATACAGCATAACAATATTTTGAGACCCAGTGAAATCTGTTCTAAGAGGGACATTTATAGCAATATGTGCTTGTATCAAAAAAGGGGAAACTTCTCAAGTAGGAAACAAAAACTGTAGTACAAGGAGCTAGGAAAACAAGAACAAACTAAACTTAAAATCCTCTTTCAAACTCTTTCTATGAGGCAAGCATTAACCTGATGAAAAAACCATACAGGGTTACAACAAAAAAGAGCACTACATACCAATATCCTTCATGTACAAAGATGTCAAAATGCTCAAGAAAATACTAACATACTGAATCCAATTGCACATAAACAGAGTATATTATATTACAAGAACTGACGGCAAAAACCTTATGATCATTTCAGTAAATGCAGAAAAAGCATTTGACAAAATTCTACCTCTCTTGATGATAAAAGCTCTGAAGAAATTGGGTATATGCACAGAATGGATGTACCTGAATACTAAAGGCCATATTGAAAAACCCACCACTAACATCATACTAAATGGGGAAAAGTTGAAAGCTTTACTTGTAAGACTTACAAAGATATAAGGGTGTTGACTCTGACCACCTTTCTTCAGGCTAGCACTACACTCCCAGATTGATAAAATAAACAACATGAAAAAAATAAAAACCATCCAAAGTAGAAAGGAAAATGTTGGAATGTCTCTTTACAGACTACATGCTGTTACATATAAAAGACTCTAAAGACCCCACAAAAAACTGTTAGAATAAAACAAATTTAGGAATGTTGCAAAGTATAAAATTAATATAAAAAATCAGTATTTCCATATGTCATTAGTGAATTATGTGAAAAATAAACCAAGGAAACAAAAATACCTAGAGATAAGTCTAACTGAGAAAGTAAATAATCTATGCAGTGAAAAGTTAAAGATGTTGATGAAAAAAATTACACAAGATACAAATGAATGGGAAGATATCATAAGTTCATAAACTGAAAAAGTGAATGTTATCAGAATGTCCACATTAACCTAAGCAGTCTCCAAATTAAACAAAATCCTTATCAAAACACCAATGAAAGAGCTGGGTGTATAACTTATGATCGTTTCAATAAATGCAGGAAAAGCATTGGTAGAGAGTTTGCCTAGCATGTGCAGGGTTCTGAGTTTGATCCCCAGCACCACAAAAACAAAATGAAACAAAATATCAATGACGTTATTTACAGAACTATATAAACCAATTCAAAGACTTATTTGAAATCACAAAAATCTCTAAATAGACAATCTTGAGCAAGAAGAACAAAGCTGGAAGCGTTACACTCTTTGAATTCAAAATTTAAATTATTGTAACAAAAACACTATGGTACTGACCAAAAAAAACCAATATAGAACAGTGAAACATAGTAGAGAACCTCCAAATAAATTCATACATTTACATCCCACTGCTTTTCTACACATATAGAGAATATATACAACGGGGAAAGGACAACCTGGTCAATAAATAGTGCTGGGAAAATGGATATCCACATGTAGAAAAATCAAATCAGACTTTTATCTCACACCACTGAACAAAAAAACTCAAAGTAGGTAAAGGACTTAAATGTAAGACCTGAAACTATGGACCTACTAGAGGAAATAATGGCAGAAATGCTTCATGTTGGGGAAGGGTGATGCAAGCCTGTAATGCTGGCACTCAGGAGGCTGAAACAAGAGGATCACTGTGAGTTCCAGGCTAGCTTTGGCTGCCAAGTGAGTTCAAGGCCAGCCTGAACGTGAGTTCGGTTCCCGGTACCGAAGAAAAAAAAAAAAAAAAAAAAAAAAAAAAACTTTGTGACATTGATCTGTGCAAGGAACTTTTGGATAAGTTTACAAAGTCACAGGGAACAAAAGCAAAAAGAGATAAATGAGATTCCAGAACATCTATGCATCAAAAGAAAGAGTCAGCAGAAGGAAAAGTCACCCTATAGAATGGGGAAAATATCTACAGACTACACATCTGAAAAGAAGCTAATATGCAAAATATATATAGGCAATTCAAACAACTCAAAAGAAAATGCAAATAACTCAATTAAAAAGAGGCAAAAGAGCTTAAAAGAGTTATCTCTCAGGAAGACTTAGAAATAGCAGGTATTTGAAGATGATCAGCATCACTAGTTGTGAAGGATAGGCAAATCCAAACAACAGAGATATCACCTCACTGGAGTTAGTATACCTACTGTGAAGTAGTCAGTAGCAAGTACTGGTGAAGATATGGAGCACAAGGGATCCTTCTACATTGTGGGTGGGAATGCAAATTAGTGCAGCCCCTTTAGAAAATACAATGGAAGTTCCTTGAAATTTTAAAAATACAGCTAGCTCAAGGTCCAGCAATCTCACTACCGGCTATTCATCCATGGAAAATGAATCTGTATGGCAAAAAGAGCCCAACCTTCCCATATCTATTGCAACACTATTTACAATAGGCAAAAAATAAAAATAATCTCACCGTTCATAAAATGTTGACTATATAACGGATGTGTGACATATATATGAATATTATTCAAGCAAAATAAAGGATTAAATCCTTTCATGTGAGACAGCATGGATAGAACTGGGGAACACTACTAAAGTGAAATAAGGCAGGCACAGGAGGACAAGAACTGTGTGATCTCACTTGTACCTGTAATCTAAAAAAGTAGCCATCATAAAGCAGAAAGGGGATTACCAGAGACTTGGGTGTTGGCAGGAGGAAGGGTTGGGGAGACATCGGACAAAGAATACACACACAAGGTCAGATAGGAGACACATATTCCAAAGCTCTATTGTGCAGCAAGATGGCTGCAGTTAATAACAATACACTGTAATCCTGAAGACTACAAAGGAAGTGGATGACATGAGCTTTCCCCAGAAAAATAACTATGTAAGGAAACACATTTGCTAATTAGGTGGATTTAAACATTGCACAGGGGGGCTGGGGATTTAACTCAGTGGTACAGCTCCTGCCTGGCAAGCTCAAGGTCGTCAGCTCGATTCCTGGTACCAGAAAAAATTTTTAAAAAAATATTGCATAGGTATATACACCTCAAATGCTATATTGTACACAATAAATCATCCAGTATTTTCTGTACATTTAAAAAGTAAAATAAAAACTTTAAAGTGTTTTTAATACATCAATAATCTATTCTGTACTCCAATTTTATAAATAGAAGCACATGCAGTCATATTTTAGGATCATTTCTTTCACATTACACTGGATATTTATAATGCAGAAGAATAATATACAATTTATGGAATCAGAATCAAATATTTGACAGTTTATTTAATGTTTCTCCATGAATTTATTTGTTGACAAAGCACTGGCTCTAAATGGAGAATGCTTCTCCCCCACATTCCAAATCTTCCTAAGTTCACTTTTGGGTAAAGTGTAAGAAAACTCTTTAGTTACCAATTACCTTCTCATCTGAAAAATATGGGTATCTCTCAAGTGTTTCAAAGACAATTCATATTTCATTGGCATGACAAACTAGAATAATGTCAAGGTAATCAATTATCAATAACCAGAATTAAATAAAATGACCTGGAACAAGACACCAGATAATTTTCACCTGAACTTCTTGATCTTGAAAAGAAGGAATTTGGGCTTCTTAAATTCCGATGTTAACTTAAACCTAAAAGTGAATCATAACATCACATTAAATGTTTTAAATGATATGAATAAATCAGAAGGTTTAATATAGTTAAAATGCTTTTATAATAGTGAAATTTGTGATCTATTTATTAACATGCAAGTATAGTATGGGTGACTCCAATTTAGGACTGCTAGGAGTCAGAAGCACAAAAGTGGGATATCATGTCCCTGGTGTGCAGTAGGAGCAGAACAGAAGCGTGGTGTCGGTCACAGGGCATGATGCCAGAACATACACATTTCTCTGGTGAGCCAGAAACACTGCTATGAATTGCCTGGGTAACAGAGACAGTCAGAGTCACAGGTGACATCTAGCCGGGCACACATTAAAGAATATGTGGAATTCTGAAAGTGATCAAAGTGGAATGAATAAGTTACTCCAAAAACATGGTTGTTGTTTCCCTTGCTGAGAATTTGATTTTCTCTAAATAATTTAAACAACAAGGAATTTAAAATATGAGCTATTTGACTTATAAGTCTCCAAGAGTATTGAGAAGGGCTTTCATTTGGACTTTCAGAAATGACCAGCAAAATCAAAGCACAGAGCCAGGCCACAAGCAAACAGCTATTTAGTCAACAACCAGGAAATGCTGGCTAAGAAAACACCATTGCTGCCCCTGTTGGAGACATAATACATGAGCTACAAGGCTAGGAGACCACAAGTAGTAAGCTCTGGCAGTAAGCTCTGCAAGGCGCAAGATCATGGTTGTTCTGCATGCTGAGGTCTCCCAGATCTGCAAGAGTATGGGTTATATGGCAGGTGCTCAATAAATATTTTTTGAATGAATAAGTGAGCTGTCAAGTCTCCCTTCTCCAGAGCTATACAATGCCTGATGCAATTCAGTACAGCCCATGGCCCTGCACCTCTCTCAGCACTTACCCCTTAGCTGGACATTAGTATTTTAAAAATATTAAAATAAGAAACCAAATCCATTCACAACACTGCTTGTCACAAATACACTAGACAGCCCTGAAGCTGAAGCACTGAAGTATGGTCTCTGCCTCACTTGCCTTCCACTCTATGTGATTGGCTTGGGTTGGCAGAACTTAGTCACATGCAAGGTTCATGATCAAAAGGGCTGAGAAGTACAGCTTTTGGTTCCTTGGGCCCCTTAGTACCAGATCAACAGAGGTAAATTGCCCATCCTTTTGATGTCAAGCATTCACTTATCTACTTCATACCACATTTAAACTTATAAACAAGGAATAGAATAACAGGGCCCTCCATCATACAATTATACTGAATATAAGTGAAAAATGCACACATCCTCTCTATAGGTTGAACACAAACTCTATCCATTGCTGCTTTTACCTCTGAAAACTCCATTCATTTCTGAGCCAGAGTCCTGTTTTATTATCTTCTAGTATATGTACTGTGTAACACATAAATTATAGTCATATACTTTATAAAAGTGGGATTCATGACCCTCCAGTCATATGGAATGCACAGTGAAATGAAGTCCCTGTATTGACTGGAGTGAGTTCAGTGGTTCAACAAGGCTTCTACCTGGGCAAACCAAGTATATCCCAGCCCTGCTGTTAGATGGAGTCATCTCAAAATGGATCAATAAGTTTTTATGTAGATATCAGTGGGGAGAATCTCCTGTCACATCTTCAATCATAACTTTCAAGTCTAAGAGTGGTTCTAGTCACCCTGACATAGGAACACTGGGGCAGGAATACATCTGGGATAACGGTCTACCCTGGCCCCTCAGTGGACTTGCAGGGTGGACTCCCTTACCAACTCTTCACTAGGCTTCACATTCCTGCCTCTTTTATGTCGCTCCTCAGCAGAAGCTGAAGAAAAGAACTACACTCACCCCATTTAGAAACAAGGACTCACTGGAAGACAAGCATCCTAGCCCATCTCACTAGGTCTGAAATTCTTTTATTGCAGGTTGTACTTTCATGTGTCCTTTTTCTCCCTATATAAATGTGTACAGTATGGATACTAACTATAGCCTTTATTTCTATAAATGTCAGTCAAATCAGAGTTGGACTATACTAAATTCCTTCCTATAATACCCAGTCCAAATCCCTTTCCCTCAGTCTGAACTTTGAGCTGATTGCTATCTTCTACATCTCAAGTAACACTAATCTTCAGTCTTAGTAGTAACAAGGAGAATACAAACTCTTTCCCCTCCACCATAAAGAGTCTGCCTATGTGGATGAACATCCAGTCTTCCCGGGGCGGTCATACCAGCAGGATCAGCAGGATCCTTGGGATAGAGATAATTTCTCCACTGCCCATGACCTGTAGCTGTCAGCTATCTAATTAAGAAAGCCCTTGGACTTTCTTGTCACTAAATTTCCTTTACCCACCTAATGAAACAGTTACAGTCAAGCTTCTCTGCTCTATCAATGCCTCCTTCTAGAAAATGGTAACTCAGTGTTCTGCCTGGCTTCAAGCCACTTTTGTGAACAGCTATCGTCCTGGAATCATCCACTTCAAGCTAGAAAGCATTGCATTCTTACTGATCTGTAAGTGAATAGGCTGGATTTTGGGGGAATTCATCGTGAGGCCTATTCGTTCAACAAGAATGGGTACAAGGTGAGCATAAGACACTTTCTCCTGCCACTATTTCTTGATTGTAAATGTGCTTGCAGTTGAGCTCTTACAAGTAACTTCAATTTCATGGTTTTGTGATAAGAACTTTGTTTTGTTGTGACAGGTTGCTCAGGACATGTGGTCAGTTGGTTCATGTCTCATAGTCAATCTATTCCATCAGCCTGCCAAGAGAATAATTACGGTCACAGAAAGCTCTGCTCCAAAACCAGAGTCTGGGCTGTGATTCTGCTGTTTGCACTGCCAGAGGCTTCACATGTTTTTCTAATCTTCAAGTACAATTATATGTGCTAGACTATTAAGACCCAAGTGAGAACACTGCTTCTGCTACAGCCTGGACCAACTGAAAGCTCTCTTTCTCTGGCATCCAGTTCAGTGCTTGCAACCTTAAGCAATGCTCAATAGATGAGTTTTAAAACACCCCTAAGTATGGTTTAAATTACCTCTGTAAATCTAAAGATTCCCAACAAGCACAAGGCATTTTTCTTAATAATAATCACTGCAAAATATTATTAGATTTAACTTTTGAGGACATTGCTTTGTGTGATTTTGGTCTCTAAAATTTCCCTAAATTTTATGGGATTACATTTCATCCTCTTGTACATATGTGTCTTATATAAACTGGTAGATCATAGGTATTTTCTGCTTCTAACCTCCTACTAGCACACTGGCTATGACAATGTGGGCCAGTATAAATTCTATACACTGGTACAATGATTAATGTTCCCACAGATTAATTGGAACATAGATTTAAAAGGTCACATATTGAAGGAAGTCAGTGAAGTTATGCTACTTCACCTGAGAGACAAAAGCAAGTTTTCTGCTTCTTTATATACAGGAAATGCATTTGTTAAATAAATTACCACAGGCATCCCTGGAGCCTGGGTTGATGTGTAGTAAAGAAATGGCTTCTAGCATAGTTATAGACACTAGAGTTAACACATCACTAAATTTGTAATAAATCACTGCTGGGAAGAGGTGTGAAGCTACCTAGTAACCTGATGTTATACACAGCCGTGGGCTGGGAACTACGGAAAGTGGGAAGACCCATGTGCAGTAGGGAGAACTGAATGTTGACCCTCTGCTTCTGCCACACTGTTACCCCTTTCTGTCACAGCTTTTAGCCACTATTAGAGGAGAAATTCTGATTGGATAACTTGAAAAAGATTTCAGAAAACCCGACGTCTTTTGTTATCAGGTGAGATGCTTACAAAGTATCCACACAAGGCATGACGAGGCTCATAGCTGCTTCTCCAGAAGCATACATACACAACTCTGGATGGTCTAAGTGTTGTAATATCCCTCTTCCAATCTGGTCTCACACTCTTTCACAATAAATGCGTTGAAATGTTCAGGACTCTTGGCAAAGAACAGAACATAACATTTGTTATTATTCTGAGTCAGACTTGATCTATTTTAGCAATTTCAATTAGCGACTTTGAAGCCATGATTTCTTTTAGGCTACCTCTGATGATCATGACCTTCTAATGGCATCTTGGACAGAGAATTTATAACCCTGAATTTTCTTTCTTTAGAACTTACCAGAATATTTGAAGCAGCTATATCCAAATAGTTGTATTCCCTTTACATACACAATGGCTTGATGAAGCAGGCACTGGAGCACCAGGTCTTGTCTTCAGTATACACTGCTTCCTGGGTGGTCTCAGATAATACTTTAAATAACTTCTGCATTTCTGCATCCCTTGCATAACCACCAGGGGCTCATGTCTTCTAATGCTAATGAGATTGACATCCAACCAGATTGTACTAATGTTTGATAAATTTTACTTTCAAAGACAAGGTGTATATCCCACTTCAGCAAGAGTGATTACATTAAAGAATGTCAGACACTGTTATTTTTTAATTGCTTACTGTTCTTCTTTTGTTAGTGGCATGGTTATTTTTCAAAGAAGGCTTAGGTTTATAGGCAGGTGTTAAAATGGATTAAATTACTCTCCTTAGTGAAGATTTTATAAAAAAATTTCTTCAATATTCAGGATGCGATAGGAAATGGAAAACATAAACATAATTGACAAAGGGAAAAATTACTTCCTGATAACCTTACCTTACAATGAAGATCATACTACCAGAAATGACCTGGTCTGATCATGCAGTTCACAGAAAAAGAAGTGTCTGTTACACCTCCACCCAATTAAACACTTCATTATGTACTGTCTTACTCTCTAATCACCTCTTGCATGTATTACATTTGTAACAAGACTATAAGCTTTTTGATAACAGAGATAATTATCCTCTGCATTTTTTTCATCTCTCACAGCTCCTAATGCTTGTTGATTAAATGATTGATTAATCAAGGATGTTCTCTTTTTTATCCCTCATACTTTCCAAGATCACTGGCCAGGTCACAGATTGCTGCTCATGGTGGAAAATTTTGTTAGTAGGTAAAGAATTCTCCTTTCTTTTGATAGCGTAATTGGTTAATAAGGTATCTAAATAAGGTCAAATGACTCAATAATTCATAGAATACAACTAAGAAGAAGGGAATTTAAAACTTCAAACAAGTTTTAGTTTTCTGAAACAGCAATCATGATGCAAATGAACTTTTGTTCTATAAAATGCTAGAAACATAAAATGCACTTATTTGCAGAATAGGGAATATGTGTCTCTGTGTAAATGTATGTATGCAAAAACTTATGAGAATTCCAAACTTTCTGTAATTGTACTCTGAATTACTGTACACAGAAAATCAGTGACTTCAGATCAGATAGGGTACACATATGTGCTTTAGTAATTTGTCAAGGAGTCATAGAAGCACATTATGATAGCTTTCCAACTCTGTGTGAACTTGTATTTTACAAATGAAAAACTTGAGGCGTTAGAATATTTAAATGTTTGGATTATTTGTCCAAGCTCACACATTTTTTTTATTTTAAATAATAAAAGAAGGAAAACATATTAACAAACAGACATCCATTTACAAAATAGCATAAGAGCAATACAAACAAAACAGAGTTACAGACAAGTTGTAGGAAATTAACAATGGTTGTTGTATTACTTATGGATACCTTCAAAGTGGTTTCTCAGGAAAACAAATAGAGACATACAAGATTGATCAAACAAGTAATCATTAACTGTTCCTTTCTGTAAGGCAATAGATGACAATAGTGCAACTATGTTAGCTATCCTGTATGTACCTACATAATTTCCCCTTCTTTCCCTTCTCTTTTCCCACATGCTCACACATTTATTAAATAAATTGAGAATCATCCTAATCCTTTTGCTATGCATTGTAAAGATCATGTAATTATCATGTGTTTGAAGGAGATATTTGCTAAATATATAAAAAATTTAACATACAGTCATCCATTATTACGTTATTGTAAATTGTGTAAGAGCTAATGTTACTTATTTGTTAGATTGTTTGTACAAAGAATCACACATAACAATTGATCAATAAATTTCACCAAATTTATATTTTATGATTTAAAGACAAAAATAACAGCTAAACTTTACTTTCATAAATGTGTATTTGCTAGCAAATTCCATCTCTTCACTATCATCTGGTACTATCAGACTTCATGAATTCTCTACTTAAAGGAAAAGTATAAACACATATTCTTCCCTCCAGGTAGAGAAGAAATTACATGTAATTCCTTGTACAACTCATTTTAAAAGACTTCATCCTTCTTCCTTTCCAAAACTAAATTTTATAACAAACAGAAATACATCTAAATAGATGCTTAACTACTGTTTCTTATATTTGTATATTATTTTGGGTAGAATGAAAATGAAGGGGAATTGTAAGCCTGTGTACCAGGAGTAAACCCAGAACAATCAAATCTCTTGTGAATTGTAACCAATCCATAATTTTAAAGTATACTGCATGATGAGAGGATTATCAGGAGATTTTGAAGGTGGAAACACAGGAGTTCGTAGAACTTCCTGAATTGCCGAGTAAAAATAAACAAATCCGCTAGAGAGCAAAACAAACACTTTGACATTTCCAAAAATGTGGGAGACAAAGCACATTCTGCGATAAAACAAAATAGTGGGAGGGTCCAATCACCAACTCTTCCAAAATCTGCGCGTTAAAAGTGTCTATGAGAAGGAAGCACGGGGGAGGAAAAGGGTGTCTGAGTGACTCTCGAGGAAGGAAAACCACAATATGCAGCAGTCATCAAACGGAAGGCGTCGCGGATAGATGAAAGAGAAGCTGGGAGGAAAGCACTGGCCACTTAGACATCAAGGAAGCACCAGAGGATCCAGTCGGATGAATCTTAGCAACTGGGGCCTATGAACTTCTTAAACTGACCCACGGGTAATTCCTTAGTGGAAGGAGCACACACATTTAAAAGAACATGCCAGAGAGGAATCAAACTCGAAGGGAGACACTGAAAAAGGAAAGAGACCTGGAGCAAAGTGAAGTAAGAGATCAGATCCAGAACAACTCAGAAATAAGCCGCGAATGTGTCATCGCTGCATGAAAACAATAGATGAGAAGCGCTGCAGAGGTAGAAGAGCCTTGCAAACGGATCAGGAAAATCACCTCAGCATACAAAGGACAAACTGAAGAATACTGAGGTCAAATCTTATGCAAAGGTATTATATGAAGGACAAATCTGAGAATAAGGACCAGAATAATAATTCTACAATCAGTAAATGTACACCAGAAACATGCATTCTAAACGAAACGAAAAGCAAAAACCTGAGTACTGCAATAATATACTCTTTCAACTGGAGCGCAAAGACATTGCTTTAATTATTCATTTTTAGGTAACAAATGATCCCGAAAAGTACTACCTCAAGAGTATCACTTTACTTTGCTCACAATTTTGTGGTTCTAGAGTTTGGGAAATTTCTTCAGCTTGTTTTTGATTTATGAGCATGCGATAAGGGAGTGCAGCCCAGAGGATTCTACTCTTAACCTCTTCACACAAAAAACCATGATCTTGCTGATTTCCGATGCTGTTTTCTATGGGTACCATCCTCTCTAGGTCTTGACCAAATGATTTTTAACTTTTCAAAGCATGGTGGTTTCAGGGACATTGAGTTCCCAAATAATAGTTCAAGGCATTAAAGACAGCAAGACAGAAGCCCCCGGTTTCTATATAGACTATGCCCAGCCTTGCACCATATAAAATTTCCATAGTTGTGGATTTGCATTGTAAATATCAATATGAACTCTTAAGACATTTAGTCCTTAAACATAGCACTACCACACACACACACACACACACACACCATGTTTTTAACATTAGATTGACGTAAGTTCAAGTTTTTAATTGGACAAATAGTTAAATTTTCTGAAACTTGGCATTGCCACCTACAAAATCATGAAGAATAATACCAAATCCAAATCCTTAAAGCATGAGTCTAAATATATAATGAATATAGTGTTCCCAGCATAGTATCTTAAGTGTCAGAAACAGGTCACTGTCTAACTCAAATATCCATAGTTAGAAACTATCTCGGCAGCAGATATCTAGCCACTCCTGGCTCTAGAACTTGAAACAGTAGAAGCACAGAAAGGTTGTGGGTTTTCAGGATGGCTGCTGTGCTTACTCAAGTGCTGTCTCCTTGTCACACATAGACAGATGCAGGACACAAAGAGACCTCAGCCTAGAGGGTTGTTAGAGCCATAAGATGGTAGGAGTTTCCGACCCTTAATGACTACAAGGAAAAAAGCTGTCCACTAACCAGTCAGATCCATACAGAGCTGTGATGCAAGAAAAGAAACCATTATTTTGCTATGTCTCTTAAATCTTGAGCTTTATGCATAATGACAGCAAATATCATCCTTGCTGATAACCATTAAAAATAATAAATATTTAATATATTACAACATATTTTATATTATAGAGAAGTAATGCTAAGGGTAATTAATCTTAGAATTTAATGGATTAAGTTATTAATAAATTCAGCTCATTAGATAATAACACATTGTTATTAAGAAGTTAATAATCAGTTAAAGAAGTAAAATTTTACTTGACACACTAAGTTTCTAATATTTCTCATTAAGTATTGAATTCTATGACTTGTTTTTGTATTTTTAAAATTTGCTTTCATGAAATTTATAGGTGGGAGACTGAAAATGATTAAGCAGTGCTTAATCTATTGAACAATTAATTGGTCTTTCCTTTTTTTTTAGCTTATAATGTGTAAACTAAGTTACCAATACAATATAAGTGACTTAGAAAGTATTATTGAAGGATATCAACCCTGCTTAGAAATATATGATGAAATATATATACCAAGGCCATATTAAAGGTAATGATAATATATCTATGAATCAATTATCTTTCACTAAGTATACTCATTTTTTCATTTACTATACTCCACTATATGTTATGGAGTGCAATAAACTTACAACAATAGAAATGTTATCAGTTTGTTGCTGAATATCTTGTATTTTGTCAAAATATATCAATTCATTCACTAGAAACTATACTTTGCATCTTCACTCAGAATTGGTATGTGACAAAGTATATATTCTCTTTACCTTATGCAAAAATTTTCCTAGGAATTTGAAATTAAATAAGTCTACCTTTATGCATAAAAATACATGTATCCTACAAACACTGTGATTTCATTGAAGAAGTGTAGGAACAATGAATACTTTTCCTTTAAAAGAGTTTGCTATAAAAATCTAGTTTTCCAAATGGTCTACTTTATGCAATCAACACAGAAATTTCTATTTTTTAAAAAAGTAATGACATAAAAGAATCATATTAATTGTATTGCAATGCAATTAGTAAGCAAAGAATTGGTATATCAGAGATGTTTTTAAAAATGTAACATTCAGATCTAGTCACATTTTAGATTTAAAATTCTACGAAGCTATCTTGTGTAGTACATACAAACACCAAAGATTTTATATATTTTCAGAGTTGAATAAAATCTCTTACAGGTAATAGGGGTGCATTTATCTGAGTGAGTAAATCCAGCAGTTTAGGAAGCTTAAGTACTCAGAATCCAGCTCAGTAAGTAGTGGCCCGGGGGCATGTGTAGGGAGAGCTAATGATAAAAAAGACTTTGTCACAAAATTTTTATTCACCATTTGTGAACTCTTTACATGTAAATGATAGGTGTTTTTATGCCTCTATTTCCCTTTTGGTTTTTCTATTTGACATAGAAGGCTTGAAGTCATCCAAATATTCCCAAAAAATTAATCTACACCATGACACTTTTTTCCTCAGCTCACAAAACAAATGATATTATTGGCCATCTCATTCTCACTTGTGACAGAAGCCTAGAAAGACACAACTGTGGGTTGCTGATCACACTCTGTTCTTACAAGAAGAGAAATGTGTTTTCTGTTTGTACATTTTCTGAGGCATCTTGAGAGCAAGCTCCCCCAGCTACAAAGGGCCTTAGTTCTGCACGTCCATCTTGTTGTGTCACCTGTTAAGGTGAGGAGTCTGGAATAGTCCAGACACATTACGTATGGGTGGCCTTTTGTTTACGGCAGACAAAGCCAAAATCCTCTGGATTACTGGAAGATATCATATAGCACACAAGATGGAGTTACTATTATTCTCCTCTAAGACATATAGTGTTTCCCCTGGGCAGAGGAAAGAACGCATAGCCAATCATAGGAAGACAGAACCCATTAAAGATTTATGCAAGCCTGAATTACTTGGCTTTAAACTATTTTCTTTTTTTTTCCTTTTCTCCCTATCTCTTTTTTTCTTTAATAGGAGAGACAATTCCTCCTGAACAGCAAAGCTGATGTAGATGGTATCACTAGTAATCCTTGGCTTAAGCACAGAGCTGCTAAATGGCTGGAATTAGGTTGTGAAATGGGGCTGTTTGATTCTCTTTTTGTTTCTGTTTTTAAGTCTCTGTCACCAAATGTCCCACTAAACTAGCATTTATGTGGGTTTGAGGCCTCTGTGTGTAAGTTTCCTTTTAAGCATAGTCAATGAAACAGCTTTGAAGCTGTTGAACTGTGTAAATGTTATATTAACATTTTCTCTCGCAATTATAGACATTTACATGGTCTTGTTGAAATAGCACTTGCAGCAGGAGGAAAAAAATACCAGAAGTGAAGGTACATAATGAAATGAAAAGCAGCAGTATGCTCTATTTATTTAGTTTCTGAAATAAATCATTTCAACTTTTAATTTACACTTCTCCAGGATGGTGGTTAAGAATAGACAAACAAAGGATACTGCAAGAAATAATTTCATTTTGTTCCTTTGTTACATTAAATCATTTAATTTCCACATTCCACTTGGTTTGCATATGGAGATTTGGCCAATGCACTCTGTTCTTTAAATTTGCTAACTAATAACAAGGACTCAGGAAGCTCACTGGAAAGACCTAAGACTCATAGGTGGTGATTCAAAAATTATGAGACTACAAGTAGTTGTCCAGTTATAAGAAGAAAGGCAAATAAAGTAAATTAGACTTTAATCCAAAGTATTCCCAACTATCCATGTCCCTATTTAACAGAAATCATAATGTGCTTCCAAGTTGAAAAGCCATTTGAATCATTCCAGTAACTACATGCATCACCACATACAGGATAAGGAATATGTAAGAAAAGAGAAAGTTTAATCACTCAGACTCTACTGAAATATTTTAATAGTCTAATTTTGTTCCTTTTCTGCATATAGAGCAATGAGTCACTGACACCCAGGAAAGTGTATGGTAAGAATTTCTCCTTTCATGTTAATAATACTAAACCTCTTTTTCTTTAAAGATAAATAACTGCAATCTTAACATTAGTTATATTACCATAGGGTCCTTTACCTAGTCTTCTACTGAGTAAGAGACCTGTTTTATCACATATAAAACACATAGATTTCTTGTTTCTGCCCCAGTTGAAAACAAAGGGCATATTCATGATGGCACTATTGCTCAGCAACTGTGATTTCTACTCTGGTCTCACAATTGCTTTTTCTCCAGAAGGACAGATATATAAGATGGACAGAGGCATTGATCCCACCACAATATCAGATTTTGAAAGCAAAAGGTTATAGCAGTAATCTTGTATAAGTCTCTGTCTACATACCGTAGAACTTTTATCCTTAAGCTTTAAAAAGCACACCCCTCTATAAGGACTTCACATTGTTTAGCTATCTGATTGATTTTCAGTCTTTCAAATCATATTCTGGAGAATATATGTGTGTTGGTTGTTTACTAGACACAGTTGTTAAAATCCCCTCAAAAATATTTTTTCCTAGTATCTACTTTTTTGCTCTATCCTGCTTAATAATCCAAGCACTAACTTCCAGCATGGCAACATGCCGCTTCTCTGATAAGAGATGAAATATTCATTGAAATAAAACTTCAATGTTACATGATGATATGAAAAAAGTAATAATTATAGGGAAAAATGTTTTTGGAATCAAATTCTATATTTTAATAACAGGTGGGGAAATAGACAAAGTAAATGAATGTTGTACAGTAAGAATCAAAACTATGATTACATATATGAAAATATGTAACGTGAAACATTCTCTTCTGAAGGACATTTGAAGCTAAAATTTTAGGATAAGCACATTTTAAATTTAAATATTATAAAACATTAACATGAATTCCATTAATTCTAGTTGAATGCTTGAATTTACACAATTATATGCTCAACTTTAAAAAATAGATTTGACAGGTTCAGTTAGCTCATTTTAATATGTTAAGTTGGAATGAAAATCCAATTCTGATATACTCAAAATTTCCTTTTATTGTCCATTTCCAAAGAAAATCATTGGCCAGCAAATTATTCAATCTAGATGCACATTAGATATTTTCTTAAACAAAAATGATAAAATTTGACCTTGAAACATCAGTAAGCTGGATCCAAATTTCTTAATCAATTTGTAGAAAGAATGGCAGAATTTGAGGTTGGTCTTAATGATATTGTGTTATTTATTGTAAACTTGGTATCTTTTAAATACATGAAATCTCCTGAAAGAAGAAACTTAAGAACCCATGGTAAAATTAAAGAGCACTTTGAGGATGAAGAAGAGGTCTTATTGAAGACAAACTCACAAAAGAGTCAGAGAAAAAACGTTTCCCAAGTTGGTAAGCCATTCATAATTTGAGAAAATACCAAAATTTAAAGATTGGTTTCATGAGATCAATAGGACAAATTTCTATAACTCCCTAACTTGGAAATGCTAGCTATCTGAAACATAAACAAAAACAAGAATAAAAGCAAAAGAATGCTTACATGTAAGAATCCAGAAGAAATTTATAAACGCATACATTGATAAAAGTGCTTTTCATATATATAGGAACCTCACATGTTTCTCTTCAGAATCCATTTTTCTCATTTTGAGCTGAATTCTATTAAGCTTAGTGACATTAGTTGCAAGAAATTTTTAAAAGTACAGAAGCTAATTTACATGATTAGCAGCACTGTCAACTAATAGCTTTATAGAAAAGGTAAAGAAATTCAAAGTCAACATAAAAATGACTTGAATCAGGCTCGCAACATTAAAAGAAGTACAATGTAGTTGTAGTCTAAATACATTTTGAAGGTTGCCCTTTCAGGATTTGCTGACAAACTGAATCTCTGGAAAGACAGAATTAAAACCCAGTGATAAAAAAAAAAATCTAATGATGTACAGGAGGAAAAATTATCTGAGGTCACTAACAACGGAGTGCAGAAAAAGGAGACTAGAGAGAGGGTGAAGGAGTAAGTTTTCAATTATAGAATAATTGTGGTTCTTTACAAACATGACTTTGCAACATTAAGAAGATATTAAATAATATTTATTGCATTGTGGTTTCTTGAGATGTGTGCAATTGCACGAACTTAACCATGGTAGAAAGGCAAACATTAATGTAGGCTATACTGTCTGACATTCCACTAGATGATCCTATGAAGTATGCAGTATGCTAGGCTCACAAATAACAGACTCAAGCAGTAACCCGTATTTTCTCCCAAAAGCCAAAAGAAAAATTGATAAACTGTAGACTTTTTAATAACTAAAATATTTTTGTTTTATTGTTTCTATATTGTAGTTCCTACATGGGAGGAAATCTATTCTCACAATTTAAGTACCAAATTTACAAATAAGAAAACGCAATGCCAACGTGGAAACTCTTGGAGAGTCACAAAAAGAGCTTTCCACTTGCTTTCTTCAATGTAGGTTGCGTGTCATGCCACAAGACTAGGAATTTCTCCATCAGTGTTTCTGCCCACTTACCAAGAGTGTGGTTCAAAATAAGCAACTTTTTTCAGTTACTTCTCCCAAACAATCCTCCAACCTTCTGCTACCATTTCATAATCTTTCTCCAAAGGCTTTCAACTGCGTGTTCTCCCCAAAATTATTATTCAGTTTCATGTCTCTATGGTCTTCCTGTGCTGATTTCTTTGCCTAGAATTCCTCCACGTACCTCTATAAAAGATGTCTGTTGTACTTTTTTCTTTCCTATCTAGCTTCTAATCCTCTGTAAGAAAAACCTCAATTTTCCTTTGGAAAGCAGTGTCATCCTCTTTTCATCCGTGTGGCTTAACCCATCCTTCCACATATAGCCTACTTGAATTTGAGGTGATGTGATAAAAAATACAGTGAATGTTTAAATGATATAATGCATTACAGCAAAAGACACAGTACCACGAATCCTCCTTGCTTTCAACACACTTATCCCATTACCCTTGCCACTTTCAGAAGCAGTTCTGAAAGTCTTCTTTCATGATTTTCTTTATTTGCAATTTCATGGCTGTCTACCCGTGGGGAATGTATTCGAAATATTTGCCTTTCAAGGTCCTTTTGACTTTGGGGAAAAACCTAAAGCCTCACAGTGCTGTAGCAGGCGAATAAAGTGGATGAGGATACACCAGTGTTTTTTTATGAGCCTGCCTTTTTCTCTTGGGTGGCACTCAGCAGCAGCAGCCATCATACTTTTTAATCAAGCTATATAAAGACAATGGGTCTTTTATTATAGTAAATTATTTTTTAAATTTGAACACTTTTATGATGGGCTCATTTTTGTATGTCTCACTGCCAGGAGGTTCTGATTTGGATTCCATCGTCTGGTTGTCTTGAACCACAGTTTGTACTGGTATGACTGTCCCATCCTGTGGCTTGTACCACTGGTGGTACCAACAAATCTAATCACTTTTATGAGTCTTTTTACCAATAAAATTAAGAGAAAGCCTAAAAGTGGACCAAATCTAGTTAACTACTTGAATTTGAATAAATATTGCCCACTTACAAATATTAATATTATCCATAACAATTAAAAATTGCTAAAATAATCAACAAATTTATTACATTAAAAGTCATTTATTTGTATTTGTGAATGTCTTTAAGACATTTATACATAAAGGTGACTGATTTGTGCAGAGTGTGCAAAATATCATTTACACACTTGGCTTTTTATGTGAACACAGCGGTGTCTATTTTTTCAGATAAGTTTTGATGACATTTTCTACATTGCTGGCATGTATTTCTTGCCAATCCTCTATCAGCTTCCATAAAGTGATTTTTTTAGTAATTTGTGTTGGTGGCATTTCTTCACAAATTAATGGTTCATTAATATTTAATTCTCTAAATGTAACATGGAAATCTTATGGGTAACCCACTGCAGTTGTACATCATTTACATTTACAACTGTAGTACCACAAATTAGCTGAATTACATTTTACACTATTTGAATGTTTTTCTTAATATAAGACACAAAAACAAAAGTAGTCATTCTTATTTCATGACTGCATTATTATCAAGCTCAGTGGTAAATTTTTCCTTTATTATTCTTCTGTTGATTCTTGTGGGTCTTATTTTTATTTGTGATTTTCTCCTATAAGTAATATAAAATATGTGTGTGTATTTATATATACATATTTGTGTTTCAATTTTAAGCATATTTCAAATGTATAATTTTTTCCCATTAGAGTGTCAAACATGGATAATGAGGGATCCTTTTAATTTAATCAGATATATAAATTTATTGATTACAGTACTATTTTAAATGGTATGAATAGTATTATTTAATATTTCTATGTGGCCAGTAACTACTCAAATTAAAACACTTAGCTAGATTTAGTCATTTATAGATTTTAAAATTAATTTTATTAGTTAACACACCAAGAAAAATGATTAGATCTAACACAAGCAGTGGTACCACCACAAGCAGTACAAGCCACAGGAAGGGGGCAGTGGTGCCTGTACCATACCAGCGGTTCAACACAACAGGAGAAGTTTAAACCCACACCATGGTTTTCAATCATACTTCATGTATAGCAGCTTTGTTATTGAAAATTTTGAGTTTTCTTCATAGATAATATTGTTTTTACTCATCAATTTTTAAGTCTTTACTTTTTCATGAGTTCTTAAAGCTTACTACAACATTTTTTAAACAAAATGTTGAATTGGAGGACTGACAGTCAAATGTGTTTTGCTAATCTACTAAAAGAGATGCATTCAATCTTACAGCTTCTTAAACCAATTTGGAATGCCATAATAATCTTTACAACCTGGAATATAATATACTTCTAAGTCTATACATTCACTTTTTCTATATATATGTACATATATGCAAACATATACATATATATCCATGCACTTACATATATACAATAGACACACATACAAGCCATCACTTTACAAACAATAGAACTAAAGTCCTATATTCAACAGTATAAAATACATAGGAATTATGCTCTTATTTGTCTATTTCACTGTATCTTTCCTTTGCTATTAATTTGATTAGCCTAAACCTTGTACAAATACAAGCTGAATATAAATTTAATTGACATGTCTGCCTGTGTTGTTGTAAATTTCTTTTTGTTGTTTACTGAATTAAAAATAGTTTATTGTATTATATGCCCAGGTATGTAAAGGTAAATATAAGAGTGCATTTAATAGTAAGCAGAACATGTAATAATATTAACAAACAATTAATGAATAATCTGTAATTTTTAGGGTTGTGCTCCCTAAACCTCTCTATTTAAAAATATTTAAACTTCTTATGTAAAGTAAAAATTAACCTTTTTTAAAAAACAGGCTTTTATGGTCCACCAAGATTTATTCTTAACTCATAACCCTATCTGAACTTCTCTAACATTTTAGATGCCAATCTAATTAGCATACTTATTCACAGATGTTTTCTTCATTTGCAAGATTACAATGAGTGGATATGTTTAGTTAAATGTTTTTGTCTTCCAAAGTACAAATATTAATCCTTAACAAACAAATTAATGGAATAAATGCATAAACAAACAATTTATCTTAATGGTAACATGGCAAAAACTAAAGAAATCCGATAGAGATTCTGGGGAGATACCAATGCAGTTAACTGTGCGGGAGTAGTTTAGATTCTCAGAAGCAGTAACTCCAAGTTCGGTAATGTGCAAGATGTATGACTTTCAAAGAAAAGCTGCTGCCTGAAGCTTCACCAACACTATTATGAGTTTTCCTGTTTGTAGACACTCTTCTTTTTCACAGTAAGTGCACTCTTACCAGCTGTTACCCTTGATCATACCACCATTCCTGCCAAAAACAACATCTTCCACCAGGGCCCTGCTTCTCAGCTGTGCCACTCCAAAACAATGTTTGTTCCTCATTAAAAATCTGCAAAACCAACTGAGATTCAATCCAACACACAGGCAGCTAAACCAGACTGGGTTGGAGAGATACAATCTGATTTTGGTTACTCACGCCACTGAGAGGTTGTGCTGCTACATTCCACGCAAGCTGCTAGCGGTGGAGAAGCTCTGGAGAGAGCCCTGTTAGGAAGTCCCGATAGCAATCAAGCCATGTGGTCATGAGGGCACATGTTGCTGTTACGAGGTGGCTGTAAAGTAAATAAACCACAAAATTAATCAGTTGCAGCTTGTGGGGACCTTGCAACCAAGAGGCACTTGTGCCACCTCCCCCATGTAAACTGGACTTGTGGTTCTGGTCTATCTCCAAGGAATAAGAAAGGTTTATAACCAGATGGGGCTCTCAACAAAGAAATTGGCCATGGTTCTTGGGTTATTGGCCTTCCCAGTGGTCTGCTGTGACACAGAAAGGCTCAGCACAAGAAGTTAAAAAAATCCAGATAGTTTGGGAAATTAGGATGTTTCAATACTGTTATGCCCCAGGCATGCACACTGAATTGTGAGATTCTGTATCTCTTCCTTCCACAATGTAGAGGTCTGATTATAGCTGAACCCTTTTATGCTCAGGACTCTGAATTAACTATGATCCAAGAGGAAATGTATCCATAATTTTAAAGTGCATCTCACTTTTAAAATACCTCTACTTAAATGATACATGTCCTTAATATAACTTACCCTTTGGTCTCTGGCAACACTCAGAAATGTTCAATGGTCAAACCTGCAGGGATTCAATAGTACTGCATTGACTGCTCAATTTAAATATGACAAGTGCTGTATGGTAACTCTCCACTGAGTAAGGCAAAGTACAAACCAAGCTCATAATAATAGATGGATAGGAGGAGACGAGGGGATGAATCTCTTGCAAATGGAAAGGGATCCAGAAGAACAAGAGAAAGAGGAAAGGGAGAGGGGGAAGTGAAATAAGTAGAATAAAGATACATAATGTATGAGAACTTAATAACTTCACTGAATGTAATCACTGTATGTCATAAACATAAACTCAAGTCAATAGTATCAATAAGAATGAAAATGGGGGAAAAGGATTTAAAGGAAAAGGGAGGGAGATGGAGGATGGAGGATAAAAAAGAAACAAACTATACTATGAAGCTTGTGCCCACTCCGTAAGATAACTAAACTTGGAAATATGTATAATAAACAATACATGTAAGAAAGAGAAATTAGGGAAAATGTACATCATTCAGCAAAACCCAGATAGAACTGGTCTTTATCACTGAAAATACAAGAGAATAAATCAAACATTTCTTTTTCTATGAAATAGTTGTTCATGAGAAATGTATACACATGGTATTTATACACAGGTATTTGACACTGAAAAGACTTTTCATGAGGTGAAATGGCAAATATGTGAAATTGAGTTGCAGACAAATTATTTTATTAGATCAAGGTTTGCACTGAAGAAAACACTAGATGGTCAAGAAAATAATGAAATCTTCATATAAGAGTAATATGAACATTTATATATCAGATTAGAGGGGTCTTGGGAAAATATTCACCAGTGACAACTAACACCTACCCAGAGGGTGTTTGGACTGTTAAGTACCAAGATGACTTTATCTGGCAATTAAGGGTCACTGGTGATGCTGGAGTAACTCGGACTTGGAGGATGGAATAGTAGTGGAAAGCAGAAGTCCTACTGCATGCCAGGTCAGTCTGGACCACTCACCATTCCAGGACATGCCCAAGACTATTACACTTCCATTGTAGGAAAACCTTTATATCTATAGTCTGCCGGGTCCAGAGAGACTCAATTTACTGGAACATCAAGTATGAAAACTAAAAACTATAGATTTCAAATAAGTATATTCAAAAAGTACAGAAAGAAGACACTAGAGGGAAGAAACATACACAGATATGTATACATATCTCAGATATGATTTATTGTCACATGGATCACAAGTAAAAGAGAAAATAATGTAACTTATATCTTCAAGACATGAGGACCATTAAAAGTCGTAACATACAGAAAAACTGTGTTAAAACAGCCAGACATTTGACTATGTAGTTTAGAATAAGGAAAACAGTGAAATAAAGTAAGTAAGTTGACTTTATCCATTTGTATAACTAACATTTATAATTTGAAAATGTATCTGTATATGGCACTTTCTGACAGGAGTAACTTGCAAATGTTGTGCCATATTTCTATGGTTATATGTCTATAGTAATATTAAATGATGTATTTAAAATACAACAAATTTGCATTTTCCTTTATAATGTGGCTACCATCATAGAAAATTATGGTTTCTTTTCATGTGATTCCTCTTTTAATGTGAATGTTTAAAATATATATAGAGATAAATAGATAGATACAGATATAGATATACATATGAATAGAATTATTTAAACCACTTAGATAATAGTAATTGTCACCTTAAAGTAAATAATTAATGTATGCATTTTAAAGCAAAATTTTAATATCTCAAATTAAACAACTCAGCATATCTAATTGTGCTCTCCTTATAAAACAGAATGATCTAAATCTTCCTTAATACCCTTACCAACTTGGTTAACAGCAGTTTTCCCCCAATTGTTTTGTTTTGTTTTGTTTTTAGGAAATTAACAACATTTGTTCTATTACATACTGATATCTACAAAGTGGTTCCTCAGGAAAACAAATAGAGAGATGCAATATTGATCAAATAAGAAATCATTAGCTATTCCTTTCAGTAAACAATAGAAGACAGTATTACAACTATGTTAGCTATCCTGTATATACGTTTATACATAATTTCTCCTTCTTTCCCTTCTCTTTTCCCACACCCCAGCTGCCCTTTACTTTTGAGCATTTTCCTTTCATTTCACAATGTCTACCATACCTCCTAGCTTTTATTCACTCTTTCTGATTTTTTAAATTGAATTAATTATTTTAAAAAGGGTGTTGGTATGTAGTTCAGCCTGGCCTTGAACTCACTATGTAGCCCAAGCTGGCCTCCAGCCCATGGTGATCCTCCTGTCTGTATCTCCTGAGTGCTTGGATTATGAGTGTGTGCCACCACACAGCCTGATTGTTTTATTGATAAATCATTTAAGGGTTTCTACTAGTGACTGAATATATTAACACAGTTTAAAAATTCAAAATGTTTTCCCTTTATAGAATGAGAACAATAACAGTAACAGAGCCAAACAATAACACATTTATAATATGATGCTCATTTTATAATGAGGCAAAAATAAAAATTATGAGTGATATCCATACTTAAAGCATCATTGCAGTGACCTTATTATTTTTTTTAATTTTATTTTAAAGAGTAAAAAAGGGATAACATAATAATAGGGGGGCTTACCAAATTACAGACAAAGTGGTAGGAAATTATCAATGGTTATTGTTTTACATATTGTTATCTACAAGATAGTTTCTCAGGAAAACAAATAGACAAATAATAGTGAGCTACAGACAAAAGAGGTAGGAGATTATCAACAGTTGTTGTACTATACTTAGATAGCTTCAAAGTGGCTTGTAAAAAAAATAAATAGAACTATACATGAGTGACCTATTGAATAATCATTAACTATTCTCAATGGTTGTTGCAGGAAACACATAATAATAAACATGCATCCATTTATGAAATAGGATAGGAACAATACAAACATTACAGAGTTATGGATAGATTAGTAGGAAAATATCAATGACTGCTGTAATACATGGTGGTATCTTCGAAGTGGTTTCTCAGGAAGACAGAGGACCTTATTATTAATACAGTAATACCAACTTAATTTCAACTGAGCTACATTTTCTTGTTAATTAAAAAGGCCATAGGAATATTTTTAAATCAATGGGAAAAAGGAGGGCAAAATGGGAGTCACTTCTCCTCTCAAACAAAAATGAATTATGTAAACATAGATTGCATGGTGGGGAGGATAGAGGAAAGATAACTCTGACTTCTCAGTTGGCCCAGTCTGTCTCTTCTACCATCAGCTGCGTGCACAAAGCACATTATAAATCATATTAGATAACAGACCAAAACCACTTAGGGTTCATAATTATGTGTTTTATTTTTGTCTGATACCATGTTTCTCTGTGTAACGGCAGAGATTTACTCTGTAAGAATCTACATTGTATGCATACATTATATGTGAGAGAAAGCTAGTTGTTTCAGTCATTGATTTCAAGCTAAAATCAATGAATGTTGTCAAAAATTGGAGGGGAATATGCACTGCTTGTCCATGTCTTTGTGCATATGCATGTTACAACTGGGTTAAGTGAGAGAACAACACCCATTGATTTGATTTGCGTGGCAAAAGGTTTTCATAGGCTAATCCTTGCGTGGGAAACCATACCTAGCACGTTAGTCGCCATGAAGATAGAAATTTGTGTCTTTGCTAGCTGTTTAAATGTTATGTTCTTGTAGATGCATTCATACCATGCACATGTTTGATAATTTAAGGAAGAAAGAAGCCCAAATGGGTTTGAGCGAGCCCCACCATCTGCAAGTCACTAGTGAGGAACAGAATGTTTTCATCAGTGCGATGGGTCAGATCTCAATGATTAAAAACCCCAGAGTTTCTCAGGGGTATAATTTCCTGGTTTTCCACCTGCACACTTCCCCGTGGACCTCATCACTCTCGACTCTAAACAAATTCTGGAAAAGCAACTTAATTCTAATTCAAAAGCAGAGTTTAGTGATGCATAAAAAAGATACTAGTTGTACTGACAACCAGATAAACTTAGCGCATGATTTTATAAGAAAAAAATCATGGGAAAATGTTTGCTTTATTTTGATTTACGTCAGCTATTTTTAACTTATTTCAAAGTAATTATAAGTATTTGGAAAACGAAAAGATAATAGTTGCATTCTAGTGGCCCAAGAACCTACTTTTGATATTTGAATGCATAAAACTCTGAATGACCTGGGCCAATCACATACCCTTAGAGGTTTAAATCCTTGATCATTTCAAAGGAAATTTAATCTACATAGCCTGATTCAGTTACACTTGATGTTTATAGGAGTTGTTTGATGTCAAGAAAGCTGTCTTTATAAAAACACTCAAAATCTCCACTTTTCAGGAAGAAAATGGCATTTCAAGATTAAGAAAACCCTCTCTACCACTAAATTTGCACTATTACATTAGTTGAAAACTCAGCCTACTTGTAGCATGTAAGGGTGCTGAATTTTCATGGCAGCATCCTATCTTTCTCGATCACGACCAGATCAGAGAGCTTTCGCTTGGTTCTCTCAGTGTCCATAATCCCATCAAGAGGCCTCTGTAATTACAAACAGTACATTGTTGTTCTGAGATAAAACAGCCCTCCATGATTAAGGAACTTAAAAAAATAAGGATCTTCCTAGACTTTTGATTTCTTTTTCAATGAATGGTGCTAACATTAAAAATAAATGGAATAAAACATAACAACATCAATTATTTTAAAAAACAAATGTGGAAAAATTTAAAGCCCTTGATGAAAACTAATCTAGAAACATAAATAATCAGTAGCTGATTTTTATTCAAGATTCTCTTGCAGGGCTTTATTTTGCTTCTCTTGTTATCTATGTTTATAACATAAAATGACAAAGATGTCTCTAGCTCCTTTGGAAAATTAACTTAGACCAGGATCTGGTTGCAAAATGGTATTTGATCATCATTTAGGAGTACTCAATTTTACACAGCTGAGGTTATATACCTTGGGGTAAACTCATCATTACATGTGGCATAAAAAAGTGAAAGTGAAAAGAATTATTCTGAAGTGTGTTATACAATTCATGGGCCGGGAATATAGCTCAGCTGCACAAATGCCTGCCTGGAAAGCACAAGGTCCTGAGTTTGATTCCCAGTAACAACAACAACAAAAATACACAATTCATATCCTATGTAATGGAAACCTTCATGAGTCTTGTTGTGCCCTCACACAAACACAGTAATGTTAATGTGATGAGAAAATACATGAAATTTCATAGTCTACAGTTTTTCCAGGGAAAGTACAGTGGAAATAAATGTTAAGGAAACAAATCCTGCAGATAATTTGAGTTTGAATCCCTGCCCTGCCACTTAATTTCAGGGTAACTTCAGCAAGTCGCTTAAATTCTCTGTGTCTGTTTCCATATGGATGCACTCACAATCCTCAGCATGCTGGAAGGCTGAGACAGGAGGACTGCAAGTTGGAACCCAGTTTGAGAAACTTAGTAGTTTAGGAAGACCCTGTCTCAAAGACTACAATTATAAAGCCTTTCTCTCTCAGCCTTTTTGTGTAAAGGCTAAATGAGTTAATATATATGTTCATAAATACTAAGATGCCCAGTGATGTGTATTTCTGCTTTTATAATATTTCAGAGAAGAACCTCAGTAATACTGAATCCCATTTCTCCCTTTCACATTGGTATGCCCATCACAATCAGACTGCCCTCCACAGGACTCCATCTTGTTCACACTGCCACTCCTCTCTCTCTCCTAACCCCAACTTCAGACCCAGTCACCTTTGAGTGGCTTTCAGTCTCCATTTTCTGCCTCCAGTGAACCCACTGGGGATGTTTATGCCCCTTGCAGTGAGACAGGTTCTACTGAGAGTGAACACACCCTGACCATTCCCACACTTCGGTATATATTTGATATTATTTTCTTCCTTTCGTTTTTACATGTTTCCATCTCCAATATTTTTAAGATATATATGAAATTCAACTTTCTCCTGGAAATGTTTGTGACCATTCTATCCACACTGACCTCTTCCTTCGAGGAGTGGCAATGACTTAGTATCAGACCTAAAGATTTAACATTTCCTTTCTCATTTGTTGTTTGACCCACAAATCCCAAACTAGACCATATGCTTCTTGAGGACCAGGAAAGTCTACATACTGTCCAACAAAGCCCTAGATAAAGAATTCACAAGCAAGAAGCATTTTATACAGGATTAACTGGTCAGTAATTAAAATTATGCACAATTTTGCAAGTAATTTTATAAATAGTAGCTTTTAAATTTCACACTTGTGAACCAAATTTAATAAACAACCCTCTAGAAGTTCCTTCACTCGGTCTTGCCAAGTCCCTACCATTAACCTGAACCTATTTTTTTAAATTTGAGTGTATTTTCTCTACCTCCATCAACCTGGGCTTTTTGAATCAGATTCCATAGAGGTTTTCTACCATGTATTCAATGAATTGTGCCTCCTTTGTACTTCTCACTATCATTATATGGATTTGTGAAAATAAAGCAAAATACAGTCATAAAAATTAAACATGGCTGATTAGACGTGAGACTCAGTGGCAGAGCAGTTGGCTAGCATGTGCGACAATCTGGTTTCAATCCCCAGAACCACAAACAACAATAATAACAACAGCAAGAACAATAATAACAACGAGACCCCTCCAACAATTTTCGCCATTGTTTGTGATTATTCTGCTGTCAAGAAGAGTTCAAAAGTCTTTAGAGAGATAACAACAATTAGAATGGCAGATTTCAAAGAAAAATTAATGCTGGGAAGTCCCATTAAAAGCAAAAATTCTCTATAGTTTCATAGTGTTATGTGAGTGTGAGAACTTATCACATCACTGATGATGTTAATTATACATAATCAGAGTGGTCAATATAAAGAAAAATAATTAACATTTTAAAGCCCAATATAGATAAGCTTGTGATTAACTTTTAGGTTTAAACATGATATTCAAATTCTTGTTAGTCAACAGTTGCCTGAACCTTGCTTAACTCATCCTTCTCTATGGATCTGCCATCGCAATTTAATCTAAAGTCTTTTTTTGGTCTGGACTCATTTGTCCTTGAAGACAAACCTACTACTTCCTCCTTGACACTCAGGACTGTTTTACTCACTTCAAACTTACAGTTGTCTTCTACCTTCCACTCCCAGCCCTTTCTCTGATCATCACATTCTCTTCTAAATTTCTAGCAGATTAGATAAACTACAATTTTATCAATAATTACATACTTATTTATTAGTTAATGTTTCAAACAGTACTTATAATTTAACTGTATCTCAGTTGTAAACATGCAACATTTAGGGGCCATATATTAACTCCCTTTATTAAACACTTCACTCCTTTGCCTGGACACAATATGTTATCCATACTGAAAAGCTATTTTTGGAAAATAAACCAATAAATAATTTCTCATGTTTTAATAACTGCCATAAAGAAATGTAACATGACTGACGTATGAGATTTATTAAAGATTCATAACCAAGGGGTTTCTAATTATTCTTGTTGCTCATATGTTCACCAGGCACTATTTTAACTTCAATAATAATATGGAGGAGGAGAAAGAGAAGGAGCTTAGGGAAAAGAAGCAGAAGAAAAAGAGGAGAAAGGAACAGGAGAAGGAGCAAGATGAGAAGGAGGAAAAGAGAAGGAAGAGAAAGAAAAGCAGATGAGAGAGAAAGAAAGAGAAGCAGATGCTACATTTAATCACTCAGTGAGTGATTAGTAGGTCCCAGTCTCTTGTCCAACCCCCTCACGGATTCAGTAATGCAATTCTCATGACACCTCACGGGGTAGATGTGATAATTTGTGATAACACATGAAAAAACTAACGCTATAAAGAAGTTAAATAATTCTCTACAGATTCCACAGACTAGAGATCGATAATAAAGTCACAACAAATCTGCAATCAACCAAGAATTCAGTCAGATCCCTTACTTTTCTCCAATGTCACATTCACTACTAGATATTATCATATTTTATCTATAGATGCAAATTAGCAGCACATGGATTTTTGAAAACTCATACCGTGAAGACCTTTGGACATAAGGCGAATAAACACTCTTCTTATCATATTATTTGTGGTATATTTCATAGTAGTCCTTTATATGATTTACTTGGCCCTTAAATCGTACTTCTCATTATCTGTGCATTTAACTATAAAAACTCAGTTTAAAATAAAATCTTCTAATTGTGGCAGAGCAATATAGTTCAGAAATCAGACTGAGTTTACACTTACAACCAGAGCTTCTTGAAATATTTTAATGTGTGTTAACTTTTAAAAAGAGGCAGAGTAGGTATAATACTAGAAGATGTTTATAGGTTCTCCTGCAATTAGTTTTTGTTTTAGTATATACTTCAACTCCTAAAATTCTTTACTCTTTGCTCTCAACACATTATTTGCTCTATGATTTTAGATTCTCCCAGGGAAGGGGCAAAATACATTTTCTCAGGGTTTGGCTGCCATATTTACTTTGCTCAGTATGATGAAATGGGATTGAAAGTATTCCTGCCATTGGTCCCATCTGCAGAGTCCCTTCTGCAGGGGCTCCTTCTTCCCTTGCCATCAGTCCCATCTGCAGGGGCTCCTTCTTCCCTTGCCATCAACTTGTAGGCATGCCTGGGAAGCCTGGTGGCCCCAGATTGGATCACTTCAGTTCAGCTGAGCACCAGGCCACTGAGCAAAACCAGCTGTTGTTAGCAGGACCCCAATACTGTCCTGGGCATAGATCAGCTGACCTGAAGGCCCCTTAACAAAGACCTAAGACAATGTTGAAGGTTGTAGATTGGTGAGATTTTGCAGTAGTTTGATACACAGCACTATTACTGTCAATAGCACTGTTTGTGTTGGAAATTACATAACAGGGCACAGTGCAAGATCCTGACATTAGAGCAAGAAGGCATCTTAATGTGATGGCTCAAGATGAAAAAATGAATTGGCTTCCAATGCAAAGTTAAAAGGCTGTAATATGTCTGCTTGCAAACACAAACGTGTGCATGTGTGTGTGCATGTGTGTATGCGTGCGTGTGTGTTTCATTTGCGTGCAGGGAGTATTTTTCTGATATTTAAAAATGTGATGCAAAGAAAAGTGCAGAGAAATAAAGATGGAAATATATGAAAGATGATATGTTGAGAATCTTCTATATTTCTATAGAAGATTCTATTAATCTTAAATGCCTGTTTTTACGAAGGATTCTGCTTTTCCAAATCAAGCTTAATTGTCACCTTAAATTATACACACAGAACTCTCCCAGTGTAGCATTCATATTGCTTTATGGGTTGGACACTCTTCTAGCTGATGGTGCCTACAGGGGAAAGACACACATCCCAGTCACACAGGTGTCCCTCAATAAGCAATTTGTGCTATAGAATAATATGCACCTTCATGTTTAAAACACATCCCATTATTATTAGGCATTGTGGTGCACACCTGTAATTCCAGTAATCAGGTGGTTGAGGCAAGAGGATCCCCCCAAATTCAAGGCCATGATGGGCTACATACTGAGTTTGAGTCCTGTCTGGACTACAAAGAACACTGTCTAGAAAACAAAGCAAAACAAAACAGAATAAAACAACACCCATTCTTTTACTTGTTCTTAGTTAATTGATACAAACTGTCCTTTGTTAATTGATTTTAGATGTTTTGGTTATGGAGTAACAAAGATTAATTTTCTCTAAAGTGGATACTTTTCATTATTATTAAAAGTATGAAGAGACGAACAATATTCCTTCCAAAAATAAGAACGTTTGAGAAATGTGAAAGTTTTTCTTTCATACTTTTGGTCTTTTCCTTAAACAATACCACACTCAGCCAATTTTAGTTCACTTTCTTTAGCAGTTATGCAAATAATTCAAAATGTGGTGTTTATAATTTCATTTCCAAAAATATGACAAGAAATATTATGATCAATAATTTTCATCTACTTTTAAAACTCATCAGCCAGGCATAGTGGCACGTACCTAGAATCCCAGCAGTTAGGAGGCTGAGGAAAGAGTCTCGTCATGAATTTGAGGCCAGCTTGGGCTACACAGTGAGACCCCCAACTGAAAAAACTTAAATAAAAAAATAAACTGATAATGTTTTCTACCTCTCACACTGTACTATATTCTGTCCAAGAAAGCATGCATATGTATGTTAACTTTTTATTTTTCACTTGAGTATTTTTCAGCCTAAATACTGTATTATTACCTTTGTTCCTGAATCAATTGCTTCAGGTGATGTTTCTTGGTTCCCTGGTAGAGAAGGTCCAAAGGATGAACTGCTGCAGGTCAAGAAGGTCACTTGTCCCTTTAGTATTGAAATAGAAATTTAGAAACTCTGAGATGAATGCCCTCAGAAGAAAGCAGGTTTCAATTAACAGCTAATATATGAGGTGTGATTGAAACATACAGTGAGTGTTTAAACAATGAAAATATTTAAAGAATGTCTTCAGTAAAAGACACATTGCCATTAATCCTCTTCAAAATACTCCCCCTACTGCCAACACACTCATCCCATTGTTCCTGGAACTTTCTGAGGTGATTCTGGAAGTGTTTCTTTGTGAGTGATTTGAGGAGCATTTCTGTGGCTGCCTTGATGTCCTGACTGACTCAAACTTTTATTTTTCATGATCATTTTGACTCGAGGGAATAGCTGTAAATTGCAAAGTACCAGATCTGTTGAATAAGATGGATGAGCACACATTACTGGTTTGAAGAGCCTGTTGTTTGGTTGGATGGCATTCGACAACAGCATTTACAGTAGTTCTCATCACACTTAGTAAAGCCACTAGTAATTAAGAAATAACATGTTCATAGTAGCAAAATATAACTATATCTATTCTTTTATAGGCACAAAAAGACAAAGACAATTAGGAAATTCAGAAGAAGAAATGTCTAATAATTTCCTGAACCAAACATGACTAGATTAAGATGATTATGTCCCATTGCCATCAATGGATTATATTTCATAATCAAAGGGTCTAACAAAATAAACTTAATTCTGATGTAAATAGCATTTTATAATGCTTATATTTTAAACCCTAGCTATCTGTTTTTAGTATTACCTAACAGATTTTTGCAGCATAGAAAGTAACTTTATTTATAACAGTATATCTAATTATAATGAGTTTAAAGTTCATTAAAGCTAACATGGCAAAAATAGAAGACTGGGAGTCAGGCAAAAGAATACAGAATAAGAGGGTCCATGAGTAAAAATAATTACTCTTAGAAGAGAGAACTTCTATAGAAGGAACATTAAACTAAGGTAAAATGAAGGTAGTGAGCACATATCATGGCACTTCTGAACTAAAAATTTTTTCTCAAAACTTAGATAAGGGGACTAATACCAGGTTCAAGTGAGTTCCATCTGCAAATAAATACATTCAAATAAATGCCTCCATGTGTGGCAATTAGTAATTTCTGGTTAACCAGAAGAATATTCACAGTTTCATACCACTGTCAAACAAATGAATTTTGCCAGAGAAATTGGATCCCATATGTTGGTCAAAATTCAAACTTAGAAAATAGCATACATGTCTCTTCACAATGTCAATGCTACCAGTATTACTTGCACATTGATATGTGTGTCTGCATCTAAGTACGTATGTATATTAAAATCATGTAGTTTTAATATCGGTGAAATAAAGCACAAAAAACCACAATTGGATATTACCAATCAACCATTATTTAAAAGTTAAGACTTCATTTCTAATTTTATAGTTATAAAATTTTAATAACTGCTGACGCTTGATATTTGGTAGCTTGTTTTGTAGACGAGATAAACACAAATAGATGAACATTGTGTCTGCACACTGACAGGCACACTCGCCCCAGATGTCAGGACACCAATGGCTGGAACCACCCAACGGTCACGTGGTGATGAGAACAGGTGCTTGCAATTCTGACACAGCATCGGTGTCTCTAAGACTTGTAGAATCATGTTTTGAAAATGTACATTCATCTAACAGCGCTATTTCCAAGAACAGGCATTTCTTTTACCAGGATTAAAGTTTAACTTAAATTAATGGCTCATTAAATTAAAGAATGTTTTCCATCGTTTGAAAGAATGGGAAGCAGGGAAGTATATTATTTAGTGTCCACTCTCCTGGAAAATTCAAGGGATGGATTTCTTTCTTTAATATTTTCTTCGTTTTCTAGGACCTCACAGAGCTTAAAAAGTATTTTCTCTCTTGAAAAAAAAGTTGAATATGTTAGCTTTTAGGTAAACTTCAAACATTATTTTAATTTATAAATTATGATTGGGAATAACAGTTAAGAAACTATATAATATTAGGAAATTGTACTATGAGATCTTATATATTTTGCCTTGTTTCCTAGCATTTATTAATAAATCTAGTTTCTTTTCATTTTAGGGTGATTGGCCACTACTATTTGCTTGATCATATTTATGAATATTTATCCCCCTTTTAGGCAGATATTTCCCAACCAATATATTCAAAGTAGATACCTGTTACAAATCAGGATTTTTACAAAGTTCTCACTTTTTGCACTTTTAAGGGCAGAAGCAAAAAATATTAAATGATTTTCAAAAATCACATCATGTGTAACCAGAATTGTTCTCCTCTAATCTCAGCTTTAGAATATATAATATTATAAAAATACACACTTGAATTCAATGACCCCAAGATAAGAATTTTCAGAATTCATTTAGAAATCTCTTTCACACTGAAAGACAAAAATAACTAAATCTGAGAAACGCATAAGCCTAAACTGCTTCAACACTACTGAAATTTTTGTAGACTTACTTCTTTTATAAATATTTTAAATTTACAGAAATCAATTGCTGCCACAGGAATGGATTCAAACAGGGGACAAGTCCATTGGATGCTTGCCTAGTCTCTGATGAATATATAATTAATATATCAAAAAATATCCTTCAGAATACATACATTAGTGGTCCTGCTGAACCTCAGCAGTTACTGGTGAAGTGCAATATTGCACCTTAATTTCAAAATATTCTGCAAACAAGAAGGGAGAACTCTGGATGATGAACTTGGGGATATAGTTCAGTACAAGTGAACTTAGTTCAACAGAAGAAAGAGAAGAGCAGAAGAGAGAGGAGGGGAGGGGAAGGGAGGAGAGAAGAGAGATTACAGTGGATATCACTTGACAATCTGAAAAGCCTGGGCTTTGAAATCAGAGGCCACTTTCCACTTCCAACTTTTTCCCCCAATTGTTCCTCCAGTGAATCAGGTCTTGGCTTCAGTCAGTTTTAACACAGTGCCCCGAGCACATCCTAGAGACTGTTAAATATGAATATTTGTTCAGGTGTTCCTTGCACTTACTCTCCTCAGCTCATTCACCCAGGTTCCGACCTCACTTCGGCTTTGAAACCAAGTCTCATCCTTCCCTATTTAAGACTCTCTATACCTGGAGCTCTTAGTACTTGCTTCTGTTAATTTTTATTTCAGCATTAAGTGGTGTATCATCTTACACGGCTGCATAGATCTTCTGTTTAGTGTGGATGTCATTTCTCCACTAAACAATGGACAATTAAAATACCCCTATTCATCCTTTATATTAATAACAGGTATAGCTCCAGGTAGAACATCTGGATTTGATTAATGGGAGCAAAAGGAGAATATGAGTTAATTAATTTTAGGAGCATCTTATCTGGTATATAAGCAGAGGAAATAAAGCCACACTGGGAGTGGGGGGAATAACATGTTCAGGGTCTTTATAGGACTAACAAAACCATGGGTGGTTAGCTGTGTGTGTGTGTATGTGTATTCAGTGAGAAGTAAGTTTTTTAAAAAAATGTATCTACTAGTGAGAATCCAAGAATTAAAATTTTAACCACAAGTTAGTCTAAGGAATAAAAATATGTGATAGGAGACCACAGTGGTAAGTTCTGTTAACAAAAACCAAAGAGCTCAACTCCACGGCGTCCTTTCAAGAATATCAATACTGAAAATAAGTTAGACAGTTAATAGAGCTGCTCTAAGATGCCTGTCGAGTGAAGGAGATTCAATCACATCTGTTAGATCTTCAGTGACTGGAAAACTTGGGGTTAAAGCAGAAGATTCTGTCACTGAGGAGCTGTGACACAATTGATATGAAAATACTACTAAAAGGGACCACTTTAACAAGGTGAAAAGTTGAGTAAGAAATATAATATTTACTCTGAATAGTAGGTGGGAGGTAACCTGCAGCTGGGGAAGTGGAACCCGTGACCACAGCAAATACAAAGCCTTTTAGAGAACATTTCCACCCGTCATTTTAAATGGAAGAATTCAATGTATTCTCCATTCTATCATGACTTTCTTTTGTGTACCAGGAATTGAACTCAGAACCTTACAATTTCCAGGCAGGCACTGTACCACTGAGCTAGACCCCCAGCTCTATCATGACTATTGATGTTTCCTGTTATCTCATTCCCCGACAACTGAGTCTGAAGTAGACAGAGAGAGTGGTTGGAGTATTTTGAATGGGTTCATCCCTACAGAAGCACCAGGGCTGGGGATATAGTTCAGCGGCACAGTGCTTCCCTGGCAAGAGTCAAGTTATGAGTTCAATTCCTGGTACCAAAAAACATCCTACAGAAGAATGAGGCTTTTCTAACTGCTGTTCTTCCTAAACCAGGATATTTTACTTTATCCTGATCATCTAAACTGCTCATATCTTTCTAATATTTTTCTTTTCACTAAAGGAACTAAAATTGGACAGATTTGAACCAATATTACTAATATCACTAATCCCAATATAATCTTAACAAACATCAAGTAATGGCCATTAGCATCAGTGTTTAGGATTATGTGAACTAAACAAGGTAAATCTAATAGGATCACAAATTTTGTCAAATCTCACTTCTAATCTTACATGAAAGGAAAGGAGAGAATGTCAACTTTCCATATCAGTGCTTCTTGAATGGTGATTCCATTTCATCATTTATATATCCTTTATATCTGTCTCTCCAGCACTTAAAAACACATGTGACAAATACTAAAGCTAATAGTGCTTTTTGGATTATTGTCTTTTCACAATTATTATTGAAGGGATCGTTTATCTTTCCCCTGAGTCAATTATGACTTATGTATTCAGTGCATTCAGTTTAAAAAGGGCTGCCATCTGCAAGAATTAAAGATGTACTGTCCAAGCAAAAGAGTAACCATACTTTAAAAAGAAAATTATAAATTAGGTGCTGAAAGTAATTTAAAAATTTATCATTTGCAGGAAAACAAATGCACCTAGAGACCATAATGTTAAGTGAAATAAATCAGACACACACGCCTAAATAGCACATGGTTTCTCTTACATGAGAAACCTAAAATATAAATCAAGAGAAAAATACAAGATAGATCTTTTGTAAAAGGGAAGAGAACCAGGCGATGTAGGATGGGGGCAGGAGAGAAGGAAAGGGGATGAAAAAAGAATGAGGATGTATTATATACATGTACCAACTCCCAATGAGGAATGTAATCATTATGTACTTTAAATATGCACTAATAAAAATAAAAAATTATTGTCAAAAAGATTAAGCTACCCGTGAGAAACTTTGACTATGGTCAGTGTGTGTATGTGTGTGTGTGTGTGTGTGTGTGTGTGTGTGTGTGCATGTGAGCATGTTTTCTTGCCTGAACAGGGACAGGAAGTGCCAATGCTGTGGGTCTTCCACACTCAGAGTTGCACCTTCTGGATATACATTCCCTCTCCTGCCTTCACTTCCTCAGCCTCAGAACAGGAAACTGTTAGTGACAGCACTCTGGCTGATATTAATTGCCATGCCCAGGGAAAGAGGCAATTTATCAGATAACTGGGTCCCAAGCCATACGGGCCTTAGAGATTAAAATGATCACCTTGAATTGCACTCAGAAGCTAAAAGGCAATCAGCGCAGGCGGTGGAGCACAGGTGTAACATGCTTCATGTAGCCAATCTAGTTAAGCAAGCGGACCACAGCATTTTCAGGGTCTGAAGCTTCCGAGTGGTCTCTGAAGTGTTGTTCCACACAAAGCTTGGAGCTTGAATTGAATACAAATTTTTCACGTGTTTGAGGATTTCTCCCTAGAAGAAATGATTTATAAAGAAGAAAACAAATGAAAAATCCTACGAAATAGACTCCCGAGCGTTTGTTAAAATCAAAGGGTGGTGGTAAAATGAAACATTCTATTAAAATGATGAGCCAGAGACTTTTAAAACAGGATGCCCAATGCATCTGTGAGTTCTTGTCATATTCACACTCCTCTCCAAAGCTGGAAAATCACTGCAGACGTGGAGCGCGCTATTTCCACCCGGAGTTCATCCTCACTTTTTAACGTAGGAAATACTATTTACTATCACAATTGAAGTCAGAGCTAAACAAACTCATTTAATAATGGAAGCATGGGGAAAGGCCTCCGCAGGGGCACAGGGTCCTTCTAATATCCAGGGGTCAGTGTAAGAATCACATTGGATAAACACAAGAGAATGGCTCATGGTTTAAGTATCAGGTTCGACATTTTGAGTCTCCTTTGGACATTTGGTTTAAATCCCCTTGTGGGTGGTGCAGTCTTTCGCTGGTAGATAAACTCAATTTGTGCAATGAACTGTGTTTTTCCTTTTATGATCTGCTGAGATCTACCTCCCTGTTCTACTTTGGTGCTACAAGAAAGCCCGACTTGTACCTGCCTCTTGCAATTAATAACTTCAGTAGGAGAAGAAGTTGAAATTTTTAACTGATCTATATTCAAGTCGAAACTCCTTGATTAGAAAACCTGCACCACCAGACAGGTTCTTACTTCTTGAAAGAGGAAGCTGCCAGTTTTATTTTGCATAATCAAAGCTATCAACATACACAATCTTACTGTAATATGGTTCATTTATCCAGTACCTCTTAATATTACAAGATATGTACATTTCAAAAATGATTCAAATGGTAGTTTAATATATAATTAATGAACACAAAAGCACACGATAGTTAAGCACCTACTATTCAGAGGATTTCTTTATACAATCTTTTAATGATGAAAAGCATCACTGAAGGTTACAAAACACAGGAGAAAAATGCAACGCACACTGGCTAACATGGAAAGTGCAAATGGCTTAAGCATGTAAATCCTTTAAAAGAAAAGTATATGAAATAGTCTGTAATGCTTGTGAGAGAGACTCTCACTATGAAACACTAGAATTGGAACCACAGCTGTCCACCAAATTATCATCACACGTGATAATTTCCAAATTATTCTGAAGTGACCCAGATCCATTTTTTTGAATCAACAGCATTTCCCAAATAACACATGTTTATATTGTTCTACTCTGTATTCAAATTCACATCTTGGTTAATTTAACCTAAAACTGGAACCCATCAAATATGGTTAAAATTACAACTAAGTAATCTAATTCATTTCCCTTTCTTTCACTGCTTATTAGATTGGTCTTTTGGTTTCTCACCAGCTTCAGGAGCAAATGTACTCTTTTCTTAACAAATATTTATCTAGAAGATGTATCTGTTGTCTAGAAGATTTGAACTATTTTACAAGGTTTCTCAAAAAATGCTTGAATTTAACAAAAAAATCTTCATGATTTCCTGTCTGACTAAGAGACAGCACAGAGAAAGAAAAATACTACAGTTCCTGATCTCTTCAAAAAAAAGTAAGGCAAAGAAAGTATGTACACAGAAGCAACACGTTAAGTGGGATCCACAGTTGTATAGAGTTTGTAGCTACTTAATCTAATACCATCTGCATCAATAGCCTGAAGATGGTAAGAATTCAGTTGTTTTAATACGCAGATTCTTACAGGAAATGTCAGTGTTAAATCTCGGGTGATGTGACAAGCTCTCCTGGCCCAATGTATCTTCTTAGAGCTTCATAGATCCAGTTTCTTTGGATCATTTCTCATCAGAATCTCTAGAAGAGTAAATCTAGCCACCATTTCTTCTCCATCCTATGTTTACATTGAAGGGTCAGAAGCCACATAGAATCCCTAGGATAGCACGGTTCAATGCTACTTTGCAATGGCAGTATTGAGCAATCTGTGCCTTCCAGTATGGTGGCCACATCCCACATGTGCATGGCTAAACATTTAAAACATAGCTAGTGAGCTTTTATTTTGATTTAATTTTAATCTATTTAAGAATACCTTGAGAAAGCCTTATCTGCCTCACAGATTGCTTATGTTAGTAATTTTAATTAGAAATAGTGTGTTTATATGTTTACATATGTTTATAGCTGCATTTGTACTAAAATGCAGAGTCAATTTCTACAGAAATCACGAGTCACACAACCATTGCCTGACCTTTTACTGAAAAATCTTACCTATACTATTCTTAGAAAGTTTAAATTTTAGACTCAAAAATGGTTCCTTAGTGCCTGATTGAGTTTTGTAAACTTTCTTGAAATAGTATGAAGTCTCTGTCACCCACCTGACTTCCCAGTTTGATTATAGTCACTAAGTGTCTTGGTATTCCTTTGATTCTAAAGAAATGTATAAAACTCCTATTCTTTCCCTCAAAACCTATGATACACAACACTCTAAGATTTTCCAGAGGGAAAAGGAGTGACTTAAGTTATTACGCAGCATTGACTCACTGAGAGAGGAGCATCTCTTTCCTTCTATGTCCTTCTATTGTGCACCCAGGGATGCTTTCTAACAATTTGCTGATGAAGGAAGGAAAAAGGAAGGAAGAAGGAAAGGAGGAAGGAAAGAAGAAAGGAAGGAAAGAAGGAAGGGCGGAAGAAGGAATTATACAGTAAACAGTAATTTATAAATTATAAATAATTTAATATCACAATCAAATCTCACTCAAAATATATAACCATATATTCATGCCTTCTTTTACTGCTGAAATACTTCTTTAACTCTTACAGAGAGGACAGGAATAATGTGAATTACATTATCAGATATGGATTCACACTTTCTTTCAAACAGTTCGGTTTGACTTCAGTTAGATTCCCATTTTATGAATTTTTATCTCTATGCAGCATTTAAAATTTATCTCCTGTTTTGAAATTTTATTTCTCTTTATTTTCATCACTGTTTTTATGTTCACTCAACTGGCTTTTCTGATCCCTTATAAAAATATTTTTGTTACTTTTCACCTAACTTCTGGCTTAAATGTCTTTTCTTATCTCTTTACTGACTGCCTAGAAAAATCACACTGCATGTAGGTTTTTCTCAGCGTCAGCCCCAAAGACGTGTCTCTTTGCTTGCAAGTATCTCCACTAGGTTTTACGTCCAAATCTAAAATGTAATGAGACCTACACCAATCATGCACCCCACCTCCCACATCCCCATATGAAAGTTCCTCCTAACTTAAATTCAAATATCCAAATTTGTGGATCATAATACAACCTAAATTTGAATGTACATTGGCCCTATATTTCTCTTTATGTGTAATAGTATTGACACATATAACTGTATTTATAGAACTCTTCATATGTACTAGGTAATGTGTTGACAGCTTTACACACATGATCTTATCATTCACAACTGTTTGCAGTAAGCATTCTTATTCTTTCCATGTTATATACAAGAACACTAAGGTTATCCCTAGGTCACAGAGTAGTACAGTACAGTACAGTACAGTACAGGATTTTGTACTTCCAGCATTTGCAGTCACATCACTGTGTCTTGGCTTCACTCCATCTTTCCATTCTTATTCTAATACTTCCTAACCACTGAGCACTCTCAAGGTCTATCTCTAGACAATATCTCTCTGTATTTTCCAGGCCTGCCTAAAGTATCTTTGCACTCCATGCATACCTAGATAAGTCCCATCCTGTAAGGTTTATCTCAAAAACCACTTCCTCTTCCAAATCTTATTCAACACCTTACCTACTGCATTTGTGTAAATGTTATCTAACTCAGCAATGGGCACCTTTTTTACAGTTTTTGCATCCATGTCTAATCTCCCCAACAGATCACACATTCCTTGCAGATATTTTATATGGTACAATGGTTCCCAGGAAAATAACCTATTGAATGCCATGAAATCACAGCTTTAAACCAGAATACAACTACTACCCTTATGAAATAAAATAATCTACTGCTGTAATTAGCTAATGTCACTGAACAGTGGAATGAGATACATTTCTAATGTTCTATGGGAGGAATTTTCTCATACAGGGAAAAACTAAGGTAGAATTTGTTTTTTACTGCTTTAGCCCCGATTTCTTTTCCAGCACCACTTTTTACTTCTGTTTCCCACTCTCAGTCTTCTTTCTTTGTCAGTTCTGAGATTGAAGGAACACAATTTACATCTTAAAGTTGAACTGCAATATAATTTTACTCGAATGCACATACTTATTAGCCATACCATTGCCTAATCATGAGAATACAGTAGCTTTGCTTCAGTCTAAACACTTGGCCAGCCGGAATATAAAGTATTACTTTGCAAAACACTACAAAACAAAAATCCTATGCTTTCAGAGTTCTTACAGATTCTTTTTGGAAATATGAATGAATATGCATTCGGACTACCTCAAATTTATCTGAGTTTAGAACTGAAACAAGCTTGCCAAAGTTTGCAGGGAAGACCACTAATGTCTGTTAAATTTCAAGTTACTATAGTTTTTAGGCAGGTTCTTTGTATAATTTAGAAGGAAGCATCATCACACTTGTCAAGGTAATTTTACAATTTGTCTACTGTGAGGCATTATCCATAAATAGCAAATTAGAAAAATTTTAATCAGTGATTCTAATAAAATGTATAAAATTTTCAAACAGAACACTAGGTTAATAAGGAACAAAACACTATATTCTCAGTATAAAAAAATCCTGGTAACAGAGAATGGAAATTCATATTTAATTACCACATATAATTATTTAGACTTCAGTTTTATGTTTACATTTTCTTTAGGCAGACTAGGTATCAGAACTGGATTTAAACCAACATGGGTGCAAACTCTGACTTAGTCATTTATTTCCCAGGTGACCTTAAAATTCAACATCCTAATCTTCAACTTCCTCATCTTTAAACTAGAGATAGGATAATATTAGGATAGGATAAAAAGGTATAATTTAAATACAATACTTATGAGGTGTTTGATGCTAATGATGTCCTTCAAAAAAGGGAAATACTTTTATCAACTTTTGTCTCTTCATTTTTTAATATGGTAGTCAATATAGCTACAAATTCTCTCATATCTGTGGCATATAATTTTGAAATAATTTGCAATCTTTTAAAATAAAATCCACTATATAATTTTAAAAGGTTATTACTGCAATGCTTTGCAAATACATTAAGCTCAATTCTATATAAAATAGCTTTATGAATCCCTGAAGAGTACAGTGATTTCTATAGCATACTTGTACTTAACACCAAATAAGACAGAAATATTAGTTTAAACAGAGCATTTTGACAGAAAGGACAAGAGCTGCAATCTTTACATGGAGCATTTGATAACACTGGGCCATGTATTTATGAAGCAGCCACTTCTTTGCAGAACATTTTATCGATAGAATATAATTTCCTCCAATTTATTTAAAATCTAGCTAGATATTAAAGCAGAATACACATGAGATGAAAACAAGAAGCACAAAATCTACCTAAGCTCAAAGCACACTCACAGGGGCAAAAGGAATGGACGGGCACTCAGTTTCCCAGTGGAAATAGGTTTTATGTGAAACTTGGGTGGCTATTTTAAAAGTATAAAGGAATAAATGGAAATGAGTGAGCACCTCAAATGAGAGATCATTTCAAGATTAAAAAAAAAATACAACATTAATCATCAGGGAAATGCAAATCAAAACCACATTGTGATATCTCATCCAGTTAGAATGACCATTACCAAAAAGAGAGAAAACAAATTCTAGCAAAGATGTAGAGAAAAGAGATTTACTAAACACTCTTGGTAGAAATGTAAATTAGAATATCTCTGTGGAGAACAGTATGAAGGTTCCTCAAAGAACCTGGAATAATACTACCAGCTATGACACTTCTGGCATATATCCAGAGAAATTAAATGAGAACATAAAGAAGCTATCTGTGTGCCTGTGCTGATTATTATACTATTCATTATAGCTGAGATATAGAGTCAAAGTAGGTGACTACCAGATGAATGCTTTTGAAAATGTGACATATATACACAAAGGAATAGCTTTAGGCCATAAAAACAATATCCCACTATCTGTCCCCACGTCACTGCAATTTGTGGACATTCTGTTAAGAAAAATAAACCAGACACAGAAAGACAAGTACTACATTTTTTCATATGTGGAACCTGAAAAATTCAATCTAAATGTATACTAATAATTATTAGCAGCAAGGCGGTACAAGGGGAAGGATGGTTGGATGGAAGGTGGGTAATGGATACCAAAACGCTGATCACAGAAATACATTCTGGTGTTCTAAAGCACAATGATGTAACAATAGGTCACAATATTATATTCCATATTTCATAAAATACTGGAAAATCTTGAAGGAAGCCTCCCAACAGAAATAATAAAGAGATAGAAATGTCAATTACTCTGATTTTATCAATACATATTTTCTGCATGCATTGAAATATCACATTGTACCCTATGAATATCTATAATTATTATGTATTAAAACTTTTTTATATGAGATGGAAAACTGAAATCATTGTTATCTGACACTACACATTTTATATATGTATTGAAATATCATAATTTGTGACACGAAAGTGTACAATTAAAATAACAACTAGTAGAAATAAAAGGAACTGAGAAAACACTTTCTAAAAAGTAGCATCAACATTTGTGAATCATGACACTTCTGTATGCTGAGCTAAAACTGAACACATTCTTCTAGGAATAAACTTTAAGAATTTGTGTCCAATAATGTGGATCAAATCAGAATTTAAAACTTTCAAAGAAAAAATGTTTCAGGTATGATATAGTGAAAAGCAACAAAAGAGATAAAGTATTTAACAAGATTTTCATGAACTTTATGAGGCAACTTCTTAAGATAAACATACCACAAAGGATCAAATGCTACCAAATTCTGTAGATGAGTTCAAAGGAGGAGAGGGAAGAGAAGAAATGAGAGCAGGAAAGAGGGAGAAAGAGTAAGGAGAGAAAAAGAGAAAGCGCATAGGCAGATAATTATTAAGTTACAATGTTTCCTGTCATCCATACATTGAATACTTAAATTTTAGACAATGCAGTTTAGTTGGAGTTTTGAAAAACACAAGTTTTACAGGACTCATTTGAAAAACTATTGGTTTCCCTGCCAATAGAAATATTATGTCATGGATCATTATTTATAAGTAAAAGACAATGCATTGCTACATTGAATAGAAAATGTGGCGGACTCTCCTAAAATGTCATGAAAGAGACTTCGTATTTTAAATAGAAATAAATTTTGTAAAATTTGTCAGTCCAAACTAAAAAAGAAATATTTCTCTTTCTTCTTTCTTCATGAGAAAACACAAAAAAAGAAAATAATTTGTATGAAGGTGAGCAGATACTTTAGAAAAAAACTTGGAGGGAAAGGTAAAATGCATGTAAAAGAACCAGATGTTTATGATTAGTTCCTAGTTAACATCACACAGCTGGCTAAAGATGAGTTTTATGGAGAGAGAGTGCTGTGCAATGCCACATGTTTACATAAATCATGAGCACAACAGTCATGATCCTAGGGCAAAATAGCTACACATCCCATTTTAGGTAACCTCTTCAAGTCACACCATATAACATTAGAACGTCCACTACTCTCCAGCATGGGATCTGTTTCCAGTTTCCTCCTACATTTTGATGGGTGTCATTAGGTGTCAGTCTGAATTCTCCTTTCTAATGTTGTAACACATTATATGGGCTTTATACCAGGTGAAGGCTATTACAATATTTTATATTAGTATCATTTGGTCAGGAAAACATATTATATGACTAAATATTTTCTTTGGCAATGGGCTGCTGATGTATTACTAAGATATTTGCTTCTAAGTTTATTTTTCAATTTCAAGTACAAAGCCATTTCTACTTAAGTAGTATAAATAGAGTCCTATATCTTTATCTCAGTTTTGGCAAATATACCATCATAATGTAGGATATTAACAATGGATGAAACTGAGTGTACAACTCTATACCATCAACACAAATTTTATATATTTAAAATTATTCTAAAATTGACAGTTTATCTGAAAATTACTTAACCATTCTTAAAACTAAGCATTTGTCTTTTCTAAAGCATCTTTATAAACACTAATTTTTTTTACTATGGTTGATCACTATTAGAGTATTTCTTGATGTGTCATTATTTAAAGGGGTGATCAAATTATATGATGAATCATTACATTTCAAAAATTTATTATAATAAGAGACACATTGCTATTAACCCCCCATAAAAGTGTTCCCACTCTCTTTGAAAACACTTATCCCATCATTCTTGCCACTTTCTGGAGCAATTCTGGAAGTCCTCTTCTCTGAGTGTCTTTACGAGGTGTGATCAAAACTATAGTCAATGCTGGTGCTCAGTGCCATTCAACTTAAAGGAAGGCTTATAAAAATATCAGTGTGTCCTCATCTGCTTTATTTATGAAATCTGACACTATGTGACTTCTGATTCTTCCTCAGTGTCAAAATGAACATGAAAGGTAAATGTTTGAATCAATTCAGGACATCAACGCAACCACAAACTGCACAACTAAAGATACTCAGAAAAAGGGCTTCCAAACTGCTTATGAAGAGGCACAAGTGAAGGCACAAAAGTGTTAAAAACAAGGGAAAGCATTTTGAGGGAGATTAATGACAATTTGTCTTTTATCTCAATATTTTTATTTTAATATTGTTTTATTTTTTGATTACACAGATTTAATATGATGTTGGAAGTAGGTTTGTCATGAATAGTTTTTATCAGGTTGAGGTAAAGTCCTTCTACACCTATTTTTTTCAGGGCTCTTATCATGACTTTGGACTTTGTCAAAAGCATTTCTGCATCTATTAAGATTTCATATGATTTTGACCTTGTTTCTGTCTATGTGATGTGTTACATTCATTGGTTTGTATGCAAACATCTGGGATGAAGCCAACTTGGTCATGGTGCATGATCTTTTTCATGATTTGTTGCATTCTCTTTACCAGTATATTGTTGAATATGTTTGCATCTGTGTTTGTTAAAGAGACTAGCCTTTAGTTCTCTGTTTTGGTTTGGAACAAGGGTAATGGTGACTTCTTGGAATGACTTTGGTAGTACTTCTTCGCTTTCAATTTTGATAAAGAGTTTGAATAGTTTTCGCAGTAGATCGTCCCTGAAATGGCTGGAGAATTTACTGGTGCATCCTTAAGCTCCTGGGTTTTTTCTAGTTGGTAGTTTATTAGATACTGCTTTCAATTTAATTGTCTTTTATTGAATTATCCAGGGCTTTCACGTTTTCTTGTTTCAGGTTTGGTAATTCATATTTATCTAAAAATTCACTCATTTCTTTTGAATTCTCAAGTTTATTGGGGTACAGGTTCTCAAAGAAGTTAATAATAATGTTTTGAATTTTGGCAGCATCGATTGTGGTTTTGCCTTTGCATTTCTAATTGCACTGATTTGGCTTTTTCTTTTTTGGATAAGATTAGGTAAGGAGTGCCTATTTTATTTATTCTTATGCAGAAACAAATTTTTACTTCATTAATTCTTTGTATTTTTATCTCAATTTCCCTACTTTCTGCTCTGATCTTTAAACTTTTCTTCCTTATACTAGCTTTGGATTGTTCTTGCATTTCTGGGATCTCTGATGCATCATTAGGTGATTTGCTTGAACTCGCACTGTTTTTGTGTTCTGGTAGTCCTCTGAGGACTGTTCACATTGTGTCCCATAGGTTCTGGATTGTGCTGGCAATTTTTGTTTGATTTTAAGAACTGTCTAAATTTTTTTTTTATTTCTTCTTTGATCTATTCATGATTCAAGGGAATACTGTTTAATTTCCATGCATTTGCATAATTTCTGTGGTTTCTTCTGCCATTGATTTCTAGTCCCGTGGCATTATGATCTGATAATGATGCATAGGTTAATTTTTATACTTTTCCATTTATATAAGCATGATTTGTGATCTAGTATATGATCATACTAGAGGAAGTTCCTTATGCTGCTGAGAAAAAAGTGTATTCTATGGTTGGGTAAAACTGTAATATCTATTAAGACCTTTGTTTGAGGTTTGGATCAACTATGATGTTTCTTTATTCATTTTTTGTCTAGTTGATCATGTATTTGTAATGATGAGGTATTGAAGTCCTCCACTATAATTATGGTGAAGTTTGCCTGATATTTTATGTCAAGTAATCTTTGTTTTGTGAAGTAGGGTCTACCAGTGTTGAAGGAATATCTGTTTAAGATTGTTATCTCTTTCTGTTGAACTACTCCTTTGCCAAATACATAGTGACATTTACCTCTTCTAATCAGTTTTGTTTAAAGTCCACTTTTTCTGAAAATAAGATAGGCACTTTTGCATGATTTTGGGTTCCTGTAACCTGAAATTTTTTTCCATTTTTAATTTTTAGTCTATGAATTTCTTTGCAGATTAAATGTGTCTCTTGGATACATCATTTTATTACATTTGTTTCTTGGTCCATTCTGACAATCTGTGCCTTCTGATGGAGAGGAATTGAGATCATTCATACTGAGAGTTATTACTGGAAGGTATTTCTTATTCCTGTCACTGCATTATTTTCCTGTTATTGATTCCCTTTTTCCCCCTTTCTGTTCAACTGCGAACCCTGCCTGTTGTTTTCATTCTATTAGACTTTTTGGTATTGTTGGCTTCATTGTGTCTTTCTTGGACACCCTTGAAAATATTTTGGAGCACTGGTTTGGTGGTCGCAAATCTCTTCATACAGTCTTTGTCTTTAAAGATTTTTCTTTTCTCCATCAATTCTGAGAAATAATTTTGCAGGATATATCAGTCTAGGTTAGCAGTTTTTATGTTAAGGATTGAGACACTTCACTAGCTTTCTAGCCCCATACGCCACAGGGCTTGTCCATACACCCCAGGCTATGACAACCAACCAGATCAAACAGTACTCTTGTTTGTGTTGCTACTAGGGGACAGAAAGCAGATCACTGTTCTTTAATCTAGTAAATTTAGCATCTCTGAGCCTTAAAACAACTTAAAAATTTTCACAACTATTGGAACTGGATAATTCTTTTTTTTCTGGCATGTAGCCTACTGCAGTTCTGGATGGCTAGAAGTCCTGGAATGATCTCATTTAGTGGCCAACAAAATCTTCTGATCACCAGTGAAAGTTTAGTTGGATCCATTGACTATGGGTTATCATCTTCCTTAATTTTACTCTCCTCACATGAGATTTTGCTCTTTCTTATAGCAGAGTAGCTTTGGACTCCAAAGGATCATTTTAAGAGGAAGGAAGTGAAAGCTATTCAGCTTCTTAATGACTGTGTGCAAAAGTCTCAGATCATCACTGGCTTTATTCAAAGTTGAAGACAAAAACATCAGAGCTTCAAGGGAATGGCAGTTGAGCTTTGTTTCTATGAACAATGTGAGTTGTGTGTACAGGAAGGAGAAGGACTGTGAGAAGCCACCAGAGGAACCTAGTCAACATTCTGCTACCAAGAATGAGGTTGTCAAATAAGAGTCTTTACTTCCTAGTGTTTAAATAAATGTTTTAATGAAGTTTGTCATGGGCTTTTACATAATCAGTTCCAGATGATACTGCCTAGGAGATGCCATAGTATTAAAACAGCGTTAGATTGCATAAGAGTGTCTTTTTACCAATGTTCAGGGAGCAGTTAATTATTATTTTGTACATATTGCTACAGAAAATATACACAAAACAAATGCTGCTTGGCATTTGTAAAGTACAAATTATGATCCATGTATCATATTGTACATGATTTAGAATGTCCAATTATACAAAAGAAAACAAAATAAGCTTTATGGCAAAAGTTGTGATAAATTCAACTAAAATAAATGAAGATTTCTGACAAGACGACACAAGTAGAATTCATATAGAAATCACAGGAGAGAGAGAAGAAATTTGCAACATTTGAAAATGACAAGGAAATTTTATCTAGAACTCAAGAATCAACAAAAGGTGATAGCAACTCTATTAAACAAATTGGAAAGTTTTTTTTCTAAGAAGAAAAATGACGAGTTTAAAAAATGACAAGATTAAAATCCCTGAAGGACGTGAACTTGAATTGTGGGTTTACATAGTCATTTTGAAGTGTAACTTAGAGAGAAGATTTAGTCAAATTTAGAATCCATACCTGTACAATCTCTACTCTGCTACTGTGGTAATATCCTAGAGAAACTGTCATACAGGTTCATAAATGAGACATACAGGGAAAATATTCATCATAGTAAGATTGCTGCAGCAGAGATGAGATTAAATTAGAATGTCTTCAGTGGAGGAATGACTAAAATTTAGCGATTCACTATTTTTGGCAGCAGTTAAAATCATAGCAACTAGAATCAACATCAAGAGAACTTATGCATATCAAGTACATGCCTTAAAGTGTGTGAAACAAAATAATAGTACATTATTTAGAAGGTACCCTTCAAACACATTAGAATGTTCCCCCTAGTGATGTAACTAATGAGGATAAAGGGAAATGAAATATGAGTAAAAGGAGAAAGAGGGCTTCATGCAAATGCTGAAGATGTGATGAAAAGTGGAGAGAATATAACTTATTTCTCACATTCTTTTTATTCTTTGGATTGCTGTATTACAAAAGAGTAGGAGACAACTGCAAATTTGCATGCAATTTTCCAAGAAGAAACAAAAGTCAAAATTAGCACCTAGATTTCAGTAGATATCTGGTTGCTAGGTAAATAACATTAATCATTTAAGTCTCTCCCTTTTGTAATGTTTTCATTGCAATCTGATTTCTGATATAATGATTGTCACTACAGTAAAAAGCATATGAAGTGTTTTGTTCATTATAAAGCATAAGTGGCTAGAGCACATTTTACTGTGTCAGTACAAAATGTGCAGTCAAATTATTATATTGTTTCCTTCATAAGGTACAATGCAGTTAGGTAGTAAATCCAGTCACAGTATTGGATTCACTTCCATTAATTCAACTGGTTCAATTTCATTATCCTCCTTAATGGAAGGTATATTGAGGGAGGACTGAGAAATGTGTTTTCCACCTAAGTTATTCCATTTTCACAAGGATGTTGTCACTCTAAACAGAAGAAATATATATATATATATATAGATAGATATATATAGATATATATATATATAAAATCATTTGGAAAGAATGTTCTACAAAAGAGTAAATTAGAATAGCAATGAATATGTTCTTTGTTACCTAACAGAACCTCAGTCATTTCAGATTGCTCTTTTTGGACATCACTTACTGGGAGTTTACACTTACAACTTTGTGACACTGTGAATGTCCAATCAGTAAATAACAAAGATATCTATACAGCTCAGCACTCCTTGTCTTTTTTTAAGAGTAGGAAATATTTCTTGAGAGAAAGAAAATTTTCTGTCTAAGAGAGGCAGAGGGGGTCTTGAGTGGGTGGCCAGGACACTTCTTCTCTTTAGAAAGTATAAGAACACAATTCTGAAATTAGTAATACTGTTTGGTGATATTGTTACTGAAATGTAGTGTTGCTTGAGTCATTAACACCTTGTGCTGCAAGTTTAAGGATATTCACTGTCTCCAAACTTGTGATTGAAGAGGCATTGCCAGGCAGATTTATATATTATGAACTCACTTCCTAGGATTTTTCATATCTTCAGGGAAGGAAAAATTGTCACAAATACTAATCCTGAGGAACAATTTATAACAAGGCTAGAAAATCACAAAATAACCAATTTTATCCTCTGAACAGCATCTTCCATTAGATTCCTAGCCTTTCAGTTGGCAGAGATTCTCCACCATGCCAGTAAATTGTTTAATTCCTTTGGCTGTACATTTATGAAGGTATGTTAGCAATTTTCCTTTCATTGTTCATTCTCAAATATATAAATGTTAGATATTTTTCAAGACACAAAAAAGTAATATATAAGTGGGGGAGGAATTTTAGGGGAACTTTAAAATATGTATTCTTTTGGGGGCAGAGATTTGAGTATTCTATGGTGAACAGTCATATTATTCTCTGCCTTAAAGAAGAAATGAACTTGAAAATGTAATGATGACAGCAATAACTAGTAAAACCTAATAAAATAATAATTCAATTGGTTTTGACTTTTTTTAGAAATAACCCTACATTTCCAACACAAAGAAAGGGCCTGAATTCTCAAAAACGTCTTAGTTTTAAATATAAAGCTATAAAGAATATACCAAAATATAATGAACGCAAATACTCTTCTTTTGGAGAAATATGTGTGAGGGAAAGAGGTCAAAACCTTAAATGTAAGTGATCATTTAGGGATTTTCGAGGCAGGGAAAAAACAATACGTCTCCTAAGGAGTCACTGTAAAGTGACTAACAAAAGTATTCAAAAAGGTATGAGCATAGCATGAAAAGGAAAATGAGAGACCCCCTCTTCCATCACTGAGAAGACCTGTTACATGCAACAGAAACCTAACTCCTAACTGGAGCAGTTTCACATCGTTCCCAAGAAGGAACTCAGCATCCCTTCCTTGAGAGCTAAGAGCTGCAGTGTTTCATTTTACTCCCATTGGTGGCTTCCAGTGTTTGTGAAATGGGAACTTACAAAATTAGACATAGAGCTCTCCCATTAAAAACAAGCTCTTAAAAAAACAAGTTCTTGGAAAATACCAGCAACTCACTAAATAAACTCCAAGGCAGCCATTTAAATTAATCGCTGCCAGCACCTCCTGTCATTACTGTGGTTGAGCTCCCTTTCCTACTGCATCAGCGTCATTCTGATTCCATTGCACAACCCCAGCCTCTTCCTCTAAACCTATTTATACAGCACAATTTGAACCAGACCCATAAGTCAATGAAGGCCACTTAGCACTTGCTCTAAGAACTGAATGCCTAATTTTACATAAAACAATTGCCTTCTATTAAGAGGGAAGAATTATCTGTAGGAGTTGGGAAGTGGTGATTTTATAAGCAAAACACCGATCTAAGGCTGAAACTTTTAAAATATTAAACTCTGATTTGGGAACGTGGGTGTATTTTTTGTATTGTGAGAAAAGGAATGAGAAAACATTGCTCTTGCATACCTGTCCCTCCTGAGCACAGTGCAGATTCCAATTACCACGGCATGCTAACAGGGGACAACTGCCTACAGTACGAACTTAGATGCTGGCTCTTCAGTTCGAAAATCACTGCGAAAACAGATGCCCAGGGGAGATCAGTACTAAGTGTGTCACTATTTTCAAAGTTTGACAGGGTCATCTATTTTTTCATTCACTCTCAGACAGCAAAGTGTGCTGCCATCTTGCCTTGGTGACAAACCCAGGTGCTATTTTATGAGATTGGGTAATCAAAAAAGGAATGGGTGATAGCAAAGAAAGGTGCAGTAAGAAAGCAAAAAGTAGTAATAGTGGAAAGAAATTGGAGATAAATATAGATGGGCTTACAAATGAAATAGCTGACAGCGGGAATGCTGACATTTGACATTTGAGACTGGAGACACAGAGCCAGAAGTACTTAGTGAAGGTAAATTTATCAACATAAATAAGGAAAGTGTTGGTGCTATAAAAGATGATGACATCCCAGAGGAAGTGATGCTAGAAACAACGCCACATTAAAGGACTATCAGGAGATTCTTCCTGATGTTGGGAGGACAAACGGAAAATGTAGGAAGTGGATCCAAACTTATAAAGAAATGATGATTCCCAGCAGATACAGAAATGCTCCAACTGTAACATAAGCTATTTGATGAGAAGACAGGCAACACTTACTATACTCTCGAGCTATTTATAAAGAAAGAAAACATTTGACTTCTTATTTCTAATGCTCTGAATTATATTATATTAAATGAATGTTATTTGCATTATTATTTCCTCACGTATTTGTAAATTGCAGTAGGAGACTTTTTCATGTTTTTATACTGTTTTTACAAGCATTTATCAGGTTTGGAAACTTCCTATTCACTATAAAGATCATTTTTGAAGGTTTCAGTCTTCAGTGTCCTTTGCCAACCACACTACCTGTATTTTATTTAATGCTGTCTTATAGTTTCAAAGTTAGTTTAAAGACGCTAACTGTATGCTTTTTGAAGCTTGAAGAGCCAACTGAGATTACATTTACTTGAGCTTCAGATACATACCCAACATACACAGGCTGGTGAAAAGTAGAAGCACACAACACTGCAAATATGCAGGTGTTCATGGAGTTTTCCTTTCTTGGTATGTGATCTGATCTAGTCCCATTTGTTTGACTATCTGCTGTGTGAGGAAAACCATGTTCACCACTGTGGGTCAAGTGAATATGGCAAGTAAAGTTTCCTTAACCTTTCAAACTTTACCCTGCACGTCTTTGTGCTTTCCTTTCCCATTGAGAAAGTTAAATCCTATAGAAAAAAGTTTGATGGTAAGAAAATATCTTAGCCATTTTGCTCAACAGAATTTATGTACATATTCATCACTTTATCTTAGAGTCAGTGTTTCTCTTAGGTAAATGATATTAACTCATGAAAATATGGATGCATAACCAAGTGAATATCATTTCTATCATCTTTCCATTTGGGTGTCCTTAAAATGTGATTGCCAATACTTTTATTCATGTTAAAGATAAATACATTCTGCTCTTCATCTCTAGGTGCAAAACGCAAGTGTGTTTTAGAATAAATGATAAATCTTTCTGAACTTAAAATATCTGGTGCTATACATCACATGGCATTCTAAAATGTTTATTTATTATCATTAAGTCAAGCACAACTTCAAATTTTTTAGACTTCCTTTAAAGAGAAAAAATAAAAATAATAAAACAGAGTTTCAGAACAGGCTGGTAAGAGAATAACAATAATTAATACATTGCATATTGTTATCTTCATACTAGTTATTCATAGTACAAAATATGGGCATGAAATTTTTGATGCAAGAAATAAAGAACTTAATTTAAATTTCAGCCACTAAAATTAGGCATATTTTAATAGATATGATTCTATTATAATGATGAATACTTCATAATAACAATATAATATGTTGCTGCAACTTCATACCCAATTTTCTGCTCATAGGGAATATTGGAAGCCAACAGCAGTCAATGTATTCACAATTGTAAATAATATAAGATATAATATCCAAGTAGGTAAAGGTATATGCCTTAAGATATCATATTGAAACAACTCAAACAAAATATTTTCACACATATGGATACATATGTCCTGTGACAAGCAAACAACTGCTTATCCAAATTGTGTAATTTTTGACCATTTAATAATTTATCTTATAATTAATTTGATATTTATAATAAGCCTATAGAAGTAGTCATTTTATTCATTTTTCTTTCTAAAAGTAATAATTCTAGCATATGTTTTACTTTACCAGTTTAATTCTCTATGCCAAAGTAATATTGAAGTTTTCATTTACTTAGGAAAATTTTGTGCTTATTCTCATATTCATTCACTGAACAAGTATAATTCTACTAACCAAACTTCAGTGATAATGAAAGAGTCAAATTTTGCATTTCTATATATTATATATTTGAATTTTAAACTACATCCTATCATTTACCTTCAGTATCAGATGTATTTTGTAGAAAAAGTATTATCCTCAACTATGAGATGAGTTTCAAATAAAGCATTTTAATTAATTAAACAATAAAGGACATTGCAAGATTAGAATATTTGATTTTTATATGTAGTCCAATAAATTTTTACCTGTGTATTTAAATTAGATATATAGTTATTTAAAAATTTGATATTTATAAAGCCTTGATATCACCTATCTATAAGTAGTGTATCTCATTTCTCAAACATCTCCTTACAAATTTTTATTATTGTTAATCATTGTAACAGATTTTGAAAATACAAAAGTGAGTAGAATTCATACCATAATCAAATATGATGTGTCAGAATCAAAATAGGCAAAATTTTCATGAAAGCAGACAGAAGTAAGGCTCTCATAGGGGCAACATGAGTTCTGAAAGTTTGATTTGTGACTATGTAAATTTTGTTCTGGTTAGAATGAGCAAAGTTAGCCCACCATGTATGCTGGAATTAAATCTATGGAGATTATTGTCACAGTTCCTTCTTTAACAGTAGGCGCAAGTAACTTTCAGGAAATATGTTTTTGATTTGAAGTGAGAATGCCAATACCAGAGAGCACATCTTACTCCGAGAATACTTCTTCCTTAAGAACAATGGCCCCAACAAAAACAGGACATCAGATTCCCGCTGGCCACCAATCTGCACCATAGAAAATCCTCCATTAAGGAAAACAGCGCAAGGCCTCAGTGGGCCCTTGGGAAGATGCCTACTGAATTAGACACTTGCATTCGCTATTCTTGCAACTCTTACAGCATGTGCTAGTGTGTGTGTATATGTATGCGCACACACGTGTGTGTGGGAAGAATGGGTTTGCTAATTTTAATTGAGTTTTAATTAAATTCTTATTATGGTATATTGCATTTTAAAAGTTATAAATCTTATCATCTCCTTCTGCTGCTTTCCCCCTTTTATCAAAAGCTTAGTTCATAATATTTATTTAAATTTTGAAAGACTGCTCTTGTTGATTTTGAAGTCAGTGATTTATATTTCCTTTCTCCTGTGATTAATCTAATTTGTACACTTTTTTCTTTATTTGCCTGGTTTTCTAAGTGCAAATGCCATCTTCCCCATACACTCCAATAACCCATCATATTTCTTGCAGTTATTTCTCCAATGCTCACTTGTAAGACTTACGAACCAATTTATAGTTTCTTTTAACACACAGAGCCCCTTACCCCACCCTTTCTCCTACTCCGATTTAGACACTTTCTTCTTCAGGCCCAACACCCGAGGGTTTCTGTGACAACCCCTGGCCTGTTCTCCTGGCTCCAGATCATTGCCCTGTTTCTTCAGTATCATATTTTCTAGAGCTCTTAGTGGTCAGATATTGAGCTACACAGTTCAGTCTTCTAAATTTTCCTTCATGGATGATTCACTGATCATCTTAATGTTATTTCTTTTGACTTCCTGGAATGTTTCTTCCTCTAACTTATCTTCCAGATCTTTATTAATGTCTTCCTAATTTTTCCTTTCACATTTTTAATTGCTAAAAACTCTTTAGAGGACAGTTTTATCTTATAGATTGCTTATTTTCCTCTATTAGTACAACTTTATCTCTTGTATGTTCATTTTATACATCATTTGATTTTCATAGAATTTTTTCTCTAGTACTTGTTTATATTGCTCTCCTGTCTGTCTGTCTACCTATCAGTCTGTCTGTCTCCCTTTCTCTCTACCACTACCTCTACCCCTGTCTCTTGCTCTCTCTTTCCCTGTGTCCCAGCCTCTAATTTGTCCCTCTGGTCTCCTTATTTTGTAGGCTTCCCATAAGTATCTGGAGACTCTGGCTCTCTGTTTATAATTCACAATGAAGCTTCCCAAAGTCTCCGTGGAAGAGGCAGGGAAGCTGCTAATGCATGTGCTTCTCTGTACAGTGTTTGGCTTGAGTTCCACTCTGGGGTCCCGCAACATCTATGTGTCTCTGAGCAGGGAGATCTCCTGAGAAGCCTCTCCTACTGTCTGGCCTCATGGCTGGATGTCTGCTTGTGGTCCTGGGAACTGGAAGAGAGAGGAGACTGGAGATTCTCATTAGGCAGCTTCAAGCTTCCCCTAATCCTCTTGCGGTCAGCTCCGGGCCTCAAGCCTGCCTTCAGCTGCATCTGTGTCCAAGATCTTCAGAGAACGAACGTCTGCCACACTGTGGATGTGTGGGGAGGTCGCTGTGGCTGGGAAGCAGCGTGCTTGCCAGGGTCAGTGTGGAGTGGAAGGCACTGTCTACTGACCTCACTCTGGCCTCTCCCAGCCTCGCAACCTCCCTGTTCTCCCAACACAGGCCTTGCAGGCACCTCCAGGCAAACTGGCCCTCTTGCCTAAGTGCCAGGCTTTGGAAACTCTGAGATTTTCTATCTTCCTTTGCTCCTGGAAGTCAAATCAAGCTCTTGTGGAAACTTTCCATTTTTTCAAAATCTCTTAAAATTTATATGATCATGATTTACTCTGTTGTTCTCAATGGCTAATTTTTTTTTGTAATTTAATAACTTTTGATGGTATATTAGGAGATAAGGAAGATAAACATTTATGTTCTAATCACTCTGTTCATGAAAAAAATAACCTTCAACCCAGTTTGGAAGGGATGAATAAAGAAAACAGATCCAAATGTAGTACATAGGAAGGAAAGATTCTCTCTATCCTCTGACCAAGTGGAGGTGAGAAGAGGTATAAGAGTTATACTAGGTACATTATATTACAAATTATCACATACTAAACCTGGGACTGGTTATTCCCCATGTTCTATTTCTCAATATTTATTTTAATTTTGACTTTGCCCTGAACTGGCCTCACATTAAATTCAGGAAAACATGGGGATCTTTTGAGCACTAGTTCACTTAAGATAAGAATAAGACAAATTAACAGTCATGGGCACATTATGTGCAATTATTTAAATATACAGTCTTTTGAATGTTTTTGTTACTAAAATTGTAGGAAATGTTGTTTGATTTATTTTACACATAAAATGTTTTTATTTGTTTCAACATTGTATCTATAGATGGAAAGTTATTTTTCAAAATCACTATAGGTAAAATGTTTTCATTTCCAAGTTTTACAATTCCGATATATCTTTGTAAATTTCAAGAACTGTAAATCTGAATGCTCAGAGTCAATGAAAGTTACAGTCCATATGTGTCATTACTTCTGAAAGAAATGGCAATTTTCCACTGATACCAAGTGTAGCCTGCTGTGGTTTGGGTGCAGTCTGAATTCATAGTGTGGTAGAGTTTATACCATCTCCAAAGAAGTAAAAAGATGAAGGCTTCATCCAACTTTGGTGAGGACAAATGCTTCTGCATAAATAATTGCACCTAAATATTTTCTAGAATGATGGTGTCTTGTTCTATACATGCTGCCATGACAAGATACCGTATGTTCCTGCACAGCTCAGAAATGACAGAAATCTCTTCCTCCTTGTTCTAGAGCCTGAAAAACTCCTAGGTTAAGGAGCCAGCAGAGCTGGCACGAAGTGCAGGCTGTTTCCTTCCTTCTAGAGGCACTTGCTTGCTGGGTCCACAAGGCAGGGTGAGGGGAAAGGATGCTGTCTAGGTCCTGCTCCATGTGGGCCCAAACCCTATTCCTGAAAGGAACCTTCCAAAGGCCCCACCTCCAATCCCATCAAATGCTGATCACCTCTTAACACATGAACTTGGGGGACACAAGACTTCAGAAGTCAGCAGACAAGGTTATTAGTGTCCCTTAGAACAAGAGTGTGAAACACCAAATGTCTAGTTACTGAATCAGATATCAGGCATCCCTGTCCCAATTAAAGCTTGTTCTAAGCAAACTTCCCCTCTTGTACAACCCTTCATCCTTTGTCCCAAAGCCACAGGCCTCTCAGTTGGTGGCCAACACCCTCTCCTTTCTAAGGTGTAACTCATACAAGCCATCATCAAGGTGTGATGCTTCAATTGCTACTTTCCACACACATGGGCAAATGTCAGCTGGTTTGAAGCTGAGATACACAATGATTTCATCTTCTACTGGAAGCACACTTGAAACTCAGGCAAAAAGTCCTTTGAGGTCAAAGGTCAGTGCGTTGACCTGCTACTACATGCGGCTGCCTTATGGTCATGAGTTGTTTTTGCCTGATCTTGATCCCTCTTGCCATGTATTTTACAGCCCCTGAGTGGACATGACATCCAGATTAGATTCTCAAGGCCATGGAAAGGTATCAACAGGGAATTCTCTTAAATAACACATTAAGAACATTTTTTGGAAGCTTGTGTTTTGTAAATCATTTTTTTCTTTCTCTAATGAAAGCCACTCTTGATATATCTAGGTCAATAGAAAGAAATTGTGTACCACTTACACTTAAGCTTTCCTTTTATAAGGCTATATATTCACATCTCTGGAAAAAATATTCTGTATGATAATAAGTGAATGTGTATTGGTGAAGGTGGGGAAGGGACAGAAATGTAATGACTTCAGAAATGAAAATTACATACTTAGCCCTTTTATGAATTTTAATGTATGAGGCATATGATGCAAAATATGATCTTACACTCATATTTCACACAATTCCTTAATCTTAATTAGTCTGTAGTTTTTGTCCACATGTCTTGTTTATTGCCTTTTCTTATTCATATGCTTAATATATTAACATAGAAATATAACTATTTTTGTAATCAGTAACGTCTCTGTAGTTGGGAAAGGAAAATAGGAAGAAAATACTAATTAACTGAAGAGCAGTGGAATTTCTGATGAAATGACGTGGAAGCAAAGCAAACAATGTGACTTCATTTGCTAATTAGCTAGTTAGATCCATACCCATGGGAGCGGTTTACCAAAATTGTATTTAAACTGGCAGGTGATGTTTCCACCAAAATAATGCCATCATACTAATACTTTCAGGCTGATGGGAATACTTTCAGGCTGATTAGGAGCAACTTTTTCTTCCCAAGGTATGGTAAATCTAAAGCTTTAAGCTGATTAAAAACATAAACATCTCCTAATCTCGGAATCATGTCTTTAACAAGTGGGAAGCTAATGTTTCTCCCAAGACGTGCAGGGAAGTGAGAAAATGTGAAATTCTGAACACTGCTATTGCTGTTTTATTTGTCTCATTGTGGGTCTTTCTTTTTAAATGTTAAAAACTCAATTCATTCTGAGTTTTCTTTTTTATTCTCTTTTTAAAGCCAGTACACTGGTAAATCCAACTCCTACCTGCAACCTATTTTGCTTTTTTGGGTTTCAGTCTTTTATAGGAGGTATGTGTTTTCCTCAGTGTGACATTCAGCCATTCCTTATTATTCTAACAATGGCACTGCCTGCCTCTAGTATGCACCTAGGATAAAATGCTTTAATTTATGAATTTTCCACAAAAAAAATCCTTCTAAAGTTTTACTGGAAGTTCTTTTGTAAAAGTTAACAAAAATGAAAAAGAATAACATAAGTGAAAGGAATGAAAAAAAGGGACTAAAAGAAAGTATATTTCTATGGGATAATTATTTGCATGTGGAATGAATTTTGCTGTTAAGAAGAGAAGGAAACACTTAACTAAATCTTTTCTGCTAGAAGAGAGAAAGAGCAACAGAGACAGAGAAAGCAAACATCCTTGTAGGCAAGATGAAAATATTTATTCACTTAACCATTTATTTATTCCCATCAAGTTTTGAAAGCCATTTTATGTAACTACACTTAAACCTGGAAATGGAGAACTTTATCCACAAAACCAGAGTTTTGTTTTGCTTTTCTCCTTCTTCAACACAGGATGGGTTTGAATATGAACCACTAACCAATATGCTCAATATCAATGGCAGGACATGTTTCCAAAATGTCCTAGATCTCGCACCAAATGCCATTAGCGGACAGGAAATGAGTGCTTTGGTTGAGCAGGTCCAGAGGAAAACAGTATAAATTATACACTTGCACATCAATTAAAGGCAGTTAGCAGTTATTTGTATAAATGGCTTCCATACCACCATGTTCTGAATGATAGGGGTTGTTTAAATTTATCAATGATTCTCAAGCACCTGACCCTTAATTACAGACTGCTCTCCAAACCCATAGTTAAGAGTATTAAAGTGATGTTCCTGCCATTTGAATCATGGTATGAGGTTGCTTGGTCACCAGGTTAACACAGAATTCATTAGATAGACTTCAGGAACTAATGTTGTGATCACTTTCTCTATTTACTGCTGTTGTATTGCATGAACAAGTGAAGACATTCATTCATAGGTTTTTAATAAATGGCTAAGGTTAATTGAAGAGAAGTGCTCCTTTCTAATGGAAAAAGTAAGACTAAGGCATTATTCTTAGCTTTTCTTGTTTCATTGTGCTGGTCTGTTTTTATTATGATATATTACTTACACAACACATAGAATTTTTTTAAAAGTCTTTATTGTGATAATGTGAAAGATTTTTTAAAACCAAGAATGTAACATTTAAAACAGTGTTTATTTGTGAAATGTTAGAACATAAAATGTGTCATACTACTGACGCAAATTCTTGCCTAGGATTTGGGGACTTATCAGAGAGTTTTAATAGAGAAAATAAGTGATAGTGATTGGATACAGGAATGTGAACTGATGTGGAAAACTTGTCTGGATGTGTTACAAAAATCCAGATACTGAATAGACTGCAAACCAAAACATCTCCACCCCATGCCTTTCCCCACCCAAGGGATAAAAATCAGGGATCATGGGTTTTAAAGCAACCCAAAACAAGCCAGACTGCGTATGTATATTTATGTCTCCATGAAACTGAGTCCTAAAGTATCCTGAACATATTTTTCTTGATTTTTATGATTCTGTTCTTTATGATAATGAAATAATGTGTGATATAAACTTCTCATTCACACAATTTAAAAATAACATAAATAAATTTACCCAGTTTTCTCCTGCTTTATCTCTACTCTTGGTGCTACCATGAATGCTTTAGATATTTACTTAGGAACACAAGATTAAAATATATTATGTGGGGCTGGGGATTTAGCTGAGTGGCACAGCCCCTGCCTGGCAAGTGCGAGGTCATGAGTTCAATTCCCGATACCAGAAACCTCCCCCGCAAAAAATTATAAAATATATTATGTCGTACATATGTTACTCAACATTTATTTAAGGCGTTTATTCATAGCATTACCACCATTGTTTCTAAATATGTTACAAGTTCCAAGCAAGGCTCATAGGAAGTGTACTCCACAGGGCGCACTAGTGGACAGCATTGAGATGGAAGCTCCATGGTGAGGACAAAATAAAAATCATGTGGAGAAGCAGACATTTTTCCTGAGTGTGTAAGGAAATTGGGTACACTTCCAGCACATGCCTAAACGGCAAATAGTGCTGAAATTTACACATGCACTGTCTTTTTTCCCTGTACATATACCTATGGTAAAGTTTAATTCACAAATTAGGTACAGTAAGAGTTCGCAACAATTAATAATAGAATGGAATAACAATGTATCATGATAGGAGTTGCATAACTATGGTCTTTTGCACTCTCACTTTTAAAAAACTCTTTGTTATGCTTTCATCTTTTGATTTAAAGGGAGCAACTGACGGTTACTCTTTGGTACATCTAATCATTCAGCATCATTACTTTTGTGCTTTGGAACTGTTATTAAGTAAAATGAAAATTATTTGAACACAATCACTGTTGATACTATGACAGTCAGTCAGATGCAAGAAGAGTTACCAGCTAACAGGCCCGTGGTGTATGCAGCATGAACAGGCTGAACAGAGGGTGATTCAAGTCCTGGGGAGAACAAAGTGAGTAGAATGAGGTTTCATCTGCTATTCAGAAAGATTCCTCAATTTAAAACAATTTTTTCTTTTTAAATTTTTTTATCAGTACATGTTTGCATTACACAACAATTGTATTCCTTGTGGAGGTTGGTACAAATGCATAACATATCTTAATTCTTCTGTCATTCCCTCCTCCATGTCTTGATCCCCTGCCCACTTGTAAAAGCTTCTACCTTTCTATTACCTGTTAGCTTTTATTTTGCACTTGATTTGTGTTTTGGGTTTCTAATGAATTGTTTATTCCCATAATATTTTTACTTTAAAGAGAGAAAAAAACAATAAAATGATACAGAATTTCAAAACAAGATGATAGGAAATTAGCAGTGGTTATTATATTGCATATTGTTATCTTCAAAGTAGTTGCTCAGTTTACCAGATATAGGCGTGCAAAATTGATCAGACAATGTAAGCAGTAACTGTTCCTTTCAATGAACTAACAAAAATTAGTAGTACAAGCATTTTAGGTCTTTAGTGTGTTTGTGTGTGTGTGTGTGTGTGTGTGTGTGTGTGTGTGTGTGTGTGTGTATAAATTTTCCCTTTCTTTTTTTCCTTTTCCCCTAATCCAGCTGTTCTTTCCTTTTGAGCAGTTTCTTTTTTTGGACCCTTGACAGCATGAAGTGAAAGTGTGGGTAAAGGTGGACTACTGTACCATAATAACCCTAAAGTTAGATTTGATCTAAAGACAATCTCAGAAAACTTTTAGCTTCATGGAAATTCAGCAGGAGATTATTATACCTTAATTTCAAATTTATCATCTTCAACTTTAGAACCTTAAACCACAGTGGAATGGTTGACTCTTGAAGTGTTGTCTGCTTCCTTTCTCTTCATAATTTATTTAGAAAAAATAAACAAATAACATTCATACTTTCTGAAAGAATTTCCACATAAAATACAACATGGAGAGAAGCTCTTCTCATATGTAGCAGCACATAAGGTAAAGAAGAATGCTCCATAAAAGATTAAAAGTGAGATAAAATATATTATGAAAACTTGATATATATGTATTGCATATAATTTTTAAGGATGAGAATCTACTAGATCTTCGCCATTAGACATGTCTCCGCTGCCTGACTTAATTACATGTTATTTACATACAAGTCAAAGAATGGTATGTTTTTGAGCATAAGGATATTTTCTACTAGAAACCTCAAGGGACAGAAAAGTGAGTAACTTTCCAAAGACCCTCTCTTGATTTTGCATAATCTAGTGCAGTGGTTTTCTTAACTCTTTTATAGTTAGATGCTTTTTAGAGGAAAAGCATTCTGAATTGCTCCATCAAATATCCAACTTCAAATACAAAATCGAAACATAGGCATACCAAGGGAAATGCACCTTTTGTGCTCCATTATATCTCTTTTCTAAAGATGGATGTTCAGAGGTAAGAGCAATATATTTTCTGTTTATATTTTATTCAAGGATTCCACAGGAACCATTCTAAAATATCAGAATTTTCCTTAGACATCAAATAACTTTAGGTATAGTTCAACTTTGTGCTCAAATTTATTTATTAATACTATAATTCAATATAGTTTTTTGATATTAGCATATTTTGTCCATATACTGGCATAAACACTTAGGTATAGTAGATGTGGTTACAAGGTAGAATGATAAGTGTAGTAATCAAAAAAGTTTCATGCAATATTTTGGTGTTAACTTGAATATATGTGAGTAAAAAAAATTTTAAAATTTCTATTATTTGTCAAAGTTTATATTCACATCTTGATTAACTCTTAAAGAAAATATTGCACTGCTAGTTCTCAAACTAAAGCATAAGCATTTATTAGTAAGAAAATATTTACTTCAAATTAGCTATGAAATCATAAAGGTATACTAAGGAAAATATGGAAAGGAGTGTTTCTGCTTGTTTTCCTTATATTTAAGTGTTTTCAAAATTCATCTCGATCTTCACTGAGACCTTATACAGTAAAAGTATGAGGAAATCATTTAAATTTGAATTTCATCTTAAACATGAAACAAGCTGAAAGTGTTTGAGAAAGATACTTAAGTTTTTGCAAGCACATTTTTATAACATAAAACATATATCCCATAAAAGTTTTCACTAGTGTGATAATTCCATGCATCTGAGAGATGACTTTTCACTTTGACTTTTTAAAGATCCCACTAATCCTTAAAATATTCAACTTATTTCCAAATCTTAGCCCAATTTTATTTCCACTTTTTATTATTTATCTCAGCTCCCTAGCTGCTCTCCCACACCATTCCTGATCTGCATCCCTTCATATCTACACATAGGATTTTCCTTATAGAGCTCAAAGCAAGTTAATGTTTTGTGGAGTTGGAATACTTTAAATATTTACCTTAGAAAATAAAAGTGCACATCCTCTGTTGAGTTGGAAAAATTGAATTTAGCATGTTCAAGGTAGTGAGAAGGGAAGGGGAGCATATGGAGGCAAGAAGGGAGAATGAGACATTTGTAAATATAAATATATACAGATACATACATATACATATGATAAGTAATTATTAACTGCAATATCTGGCATCTTAATTGTCTAGAGTCTTGTAGATTTGCTGCTGTGGTTGCCACAGAGAATTCAGGTGTAAACAAAGACGCTTTGAGCTCACAATCCATTTGAAGGATTATAGGACTTATTAGTACATTAATAAAGGAGAGAAGTATTAGGCATGTATGAACACATCAAAATTGATTAAAGTTTTTCCAACTGCTTTTTTAAGCACAAGCAAAAAAGTAGAAAAAAATAACTTCACAAAGATGTGCTAAGCAACCCTGAACTCAATGTCGAATTATTAATACATTGTTTTAGTTATTTTGTAAATGAATCGAACTAAACAAGAAAAGACTACATTTGCAACTTTTCTTTAGTAATAACATATATTATAAAACTTGCCAGTAAAGAAATAGGTTTTTGAGAGCCTGAAAATTAAAGAGAAATTACTCAAATGTTATTCCAGAATATAAAAATTTCTCCAAATATTTTTTCAAAAATTAAGGTAAAATAAAAGGAGACTATTTGTTTATAGTGTACTTAATGTTATTAATTGGTGCATATTCCATCTCAATTAATGGTATGTTCTGCTACAAGAGAAGAGGAAAATGAACTTTCAATTCTTTAGTAACTTGTTATTTATGTGAGTAAGCAATTCATATGCTCACCAATTCATAATTAACACCAATAGACCCTCATAAATAAAAATAATGAATAGTATACTTTATTATATCTACTTAAATAAATAATTATAAACTATATATTTATCATTTGTTACAATATTTACCCATCCTCCTTGTACCCACCATGGAATATTGGCCAGAAAATAAACTATATTTCCAATATGCTGAAGATTAAAAATTTAGTCCCAAAGAGGATGGAAATCTGAAGCCATTAGACTAATTCAAGTATTTATTGTTAGCACATTTTAGTCAAATGAGAAGGAAATATAGTATCTTTTTTTTATAGTGAAATAGTGCCAGCTTTACTATATCCATCTTGTTTCCAGAATTGGCTTATTGATTATACCAATAATGCTCTGGCCTCTCCCACAGATGAGGATTGTCACAGATGTGTCAAAAGGCATGCACAGATTTCCTCTGAAGGAAGGATATGACTTAATTTCAGAAGTACAGAGTTTAGGAAGTGGGAGATCATCTAAGAAAACAATTCTCCAAATTTAACGTGCATAGTAATTACTCAGGAAACTTGCTGTGAGTTGAGGCTTGAAATGCTACAGTTTTAGTAAACACCAAAGCAAGGCGGTGTTACCAGCCCTTTGACCATACTTTACATATGTTATATTATTTTATAAATGACAAAACTGATCATTGATGTCTAAACTTCAAAGTTGGTCTTGGTACTTAGATGAAAATAAGTCCACCATAACCAAAAAATTACAGCCTGTTGTTGTACTTCCTGAAAAATCCTGAAGAACTGTAATCATGTGTTGAACATAATTTCATCAGCCAAAACACCTACCACATGGTTTCATGTATGGTGGGGCTTATTGAAGAAACATCCCCTGAAGGAATAAGAAGCTTTGCCCATTTTCGTCTCACTAAGTAGCTACAATGCAGCATTAATCTCTGCCCAAGAAGCTTCTCTTCCAGTGCTCCTCGTATCTGTGATGACACCTTACCAGCACAGCTGCATGGCAATATCTTGGAAGACATCCGTGATAGCCCTTGTCCTCAGACATCTAAAATGAGGGAAATAGCCACTGATTGCACAAGGAAGAGACACCTGAAATTAGTTCATATCTCCTGTGTGTCTGCATCTTCCCCATTCAAGATTTACCATCTCTTTTCAGAACAACCCAAGCCTTCTTTCTTTCCTCCCAAACTACCAGTTACCTTCATTTTTCAAGCAAACCAGAAACCATTCAGTTGCATCGTTCCATTCTGACTCCTCCCCCATCACCCTCCCCTCTAAAGGATCTAAATAGATACCTTTAAAATGGCAACAGGGTCTTTTCATGCCTGCGTTTAAAATTTCCCAAAGTTACTCCATTGGAACTAAAACCCAAACAGGTCCAGAACCTCTTCCTGCCACAGACATAATTCTCAATATTGTACCACACCTACCTAACACACCTTTTGAGATGCCAATTTTGTGTTTGTGTGTGCTATGTCATCTGCCTATCGCACTTCTGCCCACCTTTCACCACACATCCTATACTCATCCTCCAACTTCACTGCTACCTGCTCAAAAAGATCTTCTCTGATGGGTCACCCTACTGTGGCCATTCAGTCCTCATAAAACTGTAGTTTTAATCACTGCTTATACCCATGTTCTTTTATGTATTTATGTAATTATTTCTTTAATCTTTATACCTCCTGAGAAATTGTTACCACCAGAAAGAAAGGAAGTGTGTCTTGGTCACCCTTTTGTTCTCATCCCTCCCTTCTAACTTAAGAACAATGCTCACCAAATTAATAAACAAAATGACTAACTCTGGCAGATGAGAACTGTGCAGGCATGTTATAAGAGGACTTACCCCACAGTAATATTTTAGTGGTTACCCAAGTAGGCATTCAGCAGATGAGAACAGCAAAGGTGATGAAGATGAGGAAGGAAAGAAGTTTATCACCTGAACTTACATATGCAAACTTCACATTGCCAGACACACACTGCTACAGGCTGATGTGTGTGTCCCCTCAAATCTGTTTGTTGAAATCTCAACCCTCCTTCATGTTATGATAATGATGTAGAAAGAATGTAACTCCCAACCTGTCAGATGTCAAATGTGCCCAGTCTTGGTCTTATCACATAGAGGAATGAAGATGCAAACTAGAGAAGGGAATTAGAAGAGCTTTATTGGAAAGGAGAATAGCACTTCTCCTGGGTTGCCAGGATGGGTCCCCAGTGGTTGTCACTGAGGTATTTGTCTTGGGTGTTTTATACAGCAAAGTTACAACATGAGTACAATGTGGGTCAGACTATAGTCAACCTACAGGATTACAAGTACAGTTGCTTAGCTAATATTGATCCAACATAGAAACAGTTCCCTTGCAAGGGTATGTGCAAAGATCAAAGGAAATCTTGGAAATGGAGGAGAGTGGGCATCTAGATATTTTGGTCACCCACCTCTGTGTCTGATGCCTATCTGGGACCACTGGACTGGAAGTTACTAACTACAGTACACAGTATAGTCCTGTGAAGTTGTGGTTCAGAGTTCACGGCCTCAATAATTGGCAGATTTTTCCTTAGAACCTAAAGTTTGTTTGCTGAAAGCCCTGCAGACTTGTGGAAATGCCCTCTGCAATTGTTGTTGTTGTTTTTGTTTGTTTGTTGTTTCCTTTGGGAGGGAAGTTTCAAATACCCAATCCGAGAGGGTTATTCAGTTCTCCTTGCTGCTGATTGGCTGCTTCCTTGTAACCCCTCTATGCAGATGCACCAGCATTCCCACATCCCAACAGGTTTCAGTACCATGCACAGCTATCTCGTGTTCTGGGTTTTGTTCTCCTTAAAGTGCAAAGATCCCTAAGATACATTCAAAATGCCCTGCAAGTCCTAAGGCTTTATTAATACAGTAATTAAAATAAATTACATAACTGTGGGAGACATAGCGTATTTAGGCATCTTAAACTATAAAAACAGACATTTCTAGGCATTTTTTCAGACCATATCTGAAATTCACGGTTTTTCACAACTTGTGGGTGGCCTAGGGACCTAACCCCCATGAATTTCGGGGGTCCACTGTAATCTCAAACTGCTGTTTATCTCACTGACCCAGCTCTTACAGCTCCATCCTGAGGCCTGGCTCTCTTGTGAGAGATATCATTCATAATTCTGATGTCTCTACTTTTCTGTGCTGACTTCCTTGAGGGCCCATTCCTCCTCTGACTGCATGTAAATACCTATCTAACTTAACTGTCTGTACTAATATTAAGGATGAAACAATGAGAGAAATTTGTAGACCATGAGAGTGGGACCTGTGGGAATGGGATTAAGATGCATGAAACAGGTGACTTCTCTTTCCTCAAGTGAAGACCAGATGGGAAGGCAGCCAAGTGCAAAGCAGGGAGGGGGCTCGCAGACACCAGCCCTGTCTACACTTGGATCATTCACTTCTCCCCTCCAGAGCTGTGAGCTGTAAGCTTTTATTGTTTAAGCTACCTAAGTCTGATCAAGACACAAGAGCACTGACACATCACCAGCACAATCACTGACATACTTCTGGGTGTTCAGGATAAAGAAAAATCTTCTCTCTGGGATTCATTGTCCTCATCTATCAAGTAAAAACATTATGTCAAACTTTGCTCTTCCATAATATTTAAGGGTTTCTGCATGCAGATGACTTCTTTCTTCTTTTTTAATTTTTATAAAGGGTTTCTCAAGGCATGAAGTTTCCCAGGCTGTACTGGAACTTGCAAACTTCCTTCCTTAGCCTCCTAGACTGCGGGGATTACAGGCTCCTTCCCACAAAATATGGATTTCGCTTCCATTGCAGCTTTGTGTTTTCTGAGTTTTAAATTGATCCACCCTTAAGAACCACACTTTAAAGTAAATGTAGCCCTCTGAATGGCTGCAACATGGCCACCACTACCATATACTTTATCAGTTACTTTAATGATGTCCAGAGAAAAGAAAAGCCATGTGGGCACACAGTAGACTTGGGGAACACTCTAACCCCTCAGTTACTTGCCTGGTACTTGGAATCCTTGGCTTTCTCTTCTCTTGGCCACTGTATTTCCCCAGTTTCTTCCTCATGGTTGCTTTATGCCAAAGAATAAAAACACAATGTTCCTTTTAGAAATCATGAGTAGGAGGATTTATGCACTATACAGTTAAGTATTAAGAAATTAACACTTATTTAAGGTACATGGCATTTGCTTAGCAGACCGTTGACTCATTCTTAAAAGGTGGAATGTCTCTCTGAAATTGCTGCTTAAATGCACTTAATATGCAACCTTAGCAGGAACATTCAGAACTTTGTATACACATGGAAGTGGCTATTCACAGGTACTGCGTGTGCTCTTCCTTAGAGACTGTGTCCCGGCACAACCACCTGTGCCATTGAGAGTCATGTGAGTCAGTCAAAAAGGAAAAGAGATGACCACACTCAAATCTAGAAGGGGCAATATGTGTAGTTGAGCAGAATTAAAAATTTCATGAGGCTCCAAATATTGTGCATAGCGTTGACTTCTCAGTTCCCCTTCTACCAATCTCTCAGAGAGCCCTGACCATCTCAAACAAAAGGTACCCTTTTCCAAACCATACACAGTGTTATAATTTCGCTTCTCAATTAAAAATAGCTGCTATATCAAGCCTGTGTTTTCTTTATGCAATGTGTCTCACAAAACAAGTTCATGGCATTTGCACAAGCTCTTGTGATTATCTTTACTAGCTATGTTATCCTAATAGCTAAATCTACATCTACTGGAGAAAAGTCCCATCTCTCTAGCCTAACTGAGACATTTTTAATTTCAGATAAATTTCCTTTCAAATGACACAATGTGCCTGAAATTTCAAAACATGGATGGCTATCAACTCAGAAAATAGACTACTAAGGATTCAGATTTGGGATTTTCTTAATATTAAGATCTTAGAAAAAAATTATTAACCTTTCTCATAGGAGTACTGAAAAATTTAAAAATCAAATATAAAGGATTTAATCAGTTGAAAATATAACATGTCAGACTGTCCAAAGAAATAATTTTTCTTAATAGTCATTGACTATATCTTACATAGTTTTAAGAAATTATATTAACATATGCTATGACATGATCTTCCAGAACATAATTTTAGAAGGTCATATTTGTGAAGAGTTCAGTGAGGAGTAATATGAAAGAACTCATCTTAGTGAATTCACAAGGAATATTCACAAATGGCTATATCCTCATATTTCCTGACTCATTTCCATTAATCCTTTTTGGGTAACTTCCTCTTATTACTACCCTGTGATAGTATAGTGTAACAAAAGTAAGCTGTGCTATAGAAACCTTCCTTATGTTTCCTTCCACCTCTCACCTCCTAACCTTAATCCCCAGCCCGGGAATCTATTGTTTCTCCAAAGTCAGGTAAACACTGCTCCAGCATTTGGGAAAGCTTTCTACTGTATTTTTATTTCTTTTTACATGGAGTGTGTGCATGTGTGAGTGTTTCTCATAAGTTTCATTTTTCTTCATAGTATCTTGAATCCAATCAAAACTAATGCTGCTTACGCTTTTAATTCCAAAATTAGAAAGGTCAGGGCAGTTTAACAAAACTTAGACTGTGTCCAGATACTGAGTTAAAGAGACAAGACAGAATAGGTAGCACATAGTCTGGTGCCCTTTACCTGGAAAATACACAGGAGTTGCTATCAAAACTAAATCAGAAACTAAGAAACATTTTATCTTATCTGCTCTGCTCTAGGTGCACATCTCCTGGGAATCATTTTGGCCAAGACAGGATGAGAGTCCAGAATTCACAGGAAGGCTGGGATCTTGACATTGTGCCTCTTCTTCACCAGGTACTAACCATATATGACAATCTTGACTATATAAAATCTTGTCTTGGAATAGCTTAGCGTACTAACATTTTTCTGACCACCACTGTAGGGTGAACTAGCAGAATACCGCATATTTGGTTTCACTACTAAATGTTTCAAAACTCAAATGTACACTCTAATTTCAGTCATTTTGCATATTCTTAAATCATATACAACATTGTATACCATATTTTTGGCTAGTCTTTTTTTGGCTAAGTAACCCAAAGTGAATCTTACAGAGATAATTTTTATGCCCAATTCCACTATGACAAGGAAGAGTCGGGTTTTGAATATTTTATATATTCTTATTTCTTTCACTAAAGGGGTTATAATCTAATCATAAAGAAAAGATATACTCATTATTAAAAATATTACATAGTCCAAAGATTAGATATCAGCACAAAAAATGTGTCCACATAGTACACAATGAGAAGTCAAGACCATGCTAAAAATCCAGGAGGGGGCAATTGGTCCCAGAAGACAGTGGCCACCAAGACTTTTTAGGTAAGACTTGCACTTGGCTTGGGTCATACTACAGAACAGGTCTCCAGGTTTAGTCACATAAACACAAACCTCTGCAACCTTACATGTATAAATATGGGTTTCATAGAATGAGCTTTGTGTGGTTGCAGAATCCCCAACTAGAAAAAATGTGCTATGACAACCATTCATAAAGAAGAAAAATGAAAATTACCATTTTAACATTAAAACTTACAGTCAAAGCTGAAGATACAGCTGTAAGTGAAATGTCTGGTAGATTAACCATTTGGCTAATCCGGAACAAAGTTTGGGTAGTACAGCCAATAACAAAATTGAATCAGCAACAAGAAAAAGAACAAAATTTGGTATTTCATTTATTCCCCTACTAAGTGATTTTTCCTTTTACATTTTTCCATTGCTTTACTTCTCAGATACACTGAAAATAATACCCTGAATGTAAGATTATTTCATTATTCTCCCACAGAAAGTGTACAAGTGGAACGCACAATAAAACCATACCTGTCTTATAAATGGGTAAATTATAGTCAGATGATTCAGGATTAAAATAAAGTTTTAATTCTCAATTATGTCAAACAAACATGTCTTAGGTTCCACACCAATTTTCAACACATTGGTCATCATCAATGCAAAATAATGTCACAAGCAGAAGTAAGAAGTAAAACTATCTTCTCCTATCCATTTATCTATTGAGTACATTTTGGAAAGAATATATATTAGAAATTTCTGATTAAATGACAAAATTTTTCTGGCAGAGATAAAAATTTAGTGGTACAATCTTACCAGAAGTCTCATTCCATATGCTTCCAATATACTGACATATATCATATGCTTCCAACTCACGAGAGTAGTGATCTTCATTGGAGAAAACAAATATATTGCTTTTTGACGTCTTTCTGTATAAATATGAGAATTTTTCCCTACAATGCTTCTAGACTTAAGTACCTGTCCCCTCACTACTATCACCACAAGGACAAATATTTTTCACTGTCTTTTATGTCACCTTTTCAAAGACCATGGGTACTTCTTGGATGTACCATGGATGCAAGATATTCTTCAAAGCCAAATGGAGAGGTAAAAAGAAGAAAAAAAAATAGCTGAAATGAAGTGAATGTGTGTAGCATACAAAAATTAATCACAAATATCATTGCTTATGTTGCCAAATAATTAAAAGGTGCTGAATTCATGATGTAAACATAGAATGCTATGCACAAAATTATTCAAAGAATAAAAAGGAGCAAATGTATATGAAAAGTAGATTTAAAAAAATAATTGAAGGCCATCTTACTCTATTCAGGCTGCTATAACAAAATTTACCACAAACTAGGTAGCCTACAAGCAATAAAAAATTATTCTCCCAGTTCTGGAGATTGAGAAGTTAAAAATCTCAGTGCCCACAGATTTAGTGTCTGGTGAAGACCACCTTCCCCACACATGTTGATATAGCTCTGTCATACCATGGCGAAAAGCACTAGCCAGTGTGCTAGGTACATTTCACAAGGGTATTAACTACATTCATGAGGACCACCTCTCAAAAGCCCTACCCGCTAGTTTTATCACATCAGGAATTAGGTTCTAGTATATGAATTTGGGGAAACACAAACATTCAGAAGATCACAAAGCACCATGTCACAAAGCTGAGAAGATATAGACTGGAAGAAAAGCACAAAAAAATGTAAGAGCAGGACAAAGACACAAGAGTTAGAAGATCAAGTCAAAAAAAGGCCCTCTATACCAAATATACATAGTAGAAATTAAGCAGAGAAAATTAGGAAGTGAAAATTACAAAAGAAAATGCTGAGAAAAAAAGATAAAACTGAAAATCATTCTCTCCAGATTAGGTATTGCCACTAAAGACTTCAAATTCCAAAGGCAGAGAGGGAGGATTCTTAAACCAAGAATTCATCTGGTGATGGCAGTTTTAAAACATGCTTCAAAATCATGAGGTCCTTGTGCTATGTCCCCCGTCCACATTCTCAGATGAGCACAGTCTAGGGTCAGAACCGGGCGCAGCAGCTCTAGATGATCCCAGCACATCCATCTGACTCTTTCTCAGACATTTAAATCTCCCCAGCTCAAGTCTTAGACATTAGGAGCAGAGTCAGGCATCTCCACTGTGCCCAACCCAGATCTCTGTTCTACAAAATTTTGCTACAGACCATAAATAGAGTACTAGCTAAGCCATCAGCTGGATGGTGACATTTTCAAACATGTAAAGATTTATAGCATTCACTGCCCAAACATTATTTCTTAGGAAACCACTATAGTATGTACTTTAGTGATGTGATGGGTCAGACACCAAAAGGAAACACCAGACACAGAAAGTAAGGAAGCTAGTGCTGGAGAGAGAGGATGGAAGGCCCAGGGATTAGAAAGGCAGAGAAGAACTTCACAGTAAATGATCACAGCATGGAGGGCAAGCAAGGAAGTTCCTTAGGGAAAAAATATTGAATCGATAGGGTTTGAGCACAAATAGCTATGATTAGGTTAAGAGTTTGCCAGATTCACTGGAGCTTTTGGAGGCAATGTTTATAGCAATGTATGAAACTAAGAAATTGTATATACAAGGTGATTACTAACCTCAGGAATAATAAATATTTCAGAAAAGATGGAAAATTAAACAAGGGGCAAGCTATCAACTATCAAAATATAAAGCCAATAGGTAATAAAAAAATTGATTTAATAAGTGATGAGTATGAGGTTATATATATATACATGGCTATCAAAGCAAGAGGCAGCATATCTAAGATATGAAGTACTGTATTTGGCTATGGGAGAAGAAAAGAACAGTATAGGAAGTATGGGGAATGACATTGCTGAATTTGTAAAAATGTCTTCCTGTATATTTTTTTTAGTTTTGTTGAATAAGAAGTCATCATATTCTGAAGATACAAATTATGTACAGAAACCATCATAAAGTAATATAAGAATCATGGCCAGTGTGCTAAACAGAGATCTGGACTTCCTATCAAGCAGTCATAATCAACATCCAAGGGTCTGGGGATTTAGCTCAGCGGCAAAAGCACCTGCCTGGCAAGCGCAAGGTCGTGAGTTCAGTTCCTGGTACCGGAGAAAAACCAAAAAAAAAAAAAAACATCCAGACCCTTTCTGTGTTAGGTAAGTTGCTTATTTAAGCTTTCTTAGCTTCGGTTTTCCATACACTGCATGCTCCTTGCAATGTGGTCAGAAATAAACAAGATGACAATTTTAAGTAACCAGAATATAGCAGTCCTAATAGGTGTGACCTCTTTCTTCCATGTTGCAGTTATCTGAACAAATATGTAAATATCCCCTACTCTTTAAGAACCCCATCCAGAATTAATTTAAATGTACAATATAATTCTATGTGATCAACAAGACCAAATCTAAAATGTATGCAATTTGATAGTCTCGTATTAGGTTCAGGTAGGAAAGGTATCTAATATATTAGAGCGGACGTTGAGTTTCATTCAACATAACACACTCCATGGAAGGGCAGGAAACTAAGGTTGTTATTTTGTTGTCAGAAACTCCCCTGAATGAGCTGCCTAAATTTCCTAACTTTCCAATGATTAGATGTTTTCCTCACACAGATGAAAGAGGAACAAGGACTCTAGTTATCCACCTGGAGCTGTGGAGGTGAAGATTCAAGGTGTGAAGGGCACCGGCTCCTTGGGAGATTGTGTGGCAATACCAACAAAAGTGTTTTCTAATTTAACGAAAGGCTTTGTGCTGTGTGTGCTGTTTACAGAGGCTTGACCCAGCCCTGCCTTCCCAGAGATTTTCCACATCTTCTGTGAGCATTTGTGCTGTCTTGGATGAAAGAATTGCTACAAAAAATAGTTTTTTCTTCTCAAATACAATCTTTTAAAAATTTTAACTATGGTAAAATTTATTATAGTTTGTCCCTAAGAAACTCTACCTTTCAAGATGGGATGAGAAAACATAACGGGGAAGAGGCATCTCTCAAATTAAAATATCTGTATTTTGCCAACATCAAACCCCCATAGGAATCACTGGGGGTCCCGTTGGCCTGCAGATCTAGGCTGTGCACTGCTGAGGTGGGGGTTGAGAATATGCATAGCCAACAAGCTCCAGGGTTGCTAATTCAGCTGGATCGAATATCACATTTTGAGAAGCAGGATTTATCAGGCAATATCGCCATGTAAATGTGGTGCAGCCCGTGCCAATAAATATTACTCATTGTACTAAACATTAACCACTTGTCAATGTCTCTGCTGAATGCCCTGATCTGAAAGAAATTTGCACCTCCTGGACTAAAATAACAGTTGGAGAGTGAGCAGAAGCTGAAAGTGCATCACCTGCACATGTTATTCAATGCCTTGTTGAACTCAATCAAGCCTGCTTCATCCTCCATTAACCTTATTAGCCCGGTTAGGTTAGTGCTCCGTGTTGATCTGTATCTCGGTCAAGACAATTGTTGCTGATGAACTATAATTACTAGTAATGGGATCAGCTTTCTTTAAGAGACTAATACCCTCCTCCCACCCAGGCATTGTTCTGTTGTGAAAGGTCCAATCTGCTCCTCCATGGTTGCTGTGATTATTCTGTGAATCAACAAGAAGTTACTTCCTTCATGTGTGGGCTTTTAAATACTGTCCCCTATGTCTAATTACTCTGAGTATACCTTTTATCTTTTTACCTTCTCTCTCTCTGTCTCAATTTGCATGGGAAGAAGAAAATGACAAGATTTATGGAAAATAAAACAGCGGGTGGTACTTATGTTCTGAGACAAATAAAAATATAATCAGATACATTAAAATATTATTTAAAGATTTGAAATGTTAATATTTGGAAAAATGGAAAATTTGTAAACATGAAATACATTCTTCTTTCACCATTTATTAATAAACTCTTAGAATACCATTTCATTTACTAATATGTTAAACCAGAGATGATTCCTCACTTTTAATTTTTATTTGCTTATACAATAAAGGTACATAATACATAAACTCCTAGTTGTACATTTTATTACATTCTATAAAGAATCCTAAATAATGCGCAGGTAGTACTATGCTAAAATGTTGCAGTTTGAATCATTTTCTAATTTTACCTTTCATTGAAGTGGTAGGTATGAATCTTTTCATGCAATAGAATCCAGCGTTTAAAAGTGCTCTCGCAATAGAAGATTTGCAATAGAAATCCAGTGTTTAAAAATGCTCTTGGAAATGGTAGTGTTTGGGAAAATAGTGTGGCAACTCCTTTTATGAATATATAACATTACTGGCAATTATAGCAGAATCCAATATGAAACAGACTCATCTTGGGAGACATCCAAGAAGATCTGGCTGAAATGTATTAGAAAGCCTTAATCTGTAGCATTTTCACATATTAGATCATTTTTAAGACAAGTAAACTACAGATATGATTATACATGGATTACAAAAAGAAAAGGACAAGAGCCTGGTATTTGACATGGCTATACCACTTAAACCACCTTCTGGCATCTCAATATTTTCTTTCAGGAAATAATAAAATTAATAAAGTTCTGTATACCTCAAACAGCTATTGTAAAGATCAAATAATATATGTGATAACACTTGGAAAATTATGATAGTTTGTTATGCAGGTTACATAACTGAAGTTAAGTTATTTTCTAGAAAATGGAAGTGGGATCAAATTTTTTTGGTTTTTAAAGGCCTTCAAAAGTCATCAGTTATTTCCTCCAGGCTCAGAGTAAGATTTTTTTAGGATATCACTTAATACCTGAAACTAGCAAGTCAGTCTAATCTTACTGCCAGTACATACAACCACCTCATTCTACAAGATTTGTTTCAAATTGCTTGAAAATAAATTGTCTGGAATAACAAACTTTGTAAAATAAAATGAATTTACCGTCAAAAAATTTAAAATACATCCATATTTTTATTTATGTGCAATGAAGTCCATATCATTTTGTACTATGAAAGCCACATAATTTTTGGTCTGTATCTGTAATATTGTTGATTTACAAGTTTTATTATTATTTCTTTAACCCATTACTTTTATACACTTTACTTTTAAGGTGATGTGAGCCTTACAGCAACACTGAGTGGAAAGAACAGATTTCCCATCTGTCCCTGATTCCAGAAGTCCAGAGCTCCCCGCATTACCTGCATCTCCTCCCAGAGCGGTGTGTTTGTTACAATCGATGCATCTACATTGATACAACATTGTGTTGGTTCATACCAGGGCTGGGGCTTGTGCAGTCTATGCCTTGCAGACATCGTTGTGTCCAACGTGTAAAGACCTCTGTAGAATCTTGTAGCATAGTCTCACTGCCCTGGAAATTCGCTGTGCTCTGCCTATTCCATCTCCCACCCCTACTCCTAGGCCTGGCAATTACTGATCTTTTGTAAAATGCCATGTAGAGCAGTTGGAATCCTAAAGTTTGTTAACTTTCAAATTAGCTCCTCTGACTTAGCACTATGAATTTAAACTTCCTCCTTTTCTTTTCATGGTTTAATAGCTCCTTTACTTTTAGTGCTGGATAATCTTCTATTGTCTGGGTGTATAATCTATCAGTCACTTTTAAATCTCCTACATCTGCAAATCCATTTCTTAAAGTATGGATTTCTAACTTTTTTTTCATTTTTCCAACCCTGATTCTTGCTTATCCCTGATTTTCAGTGCACTTCCACATATTTTAACAATGATTTCCATTCTGATTATTGAAATTATATCATCTAGGTCTAATAGACTGAAAAACATTAACCCTAGCACAGAAAGTTTTACATATGAATGAATTCTGTCTACTCTCAACAATATTATATAGTCCTTGAGAACAGTACTAGTAAGAGTGAGAAAGAGTAGTGAATATTTCCATGAATGATTTGCAAAAATTGAGTAAAGCTTCCTCAGTGCTTTATAGTCACAATTCAAGATGGTAAAAATCATGACAGAGTAGGTAAAACAAATTGAAATTTTTAAATACTAACAACAGAATTACTTTTTAAGTGATATAATTACGGAATATTTTTGGGGTTTGTAAAACTTATCATTGGTGGAACTCATAAACAGTCACATATGCTTTCCAGAAACCCTTCTTACTTCTAAGACAAAATTTGGAACTCATGCATTTGCCAAAAAAGAATTGCAATGTTTAATTTTTAAAGTTTTAAAGAAAAGAGAACTTCAAAAGGCAATTTTAAAGTCTGCACGTCTTCTTCAAAGATCACACACATTTACCAAAATATGCTTGACATTTAAAAGTCTGTATATAAGTTTCAAAACTACTTCCTAGTGCAAAACAGGATAAAATACATACAATACTGCTAAAAATAGAGGTAGGAAGTTATTTTACTATTCAGACAGTGATGACACAAACCTTGGTGCAATCTTTTTTTTGTAAATTAGTAAGTTATATTGACATACCATTCCTTCTTTGGTCTGTTGCAAGCCTACTCATCTTCTAGGTTAAATGGCAGGTGACGGGTGCTCTGAGACCACATCCTTGTTACCCTGAAGGTAACACTCCAGTAGGCCTACCGAAGCTTTAATGTGTTTATGTTTAACTCACCCAAGTATAGTAGTTAACTCATCTAGGATAAAAGTGTCTTTTTAGTAGTTTGTAGGTGAGTCTATGGCACATAGCACATATTTAATTAATTTCTGATGAGTTGACTAATTTATACAAAAATACATTATTTTGCTTAAAATTACCAGAGATTGTTACATACATAATACTAAATTATCACTGTTTCTTTTCAAATATTAATATCATCATTCTTACATTTCTAGACTATCAAGATATCATCTTTGCTCAGTGGCATGCCTTCCTCTTACACCAAACATGTCCTGCAACTCATGAGTAAATATCATTAGTGATATGACATCTCAGCATATAAAATAAATAATATAAACCATTCTACTTAAGCTTTCATCGGTGTGATATTAAGATATTGTACTAAACATTTAAGGCTTAGTAAAAATTATGTAATTTTGCTCTTTGTATTGATATACAATACAAATGTCTGAAATGCCTAGTCTGTGAAAGATAGACTGATTTCAGGTATGTATGGAGCTTGAATAACAGAAGAGGGTGCATGCAATTCATTCTCCAGTTTATCAGAAGTCAGTAATAGAACTTAGCAGGGAAACAACAAGAACACGTTTGATTTTTAATAGGATTTCTGCATTGGGGAGAATATAGGAGAAGTGGAGGGAAGAGTGAAAGTTTCTTATGAGTTTCCCAAATGAGAGTATTATTTCATTCAATAATTATTAATAATTCAATAATTGTTAAATTGGGTTTAATGTGATTATTATAATCTATATAAGAAAATCATAATGTTCTTCTTTTAAAAGCAGGAAAGTAGAGTCTTAGAAGGTAACACAATGTATATACGGATGATAGTGTCACATGGTACACCTTGAATTTGTAGAACAATTTTAATGGAGAATTTTTAAAATGAAAAGAAAAGCTACTTGCCTATCATATCGCAGCCATGAAGAACAGGTTGACCTTGAACCCAGGTCAGCCGACTCTGGTCAGAATTGTCCCCCAGAAACCAAAGCCGCTTTCTCTTCAGACCAGTGCGACTCGGCATGTGTTTCCCATCTCTGGAATGAGCACAATCGAAGCACTTGAAAGGAAGCAGTAGGTCCAGAAATAGAGGAAAGCAATTTTGGAAAAATGCAGAAAGATGGCTGGACTTGATGAGTCACTGACTATGTAAATAAGTGAGGGAAGAATTGAGAGTGCACCCTTCTCGGGCTCAGGATAATTTCACTGAGTCCAAAACAGGATGCAAGAGAAACCATGAAAAAATATTGCTAATTCAAGAGAGAAAATAAGACTCTTTATCCATGGGATACCGTAATTATTTATTCCAAATCACCATTAACTATCAGGACTTACTTCTATAATTGGCTTGTCGTATACAAGACACCATTATAAAATATGCACTGCATGTTTTCAATGATTATATTAATGAACCTTTATTGATTCATTTGACAAATATTTATCAAATGCCCTCAGTTTGGAGAGCACTAGACTAGATGCTGTGGTTCTAAATAATACTTTATCTCTGCCCTCAAGAAATTTGCAAAAAACAGTGAAAATCAGAAAAAAACATAGAAGAACAACAAAACAACCCCCATACCTGTAATATTAAAGATCTAAGGCCAGGCATGGTACTGCATGTTTGTCATCCCAACACTCAGGAGGCTGAGGCAGGAGGATCACAGAGAGTTCAAGACCAGCCTGGACTGTATAGTGAGTTCAAGCCCAGCCTGAATTACACAGTAAGACTCTGTCTCAAAATAAACAAATAAATGAAATAAATAAATAAATAAATAAAGATCTAAGTAAATGCCAGTGATACTGATAATTGGGCAAGTGAATTGGGAGCAATTCTAGACTCTCTGAAAATGGTGTCGCAATCAACAAATTATTGCATTGCAATCACATATTTAAAAACTAGATGCCAATTTATGGACTTTCCAAGGTAAAGGAGGTATTCAGTTTTTGCTTTTGGAAGTTAAGAAAACACTGATGATGAATGCAGTGGCTACATACTTCAATAGATCATGCAGAGACAGCTCTGAGTTGGGTCATGAGTGAATGTTAGTAGCAAGTTATTTTGTATGATAACCTTATGAACAAGCCTAATTTTTTAAATGTGTACTAGACAACAAAATAAAATAGATGACAGTGGGACATTTCCTTCACAAGGGGAAAGGAGTATTATACATAAAAGAAAATAATTAAGTACAATTCATATCAGAGATTTTCTAAAGATATCTATTGGCTAAGAACTAAGTGAGAAGTTAGAATATTATTTCACTGGAAGTTGACCCATTAACCATTCAGAAAAGTCAGCACTGTATTCTAATATTTATTTTATACTGCAGAAATATATTAGAAGTCACCCTATGTGCTGCTTGTTTAATTGTCCATAGGCCCTTGAGGCTTATAACCCTAAGAGCTCAAAGACTCTTATCTTTGAGTTACCAGTCTTTAATACAGATCCTCAAACATAGTCATGAATAAATGAATACATGCTGAATCAATCAATCAATCAATATATAATTATTCAACTTGAAAATATAAGATAAAACAATAATGGAAATGAATTAGCTCTGTCACTATACTTAATTAAAATCATATTCCAACATGAATTAAGCATTTCAGCATAAATTGGTACAAAAATCATGTAACACTAGTTAGCATTAAGGATTATTTATATGGAATTAAAATGATTTGAGGAGATATAAGTGTACAGTGCAATTACTCAAAGTCCTTTTACAGAAATGCAAATGGTGCAGAAAATCACTAAGGACAGAAACTATACTTCATGTCAAAGTAATGAACTGGTCAAATGTTGCAATGATGAGAAGCGCATGAAGCAGTAGTTCAAAAGTAACCACTTACTACACAAGTAGATAAGACAGTAAACAGAGCCTTATTCATTGTAGTCTGCAGAGGCATTTGTTTTCTTCTCAAGAATGTACAAATTAGTAAAGTCAATTAACATTTATCTTCCATTTACCATTTATATATCATTGAAATTTGATCAGGGAAGTGAGTTCATCAATTGGGCACAAATATCTATATATGTATTTCTATTTCTCAATGCACAAGACAATGAAAGATATTAGGTTTTGAAATCAACCTGATTTTAAGATCCAGAAAGATTTTGGAACAAAGATATTGGATCTAATTTTACTAAGATTAAAAAATAAAAAAGCTATGGCTAAACTATGATAAATATTGGTATGATAAATAGAATAACAATTTAATGAACATATTTTATTGGAACAATTTAATTTATGTCTATTTAAATTACTGTGTATAAACATATAGAAAAACAATATGTGTAGTACTATTTGGCTCAGTGTTAGAAATATTTCTAACTTTATCCTAAGGAGATCTAGAATTTATTTTTTTTGTTTTGTTCAATTGTTTAATGCTTGTATTTAGTAAGTATTTCTTATTCACAAATCTCTTGGCTATTTTCCCATGTTTGGATATAAAATTACTACTTTTAAATCTCCTAATGAAATTTGCTATAATATAATTTTCATACACTGGTCGTTTTTCAAAGTAAATGAGTAAAAAGGAAAACTCAAGAAAGTTACATAGAGCTATTATGCCTAGGAAGAGTCTATCGGTATTTAAATAAAACCATGATCTAAGTGGAATATAAATAGAATATGTCCTGCCCATGGAACAATATAGCAAAACCCAGCTAATTTTACAGAAAATACAGAGGAAATTTGAACAATTGTCCAGTTTTCACATAATAAGAAAGGGAAAGGAAATATTCCAGCTATTAGTAACACATGCAAAGAAATCTACTGAGCAAATTATTCTTCGTGTGCATTTATGATTCTAAGGTGGAGTTGCAAAGGTGCCTGAGAAAACTGTAACCCGTGTTTGTGTTGGGGGCAGGGTGGGGAACACTATTTATGTTCACAAAATCTCCTAATAGAAAAACTAAAAACATATCAAATGTTAGAGGACTGAACTCTGTAAGCATCAAACCTGCACAACTGAAGTGGCTCTGCTGTTAGTTACTCAGAGGATGCAGAAAGGGTGGATTTGAAGAGAAGTAAAACTGGGTGTTTTAAATACCTAAGGGGCCTGTTGGTGAATACAGTCAGGATGGTAGTTGTAAGTATGGCATTCCTTTCAACATTCATGAATAAAGTCAAAATTAAATATATAGATTTCAAAGTCATATCCATATAGAAAGGATAGAAGTTGGTACCATAGTCAGGGATAAAAACAACTAAGATGGAAAATGAGAAATAAAATACAGAAATAAAGTCAGCTTCTCTCCAGCAGCTTCTCTGTACCTTTTACACTCATAAAGCAATGAAAGTTTCCATTATTGCTGACATGTAAGAGTCACATCTTCCAGCAAAGGGATGACTGCAAATAGTCATGCAGCCCCTTCTTAAAAGTAGTTTATTGGCCATATCTAATAGGAATCATATGCATATCACATTTGTTAGACCATGCCATGAGCTATCAGTGTTCTCTTATTACTGAAAGTAGGGTTCTTAGTATATTTAAATCTAATCAGATTAGAAAGCTAAATCCAAAAATGCCAGGAAAAATTCAGAAGACATACTGAATTTTGCTTCTTTACAATCACTGCTAGTACTGAAATCTGTGTTAGGTAGAATTTTCCAGAGAAACAGAACAAATAGGGCATATAGATATGGATATATGAGAGAAAGACAGAAAGAGAGTCCTTATAAAGAATTGACTCCAATGATTAATGTAACTAAGAAATCCCAAGATCTGCAGTCGGCAAGCTGGAGATGTACAGTAGGCAATGGTAGAGTTCCAGTTGGAGGTGAAGTCCTGAGAAACAGAAGAGCCCACAGTGTAAGTTCATCTGTGTCTGAACCTGAAGACAGAAGGTCAGTGTTCCCGGTCAGCATCAGTCAGAGTGAGTGAATTCTCCCCTAGTCTGCCTATTAAAATGTCAGTCTTATTCCAGAAACCCTCACAGACATACCCAGAACAATGAGTAACAAAATTTTGGACAGTCTGTGCTCCAGTCAAGTTGATTCATGAAATGAACTCTCATATTTGGCAAGGGACTTCTTGTTGTGCTCACTGCCTTCAGCTTTCTGATCACCCATTCCTGAATTCTTGCTAGTGAATAAATAAAGCAAATCTATTTTTGTCTGGCCAGCTATCTTGCCTACAGAATCTCCATGCTCTATTAACTCTGTAACTCTGTTTTGACCTTCTTTCTGCACCCTGATAACCACTTCTCTCTTGCCGCTTACTGAGATAATAATGCCCACTTTGTCTCACATGGTTACACACTGCCATGTGTTATCACTTACACTATCATGGATCCCATTATTTCAAAATTTGAGTTTATTTTCTTTATTGCTATTAAGAAATTTAGTTCTGTGATTAAATCTAATCTCCTATTATTAATCCTGGCCTATCAAGGACAGATCCAAGTTCAACAATAATACCACCAGTGCTCTCACTGGTGAGTTTCTGATCAGTTAAATGAAAACGAGTTTTATGGGCCTATCTCTGTTTGTTTTGTGTTGCTATAAGAAAATTCCCGAGGCTGAATGATTCACGAAGCAAGGAGTGTAATTAGCACACAGTTTTGGAGATTGAAAGTCCAAGATTGGGCAGCCATCCCGCTAAAGGCCTCATGCTGTATCACAACACAGTAGGTGGCACCCAGTAGAGGAAACATGAGAGGAGGAGCAGCATGTGCAGAAGATGCCAGACACATGAGCAACCACGTTTTTAGAACGATTTACTCTCCAGCACTAACCCGATCCAATGAGACTCCCGTAACACAGCAAGGATCACTTCTCAGGGTGTTGCCAGCAATGGCCTACTCATCTATTCATCTTATGGCACAAGGAAGCCTTAAATACCCACAATTTATCAGGAAAGTTGGAAATGAAAAGTGATCTGGAAATTATAACAAAGTTATTTAATCTCTGTTATTTGTTTATTGTAGTGTAGAAGTCAAACATAATTCATATTTCACACAGCATACTATCACCACATGTTACACAAAAACATGCCCATGATGAAGTTTACAATATGTAAAATGATGTTGATAACTGGTTTCTGAAATGGTTTATATTAAACAGTAATATATGAGATAGTTACATAAAGATTTAACATTTTTAAGGTTGAAAGTGCATTAATATTTCCCCATCTGAGGCAATGGTGGTTAGGTTCCTGCTGTCCAAACACATTTGTAGATAAATTTTGTTTCAGTGTCTATATTCTCCAAGAAGAAAAATTATGAATTGGTAATAGCTTACTCAGTGCTAATCAAATGAGTGCTCATTATCAATAAAGGAGAGTTCTGAATGTGGGAGGGTACAGAGATAAAAGAAGAAAAATTCACTTAGAAAGCATGAACTCTTTCAGGAAGAGTAAGTTCAACTTTCAGTTAATTCTGGAACACTGTGGAAGCCTGCTGTGTACATGCTTTGTGGTATGTTTCAAGTGTACAAGGACAAAAAAGGCATGAGCTCCATTTGCAAGCAGGTTTCCCTGCTGTAGGAGAACACATAAAAATACACTTTAGTGCAGCTTATGTTGTGAGAGTAGTAGAAACTCTATTACTAAGTGTGGTGCACAAGAAAATGTTCAACACCAGCTGCTTAAGGAGCAGGAAACACTCAAACAAGGACTTGAAATATGAACAGAGTTTGCAGTGGATGTCTGCAGGGAAGGGAAGAGATTATGGGCATAAGGAAAACAGAATTCCAATACAAGAGAGATCCGTGAAAAGGCACTGGAAGAGAAATGGTAAGTGGGTGAAATATTGAATAGATAAAGATAGATGAGCAGGATTGGTATGGAATGAATTAGGTCTTTTTAGGAGTTCCTTTTCTGTACTCCTAAGTGTCTTAACACTCTGTTAAAGTAATTATTGTATTCTATTGGAACTTTCATACATTATACTAGATTTTCAGTACTGAGGATTGTGTCTTGGATATCCTTATATTCTCAAAATTGTCCAAATCTAGCACTGTGTTTGAGATACATTTAGATAAACGCTTTGAATTAAATATAGTTGAAATATGATAAAAATAAATAATAATGATAGTAGTAATTATAATAGCAGTTGAGTCTTGGAAGCCTTCCATGCCATTAACAGGCACTGTTTTACTTAATTCTTACAACTCTATTACTTACATTTTTTGTTTATTCAGTTTTTACAAATGAGGAAATACAGGCACAAATACATGGAATAATATATTATGTGTTATTATAATTATATATTTCCATTTTTATAAAGTCAGAGAGCAAGTGAATGGTGGTCCTTTCACTCAAAGCAGGGGGAAGTAGAAACGTAGAAAGTTAAGAGAGAGGAGATAGGGCATACAAGAGGGGCTCGGAAAAGTAGGTAAGCTACGCTGAGAGGAAACTCTTGTGTAGTTGGATCTGGGTCCTCAAACTAATCTCTATCTCCCTGTGGCTTCCGCAGCTTGGCCGCCTCCTCGCTGGAATGCAGAAATACAGATCCGTTAGCTGCTGAATCAGCTGATATCCTTCGGCCTCTCTTTTCCATCCTCTATCAGAAATAGGAAAAAGAAAGGGCAAAGGAAAAAAATGAGAAAAAATTAATAACAGAAGGAAAAGAAAGAAGCATTTGCTGTAGGACTGCTTCATCAGGCAGGGCTTGGGGAATCCCCTTGCATCCGGTCCCTCTCCAACCACTTCGCTCCTTTATTTTGAGGACCTTACTCGAGAATGTCTGTGTTACATTCCCGTAAAACTGTAAGCCATTCCTGACCCTTTTCGCTGCACTTCTTCCCGGTGGTTCCCCCATTTATTTAAGGGGTAAAAAGCTTGTATTTCTTCCTGTTGGTGTTTGCTGCCTCATTTCCTTTCCGAAGATTTTATTTATGCAGGAAGAGGTAACGTTGTGAATCTATGAGACCTAGCCATTATCTTCAAGGAAATGGATACGTGCGATGTCTCATGGCATAGAGATTTGTTTAAATTTCTCTTTTTTAAACATCTTATCCTAAGGAGGACCGGTTGGAGAATGAGACTGGGTTACAGCTAGGTTGAAATGATGATCTGCTTATTCATTAGTCTCCACCTGATAAAAGCCAGAGTTCGTGAGCAGAGCATGATTCATGATTCATGATGATTCCTTGAGTTCATCAGTTTCCTTCCGTCCTGACTTTCTTTTCAGGAACCTATGTAGGCCCCACAAATCCTCCCTCCCCTGATGTCAGCCCAGTGAGAACAGGGATAAAGCAGCCTTTATCTGGCAAGCACAAGACTTCTCCCACCTTTGCCTGGCAATAATCCAACACAGATCCAAACCTCAGAGTTGTGCAGGCTATATCAAATGGGCTTCGGGGAAGCTCTGGGATTTCATCTGTCTTCCCTTTGGTGTCACAGACTACAGCTGCAACGTTCACCTCTTCCAGTCAGGCGTCAGGAGACACTTCCTGTCCCCATCATTTAATGCCCGGAGCTCTCCAAAGTAGGGGTGGAAACCAGAGCTCTAAACAATAAAACTCAAGATCGCCTCAAGTCTCATCCTTCACCCTGTAGCTTAAATATCAATTACTTAGGGAAGCATTCCTGATCTCCCAGGTGACAAACTCTTTCACAATACCCCACCTTTGCTCCGTATTAGTTATTAAATTTTTAATTATTACTTTTACACTTATGTTAATTATTTTGCACTATTCCTGACCTAGTAAAATCTACTCTTTCATTTAATGTGGCAGACTGCACTTTCGTGCCCGTATTCCCAAAGTCCCTTATTCTGCTCTATTTTTTTCTTGTCTTAGCTCTTCTCACCAAGAATCACAATGTAGCTTTCACTAATTAATTATGTGTATTGCTAAGGTCAGCAACCTTTTGGTTCTGTCTACTGCTGTATTCTAAGTTCCTAGCATAGTGTGGAGAATATGCTTGGTCAAGACGTCTTGAGTGAATAAATGGGAAAGGGAGCAGAGACTGGCCTGCTATACCTCTCATTCTCAATATCTGGGTGATCATCTGCCCAGAATTTTGCACTCAATGCCCCTTAATTTGAACAATAATGAGCACTGGAAAGGAGGGAGAATGAATAAATAAAAGATGGAAATTTCTTTAAAACTTTAACTATGATTAAACCCTTCTGACCAGTGTCCTTCTACAAAATAGTTTATTAATTTATTATTTTATTCTATAAATTCAAAAGAATTCATTACACATCCAAGATTCCAAACCTACATGGGTTAAATCGAATCCCTATTGTTCTTCACTCTGTAGCTAGCCAAGTGTGAACTCCGAGGGAGGTGGTTTTGTTTTGACTCAGAAACACAGAAAACTAGGGAAAAAAATGTAAAGGAGTCAAAGCATAAGAATAATTTTGTATGGTTTATCAATGTCATCGTTTTTCCTTCATTATTTCATATGCATGACAGTTTCTTAAAATGCTTGTCACATAAACAAGAACTTAACATCAATGTTTATTTCAGTATGAGTACAGGTATTGGCACATATTTTAGGATCAGCTTATATTTTATGGACACCTAATTCCATACAGAAAGGTTAAATGATCTGACCGTTAAAATACAAGCAGGGTGTAGTGGCACATGCCTGTGATCCCAGCACACTGGGAGCTTGAGGCAAGGAAACCACAAGTTTGAACCTTGCTTGGGCAAATGAGAGACTTAGCAAGACACTGTCTCAGGAAAACACAGAAAGGGCTGGGAATGTAGCTCAGTGCAAAGCCCATGGGTTCACTCTCCATACCAAAAAACAAACAAAAAAACAAGTAAGTTGATAAGCTTTTCAGGTTATAAAAATAATTTCCCATCAGAAAATTCCCAAAATATATGTTTTCTATAGTATTATAATTTTGTTTTTTCAATTTTTCAATTTTTTAATTAATTGTTTATTGGCCCATCTTAGGTACACATAGTGATCACATCCTTCATAGGGAATTTGTGCCTGCACACGATATAGCTTGATTCGTTTCTTTCCTTTCCCCTCCCTCCCTTCAATCCCTCTTTCTCTTCTTATTTACAAAAGCTTTGTTTCTATTTTTCCTTCTTTTCTCCTTCTTTTTCTTTTCCCTTCCTTCTTTCCCCTGCCCCTTCCTTAGTTCCCCTTACCATTTGAATATTTTCTTCCTATCTTACAATATCTATTACACATTTTGGTCCTTATTTACACTTTCAGTTTCTCACATTAGAGAAACAATGTAGTATTTACACACATGTGTCTGACTTATTCAACTTAAGAGAATGTTCTCAAGGTGTATCCATTTTGAGACAAGGACTTGCTGTGTAATTCAGGCTGGTCTTGAACTCAGAATGTAGTCCAAGCTGGACTCAAATTCATGGAAATCCTCCTGCCACAGCCTCCCAAGTGCTAGAATTACAAGCATGCGCCACCACACATGGGATATTATAGTTTTGGAAGATCATGCCCAATATGAAGTATTCACCTTAGTTGAGCTTTTCCTATTTTTGTTTTGTCTTGTTAACTCTAAAAGAGAAGTTCACTTTTGTTTTTTAGAGAATGGAGAACAATGCATTAGAATGAATGTTTTTACAGATACTCATTTCTGAAGAACGCTTCTGATCTGGACACAGCATAATATGGCAGCATCCTCAGAAGTCTGTAGGAATGTGTGAGTGGAACACACTGTAAAGTGGCTGTGAATTCAATGTGGAGCTATTTTGGATATTTCTACAACCAACAGTGTATTGCAAACATAAAATCTCTTAAAATTTAACATTTCTAATTGAAGAATAGAATTCAGAATGCAGATTGTGTAACTACTCAAAAGTTTAAAAAGATCTCCTAAACATTGTGATATATTCTCAAAGCATAAAATATCAAGTGTTTCAAACATGTGACTATTTATAATCTTGCATTTCAAACTAGTTTAGACCCATTGTAATGACAGTATCCTCCAACGTGCACCTCTACAGCAAGGCTGTAAAGTCTGCATTTGTAGGTTGCTGCCAAAACAAGATTTATGAGCTACAGAAAATTAAAGGAGTGGCTGACTAAGCTGTATGTTAAACTTCTCTTGCATCTACCACTTATAGGTGAACGAAGAAGCAATATAGTCATACAAATGATTTAAGACAAAATAATACTGTAATTTAAATAGCTTATTCTAGGACAAGTTTAAGACCTGAAATGGTACAATCACATCTTCTTTTAACTAGGTTATTATTTCAGTCCTATCATTTAAATTTTTACTTGGCCTGCTTACAATATTTTAAAGAAAACATTTATAACTAAATGCTACTGGTTTTCTCAACAGGAGTAAGAAAAAAAAGTAATACTTTCCAAAGGCAGTTCAAATTTTCACTTGTAATGTAAATTTTTCCAAATAAGCACATTAAAGCTACAAGTCTGGTCATTTATATCATCAATAAAAGTGGTGTTTCAAACATTCCTGATAATTGGTTGTCAGAATATTCTCTTTATCACTGCCTATTTTTCTGAAATACTAGTTGCTTACAGTATTGCATCTGGTATTATTACCTTGGTGTATAGGTTACTATCTACGTAGAGACAGCCAATATACAGTGTCTTAATGTCACAATACTTAAAGATTTAGTATATTTGGAATAATTTTTGGGTTGATTTGGAAATACTAGCACTCTTTCTGTCAAACATCAAACCTATTTTTAAAAAGCTTTTTGCTTTCTTCATAACATCCTGGCTTCATTGATGTGTTTTGTTGCTGGACACAAGTGACTGTTTTGATTCTGTGATTTTCACAGCACACAGTAATAATTTAAAGGAGAAAAGGAAAAGTAGAGATTTTTAATGCCATTTAAACTAATCCAAAGCAAATTTGTTTTCCCCTTTGATGATTATAATTGAAAATGTTTTGGGGAGAAATCTAGATTATAAGTCTTCATTTTCTCTTTTTGGAAAATTTCATGGCCTTAGAAGTATCCCTTTCTTAGGGGATGTGTAATTTTATAGTATTTCTCACATTTTAAACACTATATTCTACCACATTTTTACATTTTGAGCAAACCAAAGCTTACAGACAGACATATAAAGGAAACACAGATTCCCTCCTCCCTCTCCCTCTCCTTCTCTCTCCACAAGGGCTCTCTCCTTTGAAACAGCCCCAGTGTGGCTACGTGAAGAAAATGTGTCCCGGCCTCTAATCTCCTGCCAGGACAACTGTGTCAGCTTTGGCCCCAGCTTTAAATAAGAGCTCTAAATAATATTCTGACAATTTTAGTGTGCATAGAAATGGTTGTTAACATTTATAAAATATCATGTATTTGTAAGTACTAAATTCAGCTTCTGCCAATATATTTAAAATGAGATTTCAGTTAAATTTGTTAATTGTTTTTATCAACAGTCATTTTGAATAATTCTGGATGGAGAAAAATAGAAATGTATGTATCTCCCACTCACTGGATTTATGCTGACAAACATATCATACAAACTGAATCAAAGTAATGATTGATTTTAAAACACCTATTTAGTTTCATTAATTTATTATTCTCATCAATAACTTCTTTAGCTTTATGGAGATACACTGACAAAAACTGCATATACTTAGGGAGTGCAGAATGGAGTTTGGGTGCATGTATTCATTAAAATGATTGCCACAGTACAGTTCTTATCATACCCATTACCTCTCATAATTATTTTAGTTGACTTTTTTGATAATAATACTTAAAATCTAATGTCTTAACAAATTTCAAATACACATTACACTACCCAATCATAACCTTTTAAGGTTGAAACACCCATAAGTCTCCTGGCTCTATTTTTCATATGTAGACACATTAAAAAATCTATCAAATCCCAAAATATTACAATCAAAATTATAATTTACAGCAGGAAACCAGAACTTTTTCAAGCAAAATGGAGTTGAAATAGACTTGTACTTGTGAACAAAAATGAATAAAATTCCTTTGCATCAAATTTTTAAACTTAATGTACTGTAAAATTCAATCTAATTCATAAAAACTTTAATTTTAAATGGTATTTTCCAGATCTTAGCCATATTTAATCTTTGAAATCTCTGTGACAACTTTATGACCCATTACTTCCTCTAGCTGTTACTATTATGCAGTTATAGTACATATGAGTCATGTGATTTTTAAAAGTATATTTACTGACAGTAACACCCAATGTCCACCTGGAATTTATTTCTAAGTCTTCAATTTCTAAATAACTTACCCATGTCGACTAACATTATAAAGAGAAAATCACCTTATCAACTCTTGCCTTTTGTGAGAAATAAGCAGAAAAAAGTAAACTATTGACAGATTTGTTTTGTGTTCAACATTGCTACCTTGGAATATGGCCTGTTATGAGCTCTCTAAGCTTAGAGTGTTCTTGGGACAGAGTGGTCTGTCTGGGCACTTCATTGTATATTTTTGTCTTTGGCATTTTTAATTAACATTTCATTTCGGGGATGTAGCGTGTTTTTATGGTGAGCCATCCCTGATTGACTGTCTAACCACTTCCTGTAATCACTGAGTCACTGATGCAGTAACATCACCCCAGAGCCAAGGATGAGACCTAGCAAAATAAGCTACTGAATTACTACACTTAGAAATAAAGTGAGTCCCATCCCCAGATTATTTTACAGTCATCGTTTTCCAGTATTGCCTTCGAGAGGAGCATTCTAGTGAATAACACTATTTTACCTGAATCTGCCTTCTGAAAACCTAAAGACATCAGGATCAAACTAACTTCATTCTACTTTAGGCTAGGCCTAGAATGTATAACCCTGTACCATTTTATTTTAACCCTTAACCCAAGGAGGTCCTTCTCTATTTTCCTGCCTCTCTTACCAGGAATTAATCACCATCCTACTACCGAGGACAGAGGCGGCTGTCCATTAAATAAGGAATTACTGCCATCTTGTGGCCAGCATAATCGAAGGCAGATATTCCTGATGACAAGAAAAGAGAGAAATTAGGGGCTGTTATATGTTCTATCTTTTACCCACTTCAACTTTAATCCACAACATTTAAAAAGCACTATAATGTACATTATTTTGTTGAAAATATCCACATCAATATCATAGTATTTATGAAGGGGATCTCATTTCATCAAAATGCAGCAGCAAGTGTAAAATACAGTTTTAATCTAAAATACAAACTTGAGTCTCCATAAGACTGAAAATTATATAGGCAACTAAGAAGAGGACTTAAAAATTCCTACTGCCCATTCCCTACTCCAGCAATTTATCTTCATTGTTTTTAGAGCTAAGAATTTGTAAAGGATCATAATTCAGTAGGTTCAAATATTTCTAACTCTGAGGTGACATGTTTGCCACACATCTCAATAGCCCATGTCAGCACCGGAAGTTGGCCAAGACCTACTAATAACCAGAAACAGATTTGAAGCAAATGCTTCTCTCAGATCTGTATGGCACATGTTGTCTTCAATATTCTTTCCCTTGACATGTGACAAATTTGCAAATTCTGCATTTTTAAGAGGCACATGGCACAGCAAGTAAAAGAGCAGAAGTGAGATACAAAGAGTACATCTAAGAATGCTTTGTTCTGATACTTTAAAGTAAAAATATAACTACTTCTCTGCCAAGAGATGCGAAATACCATGCAAAGCAAAAATTAGGTTTTTGAACTGAGGTTTCTAGGTGTCTTTACCCATGTGTATTTGGCTGAGGAAAATTACTTACTAAAAATTTACATTTTAAATGAGGATAGGTTCAAAAACAATATTTTCTCTCCATAACATCTGTAAGGTCTGCATATAAAACCTTAAATATTAAGTACAAAACACTCCACCTGGTGGTAGAAGAAAAAGGGTATCCTCTTTTTGCAAAAGACCCTCCAGGGGCAGGAAAAAAAGATGGAATGAATCAACTAAACACACAAGTCTAGTTAGAAGCTGGGTAAGATACTCCACCGCAGTTGGTGAGCATCTTAAAAGCAAAATCCAGACAGAATCTGTCTCTCTATAAATCTTTCCACCCCTTTCCATTACTAGTTAGGTACTGTTGGCTCTAAGCCATCTGATTTTACTATGATTTATTAACTGCTATGCATTATATATGAGATTCAGGTTTGCTGAAGAGTTACCCTTATGGTCATTGTCGCATACAAATCAGCTACTGTTAGAGAGGTTTATTTCATCATTTTATGCTGCTAGCACTTCTGTTAGGCAGTGGTATAATGTGTAGCTGGAAAAAGAAAACCCCTCCTGTTATATTCTCCCATATATGTTACTTGCACATGCAGTGCATGTTAAGAACAATAGTCCTTTGTTCTGGTCTGTTAATAAAAAAAAGAAAAAAGCATTTGGAACAATGGATACGATGAAATAAAAACCTGTTGTCTAAATCAGGGATTGAGATTTTCCAAATCGCAGCTACAGCGTTGAGCCATTTTCTCTGGTGAGACCAACTGAAACGTGAGAAAGAACAGTAATGTGAACAAAACCAATTCACTCTTGGTAGGAAATTGGAAAACCTGGAGCAGAGATCTAAGCAGAGCTGTGTCTGAAATAAGCTATCATAAAGCAATGCTTCTATGCTCTTTCTACATTAAGACATTTGATTAAGTAATTTAACTCGCATTTCTAGTCCAGCTCTCAGGGCAGTGGCTAAAAGCCTTGCCTCTAGCACCTTTTTGTGTGTTTGCCCCGAGCATAAACAATGAAGACAAACACACCACATTACCTAAATGACCTTGATTTATCTACAACAAAACAGAATGGGTACGGTCTCGCTGAGCCAGCAAAAAGGGAAAAGAGGTATGTAATCATACTTTTTTAAAGAAAAGGGTAAGCTGTCCTACTTCTCTGAATTGCTGTACCTTACTCTAACCTCAAGCATACCAGTCATTTCAGTGTGGTGATTATTACTAAGTGTTTCTGAAGCAAGGTGTTATTGTTAGGTAACAATACTTGTTTCTGAAGCAAGGTGTTATTTTCCCAGGAAAAATGAATCAAATTTTCTGTACTCTCAGCTTTGATGAAACTCATTCAGATATACAGAATCATACATACCGAGACATAAGTAAAATGATTCTAGAATCTCAAGTATGTAGCTGCAAATAAATGTATGTATTTAAAGAAATGAAGCCACCCATAAATGCATTTCCTAAAATGTTTCAAATAGCAAGATTTCCTCTTCAATAATTGAGGAATAGTCATCATAAGACAGATTCTATTGGAGTCATATATAAGAAAAACTGAGTGGAAAATTTTCAGTTTAGTTGAATATTGAAGGCATTTTTAGATACCCACTGTTTGCCTACTGATAATTTTAGGAATAGCAAGGATGAACTATTTACTAATTGAGATTGGAGATTCTTCATCTTTTTAAGCCTCTAATTTTTACAGAAGTTTTCAATGTGTAATGAGTTTTATCATAACACTTCCAGAGAGGAGAAATGTTAAAAGGAACATGAGAATTCAAAGAGGACAGGCAAGAGGAACTAGAAGAGAATGAGCTTCTTTCACACCTGGGTGCTGAAGAAAGTACCAATTGTAGGTTGTACCAAGAGGACAAGTCAGCCTGTCTTCTACAATGTCGTCAATACATCAAAATTCTGAAGAATTTTCTAATTTCTAGGATTAATAGTTGAGAAATTCCATGAACTCAGGTTCACAATTTTGTATCATAGGCCACCTATTTTCCACTAAGAGGGAATATTGCTTTCTTTCCTGACGGTGTATCATTCAGAAATATAGAATATTCATCTCCTGGGAAGAAACTATGAAGTGGCATATGAGATTTTTATAAATTCTAAAAGAAGACAAAACTAAAACAAAAGTAAATAATTATCAATTTTTAAATTTTTATTAGTATATGCTGCAGCACTTAATGATTGCATGCATCCTGGGGAGCTGGTGTGTGTGGATAACAAATCTTCATACGTTCTCTTCCTCTCTCCTTCTGCTTGCCTCTTCTCTTGGTCACTTTCCCTTTTGCAAAAGATCTGCTTCCCTCCCTCCTATTATCTATCTTTCATTTTGCTCTTTAATTAATTTATATTTCAGGTTTCTCAACTTTTTAGAAGATCTTCAAACTAAGTGATTAAAAAAATCTTCTAAATCATCCCCAAAACAACTGCCTCTGTGTGGTCCGTATTCATCGTAGTACTGTAGCCATGAAAAATAATCACTGTATTTGATTCCTATTTTCTGGGTGACTAACATGAAATGAACAGGAATATCAGAGTGAAGAGCCGTGTGCACAATGTTTATTCCATTTTCTCTTTCTCTCACTGACACTGTTTATACTGATAAACATCGTTTGGCCTTGGCAATCTGGACCCTCAGGTCTATGAACAAACCCTAATTAAGTTAAGTGGTACTTTTTCTAAGGACATCTGCTACCAAAAGTTTCAAATATCCAAAACAAAACATAATATTTCAGTTCCCAGAACATTATAATTAATATAGAAGTTTTTTTTTCTAAAAGAGCAAATTACAAACTGAGCTATTGCTTTCAGTATCCCCCCAAACTGCAAAACCTCCAATCTCACTGCAAGCTTTTCCTTTTATTTCTGTAGACACTCTCTATAGATTGACAGGTTTAATAATTAAAATGATTGTAAACAATCAGGCAGCAAGGCATTACTATGCAGTAGAGGATGGAAGAAAATCTAAGATGTTTTTTCTCTTTGGTGAAGAAATAGCTTAGTTAAACTTTACCTCATCTTCTATTACCATATGATACACTTCCTTCAAGATGGCATCTACAAGGCTAGAGGAAAATGAGTTTTCCAGCCGATTTGCGTGGCACAGATAACCAGATGGGCCCTGCAGACCAGAGTCGTAAAAGAAATCATAGAGCCGAGAAGAGCGGAGCTGAGATGGAGCCTTTTTCCATCACTGAATAAGAAACCTGCTTTCCCTAATCTTTAGAATCTTTATCTATGAAACTGGCATACGATATACTCTTTCATAGACCTTTGCTTATAAGGCCATGCTTATGCATGTGTTTAATATGAATAAAGTGATATCAAGTGAGGCATACATGACCCATTTTTAATACATCAGTTTTCATTATAAATTACTTTTATATGGTACAGTGCAATTTAGCTTGATGCATTTCCAAATGAATTTGTTTGATGACTTTCCCTAAGAAAATTAATTAATATAAACACCTTTTAATATTTATAGACACAAAAAGAAGTTTCTTTGATTTATTTTTATATTTGTAATGCTAAGATTAAAAGATAAGTAAATGGTTATTTAGACTCACGCTACTAAATAAACATAATTTTCTACAGTTCTGATGATAAAACTTTCAAGGGAACAAAGGACCTTAAATATGGGTAGATGTTAATTTTTGGTTGTGTTAAAGTTCAAGTGTGCCTCTTAGCAACACTGAATTTATTAAAAACCTGAATATTTACTTGGTTAGGTGATGTGCAGTGTGATTTAAGATTAATAGAGTACTTGAACTTACAGGGGAAAACAGGTATTTCAAATTCAGAAAGCGGAGACAGGACTCTCCAAGTCTTTCAGAATTTATGATAGAATTTGAACTTTCCTATTTTACAGAAATGATTGGCTTTAGTTATACAGATCTTCCCTGTCAATCTTTGTCACACCGGTAAAAATACAGAGCTGCTTCCTCCATCCCTCAACATAGTATAATTCGATTTAAAGCATTTCATATATGCCTACCTTACAGTGCAGCTCACCCAGATTCAGAATAATGGTTGGGCTGCATGTTTGTCACATTGTGCATTATTTACAATCACTTTTGAAAGAAAATTATACACAGAGAAGTCTAAACAGGAGGTAGAGTTTGTTTTGATGTGGTAATATTGCATCTGCTATGATGGTGTTTTGGACCATATTGACACGAGTGAGGATTCTATGTAGCAACTGTTCAATACCATCCGTTGGACTTCTCTGATAGACCACTTAACTATCTCAGCTTTCCCAGTGATCATCTCATTTATCTAGGATTATTGCACTGAATTTACTGTTTGGTTTTCTTCCAGAACTGAAATGTCAAGTCCAGTGTCATGTATGCAGTAGCTTTGTGCTGAGAGAGCTTCGCAGATCCCCCAAAAGCTGCTAGCAGTTGATCTTTGGATAGAGCTAGAAATAAATAAATCCTCTTTAGCAGATCAATATTCATCCCATTTAATGCTTGATGTGAAACTTGTGGATTTGTGGTGGTAATGCTGATGTACAGCTAATCGTTGAAAATGGGCATTAGGGCTTTTATAGCATGGCAACATATTGTCAGGCAGGAGAACACAGCCTTGAAAAGAATATGGTAAGTTTATACAGATTTTTCCACACGTTGGGAAATCACTTGGGGTGTTTTACTGTGCAGTACTGGAAACGAATAATATGGACAGCAAATGGGTCTGTTTTGTAAGAGAAATTCCTTGGTTTGTCACTCTTTATCGGGTAATGGCTAAAAAATGTTTATCTGGGGATTCTAGATTTCAGGGGACCAAAAATTCATATTTAATTATTTTTTCTTCACAGATCATCCAATTAATAATAATTGCCTCACAAAAATACACTTTAGCATAACAGCCAGAATCCTGGGAAGAGCATTGGAATTGTCTTCCCAGAAATTCATACTAAAAGTAAAGCGGTTCAAAGAATGAAGTGTTAAAACCATATCCTGAACAATTAACTCAAACTAATGGAAAAGAGGTCTTGCTAGGGGCTGAGGTTAGAAATAGAGCTAATGCCAATTGATAAAGTATATATTCTAGTCAATGATATGAAAGTCATACGTTAGATCTTTCTTAGACTCAAGGTTAAACCTATTCCTTCTGATTGAACAGTTTTATTTTCTGCTGTAGATGTATGATAATTCATACCGTCATGGTGTCGGGAAAAGCAAGTTGGTGCCAAGCATTCTTTGCATGCAAAAGCTTTCAGCCCAACCGCATAGGCTGTAGTACAGACATTTGTGGTCATCAATGGTATACACATTTGCAGCCATATTCCCTGATTATTAATTTAATGTAATGCAAACAAACTGTGCACATGATCTTTGTGTGAAAACCTTGACTTGTCAATGTTCTTACAGATTCAGACTGCCCTGCTAAATCTTAGCGAGCCTCGAAACTAAGTTATTAAAGGGATGCCTTTGTGAATAAAGCATGGGAAATATGCACTTACTGTAAGGATTGAAACTAGAGAACTACTATTGATTTGTTTTCCCTGGACAAGTGATATTCTTTCTCAAATAATAGGTTTTCATTTAAGTTTGCTGAGAAATGAAACATTATCATCTTTACATGGTGGGAGAAATCATTAAGCTTAAACATCTGTGCCTCTAGATGTTCCGTGGACTTTTCTTCAGTGTCAGCTTTCCTTGGGCGATATCTCCACTTCGTCACTCATAAATGCTGTTTTCCCCAGGTTCCAGCCTCAAGAAGTTACTGTTTCCTTGGTTGGCAAAGGCAGATAGGATGAAAGGGCAGGTCGTGGTCACAAGGTAATATTTATCAGGTGAAGAGTAAATCAGTAAACAGAAGAGGAAAGGTATGTTTATGCTTGAGGCCAGGAAAGTTGGGAAACAGTAGTGAGCAAGGCTGAAGACGACAACTGGGAAGTGTGTGGGTGCTTCTGCAGGAGTCAAGGCCTGTGAGTTCATGCACGTTCATGCAGAAACACACCCAGCCAACCCGGGTGTCAAGGAGGCACAGTGACGTACGGACATGTAAATGCTTCAACACACTGCATCTGCATGTATGCTGCGTGTCCATGGGTGTGAGCCCACAGACACAAATGGCAATATCTTTATCATATGTTTGGTCCAGAAAAAGTGTTCTTGAAAAGTTCTTTCCTGAAAATGAAATTTTTATACTTTGTATATAAAGTCATGGATCACTGAATAACAAATCATTGCTTCTAAAAATTAGGGCTCCCTTTCTCACCTTTACATGTAGAAGTTGATATTCAGGAGACAAACCACTTTATTCAACCCAGCCACCAACTGCTCACCTGAAGAATGCCAGGCTGGTTGCACTTTTCCTTTTAAATATGGAAATGAAACATTTTTCAGTTTTTGGACATTAATTTTAATGGTTAAACGTAATTAATGGTTAATTTTAATGGTAAAGGTTAGTATAACTTCAAAGTTGGCACATTATTTGATATACAAGGTTGTCAGAAAACTAGCATAAATATTATTCCTCCCATTTCCCAAAAGGGTTGCTTCCTCACATTTGAGTTTCAAAGAGGATCATCCATGCATCTTCTTAGAAAGGACAGGAAACCAAGACACAAGGCAGAAGACCTTACTTCACCTCCTTCCCTTGACTTACAACAACAACAAAAAAAATCAGATTCCATTAGGTTGCCATTTTGTATGTATTAGTTACTCAAAAACAAGAAATAAACATTGCATTTACCATTACATGGATAGCTTTTCCTACTGGCTCATTTCTTCAACAAGTATTTCTTGAGCAGAGCTTGTGTGTTAGGTCAACACGTGATTCTTGATCTGCAGCAGGTCACAACCCTTATTTCCCTGTTATCCTTAGTCCCTTGTGGTTGCTTGGTGGATGGGTGGGCAATTAATAGATTTTCTATCAGGTCATGCACATAAATGCATGGATATATAAACAGCCAGCAAACAGTATAAGTTCTATGTCATTATGTTATCCTGGTTATACTCAGAAACTATAGCTCTCTTGTGATTCTCAAGATAAAAATCTACCAGTCAAGCAACAGACTATCTTCTTTTATGGGAAACAAAACATTCAAACCAAAGTATTTTATAAAGAATTCCTATACAGAAGGTTCAGTTCCCTATGGTAAATACCACTTAAATTTTCATTAGATATTAGGTGATTCCTGTACCACTTATATGTGGTTGGACTATGAAATTTAAGTGAAATTCAATGATTCAAAGATTTTAAAGAAGTATCATCTGAGAGGAGAAAATGTATATAGGATGAGTTTCTTGTGAAACGAAGGATATGAGTCCTATAGTCCTTCCATCTGTCTGGAATGATAGGCTTTGAAATTAAGATATTGCTCTGAAGAGTATCTTGGTTGAGCTCATGGCTTCTGGATGATGTAGAATTATAAAATGGTGGAATCATATAATCCTTGAAAAGTTTTTGGCTCAAGTTTTTAAAACATATTAATCACACTAATTATGTAGTCATGGTGGTCTAAGTGGGAACTGGGGATATTAGCAGTTAGCCCAAATGAGTCCATTGCCTGAGTTCCCAGCTGTGAAATGTCTTCTTCCATTGAAAAAGTGTTCATAACAGCCCCAGACACGTGAGTCAGCAGCAGATGATGCCCTATCAGTTCATTCTGTCTCTGCAAATATAGTCTGTGACATTTTAACTAAAATTTGCCAGAAAAAATATTTAAATGTGGAGGTTTATCACTTTACCTCACTTCCACTAATCCCTGTTAAAATATTATAAATAGCACAGAGCTGAGAGTTGCAAAACAGAGACCAAACAGGACTTAACCAAAAGTCTTTTGTAAAAGATGCAAGTAAAACCTTCCAACAGATAACTAAAGCAACCCACTTTGATCTGTAGGAATTATCTATAGTCCTTATTCCTTTTATCTTTAAAATAAAATGAAGAAAAATATCTTCCATATTTTAAGCGGATTATTTTATAGGAGCTTTCCACAGGGCCAAAAAAGTTCCTTTCCATTTCAACATATTTCTTCAGGTAACTCTTCCTCCAAGGAGAAAGAGTATGATTTGCTATAGTTTTCCAGACCCACAGCCTTTTCATTGCTGGAGTTTGCAGGGGTTACTTGAAAAGCTCCCCGAAGAGACCTATGCCCTCTTTCTATAAAGACGATGCATGAACAGGATTAGACATACAGACAATGATACAGAGGCAGGGAGACACTTTGAAGTCCAAAGCATTTGACAACAAGTTTTGGCATTCCTAAAAAATAATGGAAAGGATCTTCGCCGAATTTTTATTTTGTTTTTGATCTGTCTTCAGTTCACATGGGCGGGTTCAGGCAGGAAGTGTAACCAGGACGCTCAGCCAGATCTGGAGGGATTAGTTACAGCAAGAAGGCTGTTGTGTGAATCTGAGTCATCTTTTTTACGGTAGCAATTCTAAAGAAAAAATTCGCATGTGCATAAGCATGCCAAATCCTACCTTTTTGATAGTATATCTGGACAAAACCTTTCCTATAAAATCACCTAAAAATTAATTGGAGCTAATTAAAATGCTCTTTTATGGTAACACTGTTGGAATTCTAAGTAAAGGCATAGGGTTTCTTGTTTCTGAATAAAAGGTGATTTTAGATATGATACTAATTGTTAGTTTGGGGTAGGCCCTGTGCTTTCTTATTATGGTACCAGGGTGCCTTAGAGACAAGCAATTGGTGAAGACGGAAGTCTGGAATTAAGCAACCAAGCTGAGAGGACTTCACCATCAATTTAAGAACAACGAAGAGGTTTTAACAAGAGGATCCAGAGAAGGAGGGGGTGGGAAGGTGAGGATAGGAGGGGACGCAAAAAAGACCACGCGTTACATACCACGCAGCACTCCCACGAGGAAAACAGCCATTGCAAGTGCGTGCTGACAATGATAAAAAGTAAAACAAATAAATAAATCGCCCGCACTGTCTTACACAAGAGCTACATATGGAATAAAAAATAATTTTTAAAACTGTAAGATTCTACTTAAAATTACTCCATGTTGGAAGAATACATTCATTCCTCTGAATATGTGACAGCAAGAATTTATTCTACACCAACAGCAAAGATTTGTTTGTGCTACACCTAATACCGCATCACTTATTAAGGTTTAGCATTTTTATCTTCAGTACCAGATCTCAAAACCTAGAACAAAACAAAACAAAGAGACCAATTCACTTAAAAAGTTAATTACCACAACTGTATTTCCCTATTTCTTTTCACATTATGGTTTCATTGTGTTTGTCTGGAAATGTTCTCTCTGGGGTTATAGAGTACATAATTATAAAAATGAAACAGTTCTTACATGGCAAGCAAGTCATCATAATAACTTTGTAATTTTCCCCAAATTTCTTTCCCAGAACTACTTTATAAATATAGCAGCGTATAGTGGTGTATGTGTGTGGTGCTGAGGGTTGAACTGAGGGCCTTGCACATGTTAACTGTGTGTTCTACCACTGAGTTATATTCCCAGGCTCCCAGATAACATTCTGATTCTAGAATACATTTTATTTCAAACTCTGCATGATAAATAGCACAGGAAGAGTTTAGAACATTGTTTCTCACTAAGAACCTCACTGCTGGTGAGTGCTGACTAGTAAACTAACAGATACGAAAATATATTTCCTTATGTAATGCACAGAACATCTGTCTATTAAGCATCATATATCCATTAATATACCATAGCTTCTACTTAGTTACTACTGATAATTAGCTCCCTTGGACAATTACTAGAAGCAGTCTGCTATCATCATGGTATGAAAGCTTGACTATTCCATGTATTAATAATCACTCCTCAAAAGGATCTGATGGATTTTAACACTCAAACAATTTCCATGAATTTGTTTGAAACTGTGGCTTGTGTTTGGCTTGAGGGTATAAAGGCCAATACGATCTCATTTATTAATGTGAGGTATTAAGGTAAATCCAAGTAGGAAAGTAAAGAATTAGAATACCTATTTGAAATTAAAATGAATGTTAATTCATTAATTTGCTAGCTCCTCTGCTACAGAAATTGGGCAGTCTTCAATTCATAGCAAGATGTACAGGAAGCTAAGGAAGGCATTTTTAGCAGTTCTCCATTAATACACAAGTGATTTTAGGGAAAATAATTGTCAGCACAATACACGCAATAAATGTCCTCTTTCTATGTGAAGAAATGTGTGGCTTCGCTTATCTTTGATTGTATTAGGTGAATGGACAAACTCTTGCCTAACCTATAGCTTCCTTTAAAATAAAAATATAAATTTAAAAACTATAATGAAAATAACCTGCATGAAAAGTTTCAGGAGGTAGTGTCCCCTTCCCTGCATTCCATTTCTTCCCACACAAAGCACACACACACACACACACACACACACATTTTTTCAAGTATTTTGATGCCTTAAGTAACCGCGGTTATCCTTTCGTTCTCTGTGTGCGCTCTTCTCTTACTGTATAATGTGCAGGTTCCATTTGGCTTTTTTTGTCTACCTGTCGTCTTAGAAATCATTTGACAGCACATTTTATTTAAGTACTCAACTTGTCTGCTGTCTTTTTTGGAGAATTTAAGTACTCAACTTGTCTGCTGTCTTTTTTGAAATCTTCTCGGCAGGGAAGCCGGGTAAATCTGCAACTATGACATGATGCACTAATCTTCAGGATATAAATGCACACAACTGCGCGAGTTGGTGAGCGAGGGGACAGCAGAGGGAGCCCCTGCACGGCTTTCCAAGGCCCAGCCAGGCCGTGGAGACTCCTGGGGCGCAGCACCCTCTCCCGGCCTCGCTCGGAAGAGCTTCGTTCTCGAGACAAATTCGCAAATGCTGAATTCTGACCTGAGCATGCTTTTTGACAGGGCATCACAACAGGCGTAGAGGCATCATCAATATAAGAGTGCTTTGAATTAATTCAAAATTTAAAATTTAAAAAGCGTATGCCTTATTTTGTTTTACGAAGTTTGCTGTTGATGAATAAATTTCCGTGGAAATCCCCCTCTTCCAAAACTACTATCATTATACTGAGTGATCCCATGAGCATCTCCCCATATCTGTGAGAGCGCTCGGAGTGTCAGAACCCTAACATGCAGTGCGCAGACGCTGTCATTCTCAGGACAGGCGTGCAAGGGTGCCGGTTTAATGTAAGATGATCTTGCAGTGGGTGAAAAAAAAATCTATTTAAAAGGGTTTAGGACCAGGATGTGTATTGACTGAATGATGTGCTTAATGAATGTATTTTCCTTGTAATAGTTCAGGGATACTCCCAATTACTGAATGTCTTTTCATTTTCTACTTGCTTTTCAATTTGTTTGAAGAACCATTCAAAAGAAGAGATCTTTTAATACAGAATGAATAATAGTAAAATTGCTTTCAATATTATTGTAAATATGCAATTACTAATTGTAAATAAGAGATTTTTAATTGTAATTTCCACTGAGAACCAACAAATCTCTAGCTGTTTTATATGGTACCAAATCAGATGTGTAATCACTGTCAAATAAACCCGCTTTTGCAAATCCTTTTTCTGTGAATGGTGCCTACGTAGGGAAGCACTATTGTACACTGATTTAAAATTTTAATACTCTGGGACAATATTTCTTTCATTAGTAATTTATTATAATCCTATAACTATTGAAGGATCAATGTATAAGAAATAAAATGATATTTAACAACAGATGTCGATAATTTGTTTCCATTTTGATTGAAAGTACTAGGCTTTGGGGAGGCATTCTTAGGCTATATTTATGCCACTGCTTTGAAAGTTTTCTCGTCTATGCTTAAAATCACAAATTACAAATGCTGCATGTGTATACATAGCACTAAATTGCAAAAACATACTTTCATTCAAAAACTTTTCAAGCTAAATTAAGACATTAGTGACCTCTACAGCAAGAAAAATAATTCAGCTTACCGAAAATAAGCAATAACTCCTTCTTGCCTGCTTGTAAATGTGAGCATCTAACTTTCTATTCCTGAAACTGTACCTGAGGCCACCTCCCCTTCCACTTCTGCTTTGTTAGAGCTGAAATGCCGAGAAGTTAGGATTACCCTGGCCTCATCTGTGACTGATTTTTTTTTTTTGGTTTTTCTCCGGTACCGGGAATCGAACTCACAACCTTGCGCTTGCCAGGCAGGCGCTTTTGCCGCTGAGCTAAATCCCCAGCCCCTGTGACTGATTTTAAATGTTTTCCCAAACTGTGTCCCACACAAGTTTGATCAAATTACAGGAACTACACATTGCACATAATATCTCATTTTCATATTCAAGAAAAATTACAATATTATAAATGCTTACATTGAGAAATTTCATCAGCTTGACCAATGGTTGTCATGCGTTAAATGTATTTATTTATTTATTTATCTGGTTTTTTTTTCCTTTTTTGGTACCAGGAATCGAATTGGTATCAGGCCCTGGGCTTGCCAGGCAGGCACAGAGCTATATGCCCGACCCTGTTAAATGCTTTTAAATACATTGCCACATGTAATCCTCGCAAGCCAATGAGATGAATGTTATTCATATTCTGTCTTGTAGATGAAATAAATTCAGGATTAGAAAAGTAAGGAAACTGACCAAGTTCACATAGCTGGTCAATGACAGGGCTAATGTTGGAATCCAAAGCCCTTGATCTTAATTAATTTTAGCTTTGCTATGTTATCTCCTCTTTGAAAAAATGGCATTCCATCAAAAGAAATCTTAGATACTGGGGTATGGGAGAAAAATGAACAGACAGCTACTAGAAGAGTTTCTTACATTTAGCATAATATTTGGGCTGTGCACCAGCCATCTGTCTGCATGTCACCGTGAGAAGCAATGGCCTGCTCTCGTGTTTGTGGTCCATACTATCATAAAGTCATCTTAGTCAGTGCAAACTACTTATATTTTTCTTCTTTGGGGACATAAAAATACAGAGGGTACATAAGTATTTGTAGGGACACATGCAACTCTGCTTTTCTAAATTTATACCAAAAAAAACCTATATATTTTATGGCACTTTCAAATTTTGTGATTCGGATTATGTTGTAAGTTGAAGGACAAAAATTTATTTCATCTTTTTTATTAGCCTTAGCTCTTTCTAGCAGTTAAAATACCAATATGAAAAGGACTAATAAAGAAATACATAAAAGAACATAGCAATGATTACAAACAACTTTAATGGTAGGCTGATTTTGATGCATATATGAAAGCAAATTTTTAAACAATTGCTCATCTCCAACCACCTACAGCAAAAATTCAAGCCCTAGTCACAGGCCAGAGCTCTTGCTCCTATCAGAGTGATGTTATCATTATACTTATCATTAAGAAATGTCTATTACTGAAGCTTTTGATCCCAAAAGTTCCTCTGCATTTTGAAAGTCAGTAAATAAGATTTAGTGAAGACCTAACTTGTGCTGTGGTATTCCACATAGAGTGTTTCTCTGAGAAGCACCTTCTCTGGGACTTCTGAGGCTGTAAGTCAAATGACTTTCCAGCTGACAAAATCATAAACTCCATCTGGCCTCTGAAAGTAAGGTTGCTCTTTGCTTCTTCCACTGCCATTAGTCATATCAACATTTTTTGGGTTGGAACTTGGCAGAATGACAAGGTGGAAAATCCCACAGGCTACTTGGAAGAAGGGAAAGACCTGGATTGCTGTATTCAAGTTAACCCCTTCTGGAACTATTTCTTTCAGATAATGTTTCTACTTTGAGGTCTTGTCTCAGCTAGAGAGAAGTAGAGAAACCACTAGCATCTACGCAAGTGGTTCTTCTGCAGGTAGGCACCTACCTCTTAGGGTCACTCAAGTTTCTGGCTGCTCAGGGGTGCGTTCTGACTCTCCTATTTAGTAGCTCTGTGAGTCTAAGAAAATATTTTTCTCCCACAGTAGAATCCTCATCTATCCAATACAGGTAGAGATGGTACGTGCCTAGCAGGGTTATCATGAGGATCAAGTGAGACACATTTGTAAGATGCTTAGGGTAGCTGTCAGCATTTAGCATGGGCTGTCTGATAAAGATTAAACATATGCACGTTTTAAAATTAGAAGAACTAACATTTACAGTCTACGAAGTTGCTGTCAATGAGTGCTAGACTTTGATGACTTATCAGATATGTCTATTTTTTCTTTTATACTGTACTTGTGAAGGAACTGAGATTCAAGTTCAATTGGCAGGACACTTTAGGTACATGAGTCCCATAAACTACCAAGGCCTGGGCAGACAAATTCTTGGCATTTACCTTTTCCCTTCATTTGGTGAGAAATAAAAGCTGAGTTTCAAGTTGTGCACATTTTGAAGATAAATGGCTATTTCTCTTCATTCAGGAAATGTTCTCTTCTGTAGAGATGGATGATTCCTTTTCTTCAGTGAAAGGGAAGAAAAGTGAATTGGGGCCTACAAAGATAAGTGCTAGACTTCTCAGTATGAGAAGAGAATATTTATAGAGTTTTCCACGACAATTGAGAGTGCCATGATACAAATACCTACCAGGAATAGCCAGGAAACATGCTAATGAGTAATCAGAATTTGCCTGATGAAAAAGCAGTCTTCGCAGATTTTCCAGGGTAAGCTGTGTGATTTGTTCAAGCAGCCTGGTGGCAATATAAAGTACATCAATTTTAAATTCACACAGGAAATGTAAATCATGAATCTATCCCTTCATAGATAGCTATGTATCTTTGGGTGAATTATTTAATCTTGAGCTACAATTTCTTTGACAGCAATCTATGCCTCACAGGAATATTAAACATGAACACAGGTCTAAGACACACATGGTAGCCTAGAGCCAGCCCATGGTAGCTATTAGAATTCTAGTTGACTTAAGCATTAATGAGTAGGTTAAAATAGGGCTCTCTAAGTATTCCAAACATGAGATTCTTTAAATCTATGAATCTTTGAATCATGACATAGAGCTTTCTTTCTAACCCCCAAATGCATGCCTACTTTGTGTAGTTTAAAGTCCCTGCTCTACCATGATGAATAGAATCACCCAGATGTGGTCAGTAAATTATGAAAAAGCACTTAGTACTTTCCACTGAGAAAGGGAAATACGTTATCCCAAATACCATGTTTGCAAAATGTTATGCTCATTGCTTTATCAAGTCTGTCCCTGCTAATGCATTCACATGAGTGAAACATCCAATCTTGTTTCATCACTGAAGTAAATACTGATAAGTCAGTCATCAATCTCATGCTTCTCATGTTAGCTTAAAAATATTAATTCTTAACCAACACAGCAACCTCGTTTCCCATCTTGATGACTTCATATCATAAATGCTATGAAAAAGTAGGAAGGAAAGAGAGGACATGATTGGAAGGGAGGTAAAAGGAAGAGAAAGGAGAAAGTTTAGAAAACAGTCATTATCTGCCTGACCTACATTCGCTGAAGAGAATAACACTGAGTAATATTTCATTATGTGCTTCATTACATTATTTTAGAGTTTTGTGTCTTAAAATATTTTTTATTTACTATCATGACACCTCTAGTTTCCAAAAAGACTTTATTCACCCTGAGGCTAGGCTATCAGGACACTTTCTCCCCTCCTTTCATTTATTCCGTGTATTTCTCCTTCCTCGTTCTTCTGTGCACCTGCCTCCCAGTGAAGAGGCTGAAGGGCTGAACGCAAGGACTCTGATTCAGGACACAGACCTTGGTTGTGATTCTCTCGTCATCCTTTGTTCGGATAAAGGTAAGTCACGAAACTCTCATCAACAATGTTTTCCTTCTTTTTAAATAATGGCTAGTTGGTGGAAGCAGCTATGTCTTTGCCATCAGGAAAAATTCTCTAAAATGATCAATCTAAAACTCCTCTTAGAAGTCTAGAGCATGTTATAAACTCAAGGCAGTATATTAAGACAATAACTCCCCAAACAGTGCACCAATGAGATGCCAAAGATCATGTTTGTCTTGAATTTCATTTAGATTCTTAACATTTGAGTCCATTGAGGCTATGCTCAAAGCCATTCTCTGGAAAATATCATAGGACTGTTAAAATATGGCTACAAAAAGCAAAAGAAGATTTGTGTCTCAAGAGAAAAAGTCTACAAACTGAATGCTGCCTAGAAAACAATTTATTTGCCTTACTGAGATGAAAGGATGAAAGGCCCTGATGGGTAATAAAACTTATCCATTGGGGGGTGGCTCGAGAGGTTGTCTTATCGGAGTTGATATTTGGAAAAGTATCTGTAATCTCAAAGAAGATTCTAAATATTGTCCAAGAAAAATGTCTAAATATATCTGAACACATCACTGCTTTTTATTAAAGTTTTTTTTAACCTTCAGTGAAAGTATCTCTACACATTCACTTGAGAAAAATCCACACAATCAAATGTTACTTTTACAGATTTGTTCTGTATTAATATAGTGTAAAAGGATACCTCAATGAATAATCAAGTTCTAATTGCAATATGCTAAAGGCCCTAGGAGGCTTGGTAGAAATAAGATGTTTCTTATATCTGGAATATTTGAGCTAATTAAAATTAAGTTCAAAGCTTAGAGTTTATTTTAGGAAACCTTTTCCACTGAAAAGAACAGATACATTTATGGACAAGTATTTGGCCATGAAACCTACACAACCTCTTGGATCATAAAAATAAATTAAATCATAACTACTTTAATGTAAAAAGTAATGAGAGTGGTAAGGAGAGTAAAGGAATGTAATTGAAGAAATACAGAAAGAGGAAAATCACTGGGAAGGAGCCGGGGAAGTGAAGAAGCTGGAGCTTGATGGAAAAGTAGACCTAGAAAGTAGTTGTTTCTATCCATGGATACTTGTCATCGTAGAATTTAAGCTGGACTACAATGAGCAGCTTTGATCCCCCTGTGCATAATTGAATGCTCTTTTTGCTCCTTTCTGTAGCTACTCTATCCAACAAAAGTCCCTGAGAAGAGGTCTGAGAGCCACAGCCCTCTGGTCTGTGTCAAGATGGACATCTAAGAAGGCTGCACTGAGGGCTCTCTCAGTGGAAACAAGGGTACAGTTGTACACATGTGGTATTTTTTGAAACTCACCAAACTTTAGCACAAATTAGAATACAGACTCCCACTAAAGAGCTAGCAGTGGTTAGCTTTTTGTGGCTTTTTGGAATTTAATATTAGACAAATTAGGTATGTACTTCAAAGACTGATCAATAGTCCATCTGACAAAGACTGTGTCCACTTAGGTATGGTAAAGATGCATATTTACATAAATCCCTGAAGTGGCAATTTTCTGTTGATATTTGGAAAATAATCAGAACTAGTGTAACTTTTGTCAGTCAGTGTCAGAGGTTGTTGGATAAGGTTGAGGAAGGGAGACTGCCGGAGATAGTCGGTGGGGGCTGTGGAGACCAAACATATCTACTACAGAGTATGTCTACAGACACTGTTTAGGAAACAGTGGTAATTATAAAAATACATATTAGCATATGGCAAATACACACACAACACACACATGCAACACACACACACACCCCAGCACCCACTGAAAATACTAAGACAATTCTGCCAAAGCACAGCCATTCCCAAACATTTCTGTCCACTGATTTCATTGACCACTTTGGAAACATTGCTCTTGAAAAATGCAGTTGACCTTCAGGAGCCAAATAAGACTTTATGAAAACAAAGAGCAGGACAAAATACAGCAGATAGTCAGGAAATCACCTTCCTATCATAGAGCAATTGGAAAATTTCAGCACTCCTATTGCAAATGCAAATGCCTGGAAAACTGTGCGTGCTAAATTCTTAGCCATTGCCTTGAGTTCAGCTGTGACTGTTCACCGGAATCACCTGTGGATCTTCTGCAACATAAAGAGGCTGAAGTCATTGACTGGGGCTAGAACCTGAGCTTCCACATTTATGAAGAGTTTCCATGCAATTCTCATTATCAAGTTGCACATGACAGATGTAAAAATGTCTGTAGGAATACATTTTGACATCAAGGAAAATGTTTTGCTCATTGCTAGAGGCTTTTCGTCAGTCCAGCAGACTTTGGGATGGCCTTTTGTAAAAGGTATTTGTAATTGACGGCAGCTTAGAAATCCGTTCATTGGATGCTAGCTCACCATCAGGCTTGCTCTCTTCCCTCCAGATCTGTTTTGTTGTGCTTTAATATATTAGCTCTCTTGTTACGTGCTTCCCTGCTCCCCACTCCTGCCTTACAGAAAGGAATATTAGTGCTGCCTCCCTTAATGTCAGGAACCGTGCTCGGAGGAAAACAGCTTCAGCGGGCATGCAGCTGAGGATAATTGGATTTAGTATCACCAACCACCTAGATGCATACAGGCCACTAGAAACTGCTTCACTCTTAGATACATTTGGAGGCCAAAAATAGCAACTATCATGGTAAAGACTTCACACCCCTGCACAAGGGCAAACAGCAAGCCCTAGTCTCAAACCAGGCATTACCTTAGCTTTCCTCCTAATTGGAAAACTTGAAAATGCATATCTAATTTGCAACTTTCTTTTATTATGGTTTCCAGATGATAACTTACTCTTTTCTCTGTAGCATTTTTTAAAAAAATAAAAGAGTGGATTAGAGTGCCAACTCCTATCAAAAGGAAATATGGAAATGTTGTACTTCCTTGTGAGGGTTAGGGTAGAGTATCAAAGTGATTAGGCTGTGTGACACCAAGGGGATTAGGAAAGCACATGTCTGGGTGTGTCTGGATGGGTCATGGACATGGGTCATGGGTTCTTTTCCTGGTCCTTCATCCTTCCTCTTTGACCCTGAGCCTTGCTCTACTTCCAGGATGCCAAAAATTGAGCAGGTTTGGTCCATTATGCCCATCTGCCATGATGCTCCTGCTAGCCAGGGACTACATCCCCTGACACCGTGAGCCAAATAAACTTCTTTATGCTGTGGGTGTCAGGTATGGGGGTACTGAGTCCAGGAACAGTAAAATTATACTAATCTCTGTCTCTCTCTTTCTCTCTCTCTCTCTCTCTCTCTCTCTCTCTCTCTCTCTCTCTCTCTCTCTTTTTCTCTCTCTCTCCCTCTCTCATAAGGAGTGTATCACCTACAACCAGCATAGCAAGAATGAGTAGAGAGCAGTTTTTCACCTTTCCCAGAGTTCTACAATCATAAAACACAGAACATATAAAGTAAAGCTAGTATTTCTCGAAATCTGTGTAGAGAGGAGGAACTGAAAAGAAATGAAGCAGGGTGAGAAAGGGGCAAAGATCAGAAGCTTAGGAAGAGCAGAGGGAAGGAGTATTTAGAATAAAAAGGTTGAGAGATTTGCTGCCTTCACCTGAAATCCTGTTAGTAAATAACTTCACAAGTGCTCTTTTTTAAATTCATGAAGCCTAGAGTCTGACAATTTTGTTCAAATCCCCATAAAGTGATTTATTTCAAAGTATGTCTTTCCAGAAAATCCACGAAATGGAGTGAAATGGTCTCTTCACTCCCACCATGAATTGTGGTTATCTGTATCAGCAAGGGAATGATATCTATGCTTCTTCCTTTCAGTCTCCACTGTGTACAGCAGAAATCTGTTTCTTATCATGCATTCATTGAATTTTTTTGAAACTATAATAGCAAAAAATAAAATTAAATAGAGATAACTTCTTTAAATGAGACATAAAACTAGTCATCTTTCTAGACTGAACCACTCCTCAAGTCTAAAGTGTCCACCACATCCAATCACCCATTCTCACATCCCAGATGTACCTCCTTGGCAAGCTGATGTGTTCCAGGAGAGAACTGGCAAGGATCTCTTCAGTGTCCAGTCCTGGCCTCTGAGCCAACAGAAAAAACTTAAGCTGGTTCTCAGCACTGCTTTCACATAATGGAAAGGTCCCTGCCCTTGTATTCACAGCATGCTACTGAGCACCATGTTCTGGTCATCTTCCTGTCATTTAGCACTCAGTTCAATTAACATGCAGAACCTCTTCATACATCTAAGTAATACAGTGAAGCTCTTCAGAGATGTTGCTATTACAAATCAAATGAGAAGAGATTCTAGAACTAAAGTCTTTTTTTCTGAAGAAACAGGGAGAAGAATGCAGTCCTGAGTGAGAGAGATCCTAGTCATGGCTCAGACAGACTGTGAAGAGCAACAGATTCCTGGGTCAGTATCTCTGGATCCCAGCAAAAAACATGAATTAGACGTTTACTAGTCTGACTTAGAAAATTCAACTGATTTTAATGAACCTATGAGCTGTAGGGAGATACTGCAAGGAATGGCAATAATGTTCTTTAAAGCAAAGCTGACTTGTGAAAGAAAAATGTAGGTGATCACACCCAAATGGTGAATTTTGAGAAACACCAGTGCAGCTGTGTGAGAACCAACCACTCAGGGTCTAAGGTGTCACAGAATTGAAGAAATAGCAGAAAGGTTTGGGATTGCAGAAAGTACAGGTTATTGGGGACTTATAGGTAGGTGCTTGCCTGGATGGCCACAAGACAGGAGGAGCCCACATCTCAAGATAGAAGGAAGGAGTTTATACTAAGATAGACAGAGTCACAGCCAGCCAAGATGCACTGGAGCTCTCTTAAAAACCATTAGCATGTCTGACATTAGCTAGGAAACAAGCCAGGCATCAGTGGCCAGCACAAGACACTGTTTTTTGTTTTTTGATTTTTTTGTTTGTTTGTTTGCTTTTTTCCGGTACCGGGAATCGAACTCACAACATTGCGCTTGCCAGACAGGTGCTGTGCCACTGAGCTAAATCCCCAGCCCCAAGACACTGTGATGCCTATTTACAGCTGTGTGTCTCTTGAGGCCTGAGTGTTGCCAGGGTCTCCCAGCCAGCAAAATGGCAGCCATGGTCAAGACAGCTGTAGACATATCAAGTTAGATCCCCATAGAAACCTAGCCGTGACTTTCATTCTCACCATATTCTGACTTGGAACTCATCTGCTTGTCAATCAAAACACCATATTTTTCTTATGCTTTTCCAAAGAAATAATGAAGTATATCCTTCTTTTGTTTCCCTCTTCTTTCTCACTGACCCATACTGGGCTGTAAGGAGTCAGGAACTCTGTAGCGGCTCATCCATCATTCCTGCTACATTTGAAAAGTGCAGCAATGAGGGGAAGGGAATGGACCACAGTCTGTTAATTTGGGCATTTTTTCATTACTCAGAAACTGTAAAGACAGCACCTCAAAGAAGCTTCTACCATGCAGTCCCCTGCTTGACTTCAGACCAGGCTTCTGTGTCCAGGAGCCAACACCTCAGCACCACATCAGCACTGTTTCTGTTTGTGGTTCATGTTCCATCACCATAGCAGCACTGGACCTGCAGACAGTCATAGGAACCAGTCATAGAAGGTCCAGGGTCAGTTCTACTGGCTAGATGACACATGGCCAGGTAGTGTGTATGTGTGAATGTGTGTTTGTGATACTGAAGGCTGAATCTAGGACCCTTGCACTGAGTTATATCCCCACCCCCTTTTTTTTTTATTTTGAGACAGGATTTCACTAGTCACTAAGATGCCCAGGCTGGGCTTCAACTAGCAATCCTCCTGCCTCAGCCTCCAAGAGTATTGGAATTACAGAGTTCTGCCAACACACCCAGTTGATGGCCAACTTTTAAAGCACTCAAAAATAAATCGGGGGACAAAAGATATAGAAACTCATTAAGAACTCCAAAATGTGGAAATAACAAGGTGAAACTTGCTTTTCAGTGAAGAATCTAAAGACTAGGTTTAAATTATAATTAAATGGAAATAGACTTGTATAGCACACAAATTAGCGAATTTGCAGTGTTATAGCTATGGATAATGATCTAAAGTGAAGTAATGAAGAGAACTTGAAGTAGCATAATTTTTAAAAGAAAAATACTTTAAGAAATTAGAATATGAATGGAATTAAGTCATAAAAGGCATGAAGACTTCAAAATTGACTACAAGGAGGAAAGCTTCAAGAATAGAATTTTGTTACCAAAACTACGAAATTTTAAGCGAGGTGTAGCTGTGTGTGCCTCTAATCCCAGCATTCTGGGAGGCTGAAGCTAGAAGACTGCATCTTTGAATCCCATTTAGGCACTTCAACTAGACCAAGTCTCAAAATAAAAATACAAAGTCCTTGGCAGGCAGCTCCATGCAAAATCCCTGGGTTCACGCTTCAGTATCACCAAAACAAAAGAAAAAGCAAGAAAGCAAGCCAGAAAGAAAGAAAGAAAAAAAGAAAGAAAGAAAGAAAGAAAGAAAGAAAGAAAGAAAGAAAGAAAGAAAGAAAGAAACATTTGAAAAGACAATTTTGAACATGCTCAGATAGATATAAAAGCAAGATATGCAAATAAGTAAATCCAACAGGTGCCTGGTAAATATTCAGTAACACTTGGTGAGAATCCAGGACTATAACCAGATATGGAGCAGACAAAACATTAAAATGACTGTCTTAGAAAGCTTTCCCATTGCTGGACAAAATATCTAGCAGCACAACAGAAAGGAGAGATTTGTTTGACTTACAGTTTAAGAAGTCAAGTCCATGGTCAGCTGGCTCCAAAGCAGAACATCACAACAGAAGGGTGTAGTAGAGCAAAACTGCTTACATTAAGGCAGCCAGAAAGTAGAGCAAGGGAGCTGTAGCAGACAGGAAGGGGCAAAGGACCAGATACAGATCCCAGGTCATGCCTGCATGACCCACTCAGACACACTGAGAAGTAGACTTGATTAATCCCCTAGGCAGTGCCACGCCAGTCAGTTGACATCTTCGCCATCACAGTGATCCCAAAGCTGTGGGCATGTAAATTTTCTCAGAAGTATAGAGTGACTTTTAAAGGGTAGAAATGCCAGTGGAGGAAGAAAAAAGGAATCAGGATGCTGTGGAAGATAAACGTGCAGTTAACTAAATCAGAAGAGAAGCCCACTAGCTGATAGTAATCTGTATTTTGATTCTGGCTCTGTTCTTTCTTTTTTGTCTTTTTGAAACAGGGTTTTGCTATGCAGTTCAGGTTAGCCTTGAACTCACTTTGTAGCCCAGGCTGGCCTTGAACTTGCAGTAATCTTGTTGCCTCAGCATCCTGCATGCTGGGATTACAGCATGCCCCACATACCTGGGCCAGCACTATTCTTTCTAAATTTCACAAACTTTCCCTAGATGTAAGTGTTTTCCTGTGAAGTAAGTTCTTAGGATGAGATCAGTGTTCACTGCAAATTGTTCCATGTACGATTTTAAATCCTACATAGTGCAAACAAACTGTCCTCTATTCAAAAATACTTGGGAACTGTTTATTTAAACAGAGTGAAAGAGATTTTGCATTTTGCACGACTTACAACTTTTACAACACTGATTTGTATCATGAATCTCCCAAAAGGGGAGAGGGAGATACAGTTTGCAGTGTTTCCTATTTGACAAACGAAGGAATGATGTGTGTGGGTATGTGTGTGGCTGTGTGTGTGTGTGTGTGTGTGTGTACCATTTCTAAAAGCAGTGTTCTGACAGAATTATAAAAATATTAGAAACTGAGAGATCACAATGACTTTTCTACTCCAAGATTTTATCAAATTTCATCACACATTTGATTTTTAACATGTTACCTTTTAAAGCAATAATTAAAATGTGGTAAGATGACTGTCATCTTTTAAAACATTTATTTTTAATGTTTGTTGTTCATTGTTTTGGTTATTTTAAAGCATTTGTTCCTGTCTTTGAATCCAGAAATATACATTTATTACTCAAAGTTCTGCCTTTTATCCATATTTTTCACTGGTATTACACATGGTTAGAAATGACTTATGAACATTTTTATCCAAATGAATTATAGTCTTACACATTTAGTATCTTAATTATCAAATTACACATTTAGTATCTTAATTATAAAATCTAAGATTTTTGTATCTTTGAGCAGTGCAACCACTGCACAGCCCCTTTTGCCCCCTGGAGATTGACAGACCTTAAGAACTATAGATTTTATAGCATTTTAAGGAAAAAATTCACTGTGCGTAGAATTTGCTCTGTGTTTCTCCCTGGCTTCGAAATGAAGAAAGCAAAATATTCTTGCCTACCTCCTACACTGAGCTTAGCTCTTTCTCTCTGTCTGTTCCTACTGAGCCCCAATATTCCTTCGTTTTTCACACAGCTCTGTCTTGTGGGTGGGACCAAAGGTTTCCTGCTTCGGTCCTGCTCATTCTATACACCTCCCTCAGCACCTGTCAGCCAGGCCCAAGTCAAAGTGATGATCTTCCTGAACTGACTCTTCCAATCTTCATTCAGACATTCATTGTTTTGGTTGTTTTAAAACAAATTATAGGGGCTGGGGATTTAGCTCAGCGGCAAAAGCGCCTGCCTGGCAAGCGCAAGGTCGTGAGTTCGGTTCCCGGTACCGGAGAAAAACCAAAAAAAAAAAAAAAAAAAAACAAATTATACACATGTGCATTAAAAGAGCACAAGATATTAGATTAAGTGCTGACAATAAACCTTTTAGTGTTCCTTTTTCTGTTTCTACTACTTTTTATTGTTTCTGCTATGAATATTATTATTTTATAATTAGAAAGTTTTTAAATCTTTTTTCATGGCTTCTAGCATTCAAAACACTAAGACACAGAATGGAAGTTTTGGAGGTGAGAGGAGAAATTTAGAGGCAGTTACCTTGACATCAGTGAAAAAGCAGTGGGCAGGCTGACTTTAAGCACCAAAAAGAAAAGCCATATATTGGTAAGAAATGAATATGTGGGAATATTTGCTCATTCATAGTAAGGAAAATGAGTAGATGAGAAAAGGATAACTATGGTGCTGCAGCCTGTGTGTTTGATGGCATAGAAATTCATAGTATATTTTATAAAAATATAATCCAGGGGGGCTGGGGATTTAGCTCAACGGCAAAGCGCCTGCCTGGCAAGCGCAAGGTGGTGAGTTCGGTTCCCGGTACCGGAGAAAAACCAAAAAAAAAAAAAAAAAAATATAATCCAGGACAACAAAAAATAAATCAAATGTTTTGGAACAGAAAAGGGTCAGCTGGAATTATTTGGAAAATGTGAGCACCTGCAGTGCATCTATGTAGTTCATATAAATATGTACCACACTGTGTTACATACGGTCAGATATTTTCTGTTCTTCAGTTTCTACACAAATGTTTTCTTATTAATCTGCTTAAGAGTAAAACAGGGGAACACACTTTTAATTGTTTGACCGTGTGCATTACAAACAGGGAAACGAACCCCCAAGGAAGGTCGTGAAAGCAAGGTAGGTGGTCTGAGCGTCTCCCAAGAGGTCTCAGCGTGCTGTATTTCTCAAGCTTTTCTAACAAAGGTGCACATGTAGAAGGTAATCAACATATTTCAGTAGGAAATGTGAGAAAATTTGTTTTTCTGAATTTGAAACCAACCTTGTATCAGACATTAAATCCCACAGACACCTGTGCTTTCCTGGTGGGCAAAGCACATGTGGTCTTCTTCGGCTGCAGTACCCATACAAACACAGGCAAAACAGGACTACTTCATGCACTTCCTAAGCCAAAACAAAGGTACTCACTATTTTTTAAACAAACTCCAGCTAGGCTTCTCTCTAATTTAAAGGCGAGTATAAAGAGCAGCTTCCAGTCATCTCACATACAGGAAAATATACGTAATAAAGAAAGTGATTCCCATCAAATGCCGCCTATAGACTTCTCAGTAGATTGTGGAGATTCTCCTTAATTTCTTTGATGTAACCTCATTTTCTGCTAAATGTGTTTCCTTTCAGTGAAATGTCAGCTCATGTCACGTTTCCTGAGTGAGTAGTTTACTAATTTACCCCTGAAAGAAGGCCAAGTTACCACACCATATGACAAGGACATATAACTCTTAGAACAGGGTCTCTTAGTAGAGGAAAAGCCCTTGCAAAGTAAAGTAAAATGGGTTGATAATTTGAAGTTGACATCTGGCATCTCATAGCCAAAAAGGATAGATAGCAAAGCATTATTTAAGTAAAGTACGCTAAAGATCTTAAGGCTCTAGTAATGCTTAAAATCCAATAATAATTATTTCGTATCTAATCCAAAAAATAAGAATATCCTATGTGTTGAAGCCTTTAATATACTGGCATCTTCCCAGTGTTCTGAAATTTTGAAATGAACTTTGTCCTCTATTTTCTTCCTACAAACATTTCAAAGCCTTCCTAATCTTCTCTTTGCCCTGTTGTCCTCCACAAGCTTTGCTGTTAGTGCTTAAGTAAGTATTCCACTTTACTATCTACAGATGGGCTTTCGAGCATGGATGAGCTACTCTATTGGTAGATTAAGCTTAACATCTCATTTAGGGGAAATTACACAACAATCAAGACCTCACCTGCATAAAAATTGTTTATGCCACATACTCTGTTTTTAAAAATGGCACATATAAACTTCATTGCAAATGTATTACATAAAAAAGAAATATATTATTTTCAAAATCTTATTTTTTTTCCAAAAATCTTATTTTCTTAGAATTTTACAAAGAAATGTCTATACATTTCCATATAGTTCAAAACTTTCATCTAATCATCTTGATATTTTGGAATTTCTAAATGTGTATTATCTGTTATAGCAAGAAAATGTCTTTTGCTAAAGTTGAGAATTGATTTACATTCATATAATTGCACTTTATATAAATAAAGGGAATCTGCGTGTCTTCCCAGCACATAGAATAAAAGTACACAATTCTTGCATAGTACACTCAGCTCACATCAAAGTACAGTTCTTGTACAGTAGACTCATTAAGCACAGTTGTCTACACAATGGATAAGAATCCAGTCGTACAGATTCACAGTGGATGTGAGGCCCAATACCACTCATGAGGAAATTTTTAATTGGACTGAGTGAGTAAGACTTAAATAGGTCATCAGGGAAAAATGCTTTCTTTAGCCAACCTTCTAATGGTCCAAATCTCCTTTTATTATTACACTGTGAACTTGTCATGCCTTCAAATCCTATCATCAGCTATATATTCCAGTGTCTAATTTTCTACTCTTTTGATCTGTACTTCCAGTCTCACAAAACACTCAATTACAGAGGTCTAATTTTATTTTTTACAATTAATCAATTGATTAAAATAAAAAAGTGGGGGAACTAAGGCCAGGATAGCAAAAGTAGATAAAGTTAATGTAATACTGATTAACAGTTCTAATAAAGTCAGGCTCCTTAGTTTTATGTTCCAACTTCATAACTTGCTTTCCTTGGGCCCCTGATGTGATAAATCACCCCTGCTTCATGGAGTTAATGTGGGGAAGAAGGGAAAGGAGTGTGGAACACGCTGAACACTGTGTCCAGGGCACCTGTGTCTGGTAAGATGGACTGTCACTTGGCTTGGCTTGGGAGCACACAGGGCATTAGGAAAGCACATTTCTCAGTGTCTCTGGATGGATCCTGGAGGTGTAATCTTGGGCTCTGTATCTGGCCCCCCTCCCCATCATCTCGGGCACTGCCCTGCTGCTGTGTTTTCCAGCTGCCATAAAGTAAGCATCTTTCATCGGCCATCCTCTTCCATCATGATTTTCCTGCTTTGGAGCCAGCCTACCATGATCTGGAAACCTATGAAATTTCTCCTCCTTTCAGTTGTAGATATTGGGTTAATGTGTGTCAGTGTAGGAGAAGCTGGGTAATACAGCTCCCAATACAAGCTATCATGAGCAATGCAATGATGTCATGTGATAGTGAGAACAGCACTGATAACAGTGCCAAATATTGCCAGGTGAATCTTTTGATTTCTTAAATCCTGAAGTTTTATCAGAGGACATATGTGAGTTGGTTTTCCTGTAGTTTTCCTTTTATTTAATTTAACAGTTACCTAAAAAGGAGAATTTCCTATTTGCATTATGCTAGATATTAGAGAATGAATAGAGAAGAGAGGAGGGAAACAAGAAATAACATTTATTAAATATTAATAAGTGGCAGGTATTTTGCTCAATATTTTAAATATTACATCATATTCAAGTTGACTGAAATGTTGCCAAACTGGCAAGTTTTCATCTCCAATTCTTCTGATTCCAGGACATGTTCTTTAACAAAGACAGCAAACAAAGCTACCTATGAGGTGACCCAGAGTCTATTAAATACTACAGGAGATTAAGTAGAGATAATAAATGACAAGTTGGCAGAATTGGATTAAGCAATATAGTAGAGTTGGTACTAGAGTTGAATATTAAAATATTAGAAAAATAACTACTTAATATAATAAATAGTATTATTAAATCATTACTGTATATATTAATAAAATGTTTCATTCATGTAACTCACAGAGAACAGTGTTTTAGCAGGAAGAGCAGATTGGACAGAGAACTGACATAGCATGTGGAGAGAGCTCCATGCTGCCCTATATAGCCAGTGTGGGGTGACCGGGGAATGATGGAGAAAAGACTAGAAATGCAGTCCAAGGCCAAGTTTTGGAAATCTCTGTGGACACTGAGAAATTTGGATTTTATCCTAGAGGAAAGGAAATACACTTTAAGTTTATAAATAAAGAAGTCTTGTGATGCTATCTGAATATTTTAAAAAATAATCAAGATGTAAAGGTGAAAGATGGATTGGAGTATGCTGATCCTGAATAAATGTAAAGAAAAATGAGTTAAATACACAAGATTACTCAAATACTCTAAGTAAGAAATAGAAGGTTGAACTGATGAACTGGGGTTATGATAAGAACTAAGATCAAAAGATGGACAAGGCCCTAAAAAATAGAATTGTTGTAATTCGGTAGATAAATGGATATCAATAGTAAGGTCAAGAGTGAAGCAGGATATTTGGGTCAGGTTGCCAGTAAACATTTAGAGATGTGCGCTTCAGTTCTAGAGAGAACAGAGCTGGGATCAATGATGGATGATGAAGGATGATAGATTGTTAATAGACAGAAGGACAGAGTTCACAGCACTTCCAGAATATATGGATGATACATATTGTACATATACACTCTGTAAGAAAGCTGGAAGTATTATAAGTCATATTACGTATTTTTCCTTTATGAAAACGTGTGCAAAGCCTGACCATGGGAGTGAATGAAGAACAGAAGATTGCTTATAAGAACAGACCATGAAATAAAAAAGAGAAACTTAAAATTATACTTGTGAGAAATTAGCTTCATGTAAGGGACAGATGCAGGCCAGAAAAGTGATGAGGTTTTTTTGAACAGAGAAGACTAGAAGAGAGGAGAAGACTCAGCAAAGCAGAGTCGCCCAGAAGCCTGTGGAGACCGCAAGGAAGCAGAAGCAGCCCTGGGTGCCCCACATGGGGCGGATGAACCCAGGGCACCCAAGCAAGGAGCTGTTGATGGCTGCTGGAAAAGCTCTGCTGCACTGTTTGCTTTCTGAAAGGCAGAAGCTGGAGATCAACAGTAAACAGAGTAGAGCAAGCCAGGTCTTTCATAAGAGTTGGCAATAAGGAAAGATATTGGATCAGCTGAAGAGAAGGATTTTTAATTTTTTAAAGATGAGGATAAATTTTTATGTTTAGGAGGAAGGAGGCAAAAGGCAGAGCAATATATTTTTTAAAGGTTTATTCAATAGGCAACAGAGCGAGATTTGGGGGAAAGTGAGCATTGGCCAAAAGCACAACAGGACAGACACCAGAAAAAGAACAGGAGCACTCCTTCGCCTGGCAGCTAGAGAGGAAAAAAACTTGAAGGTGGAAGTTATTCTGAGCCACAGGTAAGGGAAGGTGACAGGTTTTTATAATGTATGTGTGAGAGCGGATGGGGTGGTGTAAGTTAAATCAGTTCACTGCTTTGGCAGAAAAAGAATGGAGATGGATTTGTCTGATCAAATGAAGAGGGCAAAGGAAGCTGGTGTGGAAGGTGAAGGAAGGAATAAAGCTTTGAGGTTTCTTCTGTAAGAGAAGAAATATCAACTTGAGAGAATCTGAATGCTGCCATCGTGGTATAAGCAGAGGACACTTTAAATCCTTCCCCTGCTGTGCTTTCCCACCTGCTGCAGATGTATCTACCAGGCTCCAGAAGGCCCAGCAAGCACAGCTCCACCCTAGAAATCCCAGTCATTGTTCAGCCCTGCTCTTTACAAACAATATACACCTCCTTGCACATTCTCAAGCCCTGTCCCAGGTGGATAGCCACAGCTCCTTTGTACTGAATTCTCCCCCAGAAAGTCCCATTGTGACTTTGGCCTTCCACAACATGCCGTTTTTATGCCCACGACCCAATAAAACACCTCAGACCCTTCACGACCCAATAAAACACCTCAGACCCAGTCTCTAGTGCCAGAGTGATCCCTCTCAGGTTTGCTCTGAAATAAACCTGTCCAGTGAGCTTGTACCCCTGCTTCTACCACTTTTTGTTCTCACACAGCTGGTTGGAGCTTCTGCACTGAAGGTGCTTATTTAAAAATACATCTATACATAGCTCATCATTTCCAAGACACAAAGGAAATTTGTCTCCACTTTTCTAATTCATATTCTAGATGGCTCTAGTTCAGCCCTGGAACATTTAGCTCAGTTTCTAAACATCATATTAACGCATGATTTAGGAAGTAAACAAGAGTTGAAAATAAAATCCTCTTGGATATTCAGCTGTTTTAAAATCTGAAGAGTTCAGTAATCCTTTAAATCTGCAATCACTAAAAGAAAGCTATTGTCACTAAATCACATGTAGTTCTTCAAAAACCACATAAGGCAAAGTTCTCCAAAGAATAATTATCATTAAATGTGAGGATGAAACAATAATGGCATGTTACAAGGCCACTTACACACGCATGCCATTTTATTTGACGTTATTGAAGTCTTTATTCTCTTGCTTAGAATTGAAGTTATAGCAAATCCAATTGGAGTCATAAAATTATCAGAGGTGAAACTCCAGCTCTCTAGTGTTCAATAATGTATGACTCCTGAGCAGCATGCATAAATAAGGAGACACATTGGAATGAAAGTTGGCCTGCTGACCTATAAATTGATTCTTTTTCACACTTAGTACAACCACCAATAAGCACACACACACACACACACACAGAGTCTCTATATGCTGGATTATATTAACATTAGTAAAAATAGTGCATTGCTTTCAAAATGTTTGTTATTATAATCATTACAGAGAAATTTCACTTAGAATAATGATAGTTTTCACAGTTGTGAAGATCTATAGCGCTTCTGTTAATAGTGGTCTTTCCTTAAATGTCATAAGTTTCTAATTTAAAATCTAAGGATTATACCTGTTTACATTAACATTTTTTGTCTTTATAACTCTTCCTGTTTCATTTTTCCTTTATAAAAATGTGTTTAACCTTTATTCCCCCTGAAGAGCTTTCAGATTCTTCTATTTTTGTATATGCAACTCCCATATTTTTATTTTCAACAACTAAGCTTTTCTGGATGCGATTATATTCTGTCTTCCTCAGCTCAGTTTGATCTTTAATGAGTTGTACAGAATCTCCAGTGTATTATGTTGTATAACTAATACACTTCAGTTTTCATGGAATTGCTTGCTTCTTTTTAAAAACTGAGAGTCTAGAGAGGGTGCAGGAAAGTTATATAATCTGCAAGCTACAGAGCAAGTAGAAGACTGTGAGTTGAAATCAAGATCTCCAGACCCTCCAGGTCCTAGCTCCAACATCCCATGAGCCCAGCGCAAGAAAAAACAGCACTCCAAACATCCACCCCATCCCCCAAACCCTCAGTCTCCTTAAAGCTAATTTTTTAATCTACCTAGAAAGGCATTTCTAAACTGTCAGGAACTCAAACAGACTCAGTAAAAATAAGCTCTTGTGTGTAAACATCTTGGAAACAGACAAGTGATAAATAACACAATGAGTATTTTTATCTTCCCAGCTTCAGTCCTTTGTTAGATTATAAATTTTTAGAGCACCACTATAAAGCTATTGAATTGATGACAGCAATGCAGAAGAATTTAGAGACAGGGAGATTCCTCCAGACAGACATTCCCCAAACAAGCTGATAGCACTTAAGAGTTTAAGTGACACCTCTTCTCTAAAATCCTTAGAACAAAAACCCAAAAAAGCCAGGGGATCTTGTGGCATCAAGTGTGAATTGAAATCTAACTCATTCTCTGAATTATATCATATCATCCTATAAGCCTCTGTGTTAACAAATCATATAGGATAGGACTTCGTTTCTTCTCCTCCGAAAGCGATTAAGCAAATTCTTTTATTCTTTCTCATTCCCTTTGATCAAAAAACAGCCAGCTGCCAAGAAGAATTTGCCAATTAGATTTCTAGCATAAAAAATACCTTTATTTTTATGACAACTATATTATAATATTTTATACTTTTAACAATAACTTTGGCATATATGTATTTAACCTGAGTGCTGATAAAATGTGTAGTATTAATAGAAATGCTATAAAAAATTAAAGGGATTTGTGCATGTTCTGAATAACAGTAGAGCATTTTTCTAATTTATCACTATGCTGACTTTGAAAGAATGAAAATGAGATTGTGATAGGTTAGAAAGTATTCATGACCAACATCCAGGTAGCTTGTACTCAAAATTCAGACTCTCTTGCTTAAGATACGAGAGACTTTGCATGGTTGCTTCTATTCCGGATCATGCTTCCCTCTCATTGAAAGCTCTGTGATTTTTATGCTCACCTGAGTCCTCCATTTCATGTGCAGGTATAACGTATTCCCAAATGCTCATATGCAGTCAGCTGTGCAAGAACTTAACTGACCTGGTAGATGGCCAGCTTTTATCCACGTCACCTCTGGCCTTTGAATTTGATGCAAAACTGGTTCAGTTTTTTCCTTTTTCAAAAGACTCATATAATTCCTGGAACCTCTTCCAAACAACTCTTACCAAACACATTACAGTGAGTTAACTAACATCCACACTGACCAGAATCACACAGTTTCAATTCCTTGAGATGTAAAAATTAAATGGAAAGAGCTTACCAAAATGAACTTTTAATTGGGCCAAAGCTAAAAAATTATCACATATGACACTCTGTGAATTCAAGAAGTGAACAGGCTTTTCCCACTTTAATGCTGGCTCCTTACTAGGTGCAATGGCTCCTTTGCTACCCATTACATGGCATTTATGTTTCTTCAAACTATGATTAGGGGATTGAGCATACAGCCAGTTTATATTTTTAAATTTTAATTTTTAAAACATTTCTATTGGCTGATATTGAAGAAAATTAGATTCAGACTCCTGAGCTCCATATTCCCTGAGAGGGAGGTTACCAGCCCTCCTTATGCCAACTGGCCCCTCCATCATTTGTAATCAGCCTTGAACACCTACGTCCTTAACTAAAGAAGGGTAAGGGTAAAGAGTGTGAATGAACAAGATCTATCTCCAGGAAAAGATAAATGACTGCAAGGCACCCCTTCCCCAAAGAAAAGCAGGATATGAAGGATGATGTGCTGTAACGATATAGTGCCTCAGACTTCACTGTCCAATATGGGGACTACCAGCCACATTGTGGTTGCTTATATTTAAGTTAAAACTCGGCTGGGGATATAGCTCAGCAGCACAAGTGCCTGCCTGGCAAGTGCAAGGTCCTGAGTTAAATTCCTGCTACCAAAAAAAAAAAGGAAAAAGTTAAAACTCATTTAAATTCAAGAAATCAAAATTTCAGCTCATGAGCTGCAATGGCCACATTCCAAGTGCTCTCTAGTCACACCTGCCACCTGACTGCTGCGCTGGATAGCGCAAATATAAAATTATTCCATCCTCAGAGAAAGGTGCATGGGCCAACGCTGGCCCAGTAGAATGCCTACCATGAAACTGGCATTAGCAAAAACTGAATAAAAGAAAAGTAAATAGGCTAATGCAGACATCTTGAGTAGTTAAAATGACTTAAGTAAAGTTTGTTTTCAAAAGAAATAAATTTCCTTTCTCTGCATTTTACATTTCCAAAGGCTTTGTCTCAGTCCATATTCAACACTTTAGGAAGTTTTAACATTTACCTTATGCCAGAAAGAACTTTAGGTTGATTGGTTGATATTTGTGGGCTGGTTTTTAACAGTAACTGTAAAACATCAATTCAGCAGTATTTTTCTCTGTTAGTGCTATCTTGTACTGGTATAGATTTAATAAAGTGAAACTATTTGAGTTTATAAAACATTGCATGTTCCTTTCAGCTCTTAAAACCCTGAAAACTAAAAAGTACTACCCTTTAGTCTATAGATTGGGAAATATGTGACAGCAACAGATGACTTGGTAAAGGTACACACTCTATTCAAAGTTAGAGGGGTTAAGGGATAATTTAAAGCAGCACAACTAATAACAATACACCCATTTTGTCAACCTAAAACCTTTGGCTTTTAATAATAAATTTTGTACAAGGTGGACAATATCACAGCCCTTCAACCTTGAAAAACTCAGTCTTGATATTATTAAAATCTTTCCACAAAAAAATGAAGTTGAACACAGAGAGCATTTTGAGAAAAATCCTAAAAAATATTGAGGAATGACACATTGTTCTAAAATATTTTCTTATTTTTTATTTGGTGGAGACTTTCTAGTGTACAATAAAGATATGTGGAGTTTAATATATCTTAAAGAGAAGTTTTGCACTCATTAGTACAACCTACAAAATAGGATGACTGGGCTCAAGCTACAGGTGTAATCTTGAGCAAGTCACTTAATCTGTCGGGGCCTCAGTTTTTTTGTCTGTAAAACTGGAATAATAATATTGCTTTCCTCTAGATTTAACTTAGTTAACACAAGTCAGGTATTGAGAATTGCATAAATCCATTAGGAGTTCATTAGTTGAGATTTTGCCTGCAATTATGATAATATAAGTGAGAATGGTAAAGTTTAAAAAAATCACTTAGTGTCACAGGTGGCTCCAAATGCACAGTGTGCTTCTCCATATTCATGCCTTTGGGACAACTGTTTTCACACAGGACACTGGGCTAACCTTGTGAGTGGTTTCAACCAATAAAATGCGGTACGAGTGACATCATTCCAAACTGGGTCCTTAAAAAACCCAGGCAATGTCTTCACCTGCACTTCTGGGAGCCTTTGTCCCATCATATACCAACTCACTGAACCTGATAGAGAGACCATGTAATGAGTCCAACTAACCTGCTGGAGAGATCGTGCATAACAAGCATATGAGGAGACCATGAAAACAATGTGAAACATGAACAGATGAAAAGCCCAGGCCCTCCTATCATCTCAGTTCAGCCCACCCTTCCAGCCACCTCTGCCAAGGTAATGGATGTCGGATAACATGAGGTAACGGATGCTGACATGGATAACATAGTCTTGATCATCTTTAGACAATAACCTTACAAATGGACCCAGGTGAGATCAGCAGAAGAGCCACCCAGCCAAGTCAACCAGAAGAAACATGAGAAATAATTACATGTTATTATTTTGAGACACCAAATGGTGAGGTGGTTCATGATTCAGCAATTGACAACCAAAGCATTGCTAATATTATTCAGAAAATCACATAGGACATTTTCAAAACTTTGTCATCAAAGGAGCTACTTAAGCCCCTCTACCCACTTCCTTTCCCTTTGGACAAGTTTTACTTATCTATCTCATCCATATATTTTCCTAGCATAGATGGTTTACTATCTGCTTGACATATCCTTTGTGTAATTTTTCTACTTTTACATCTCTTATCCATAGCATGTTCTTTTTCAGGGATACTGCCCTCACTTTTACAGTCCAATCTATTTTTATTTTCTTCCTCTGAAAAGACTTCCTTAACTCCTCTACTACTCTTTGGTGCACACTTACACATTTTGTACCACATGAAGGCCCTGATGGCATATGGTTTATTTAGGATTAGGCATTATTTTTGCCTCCATCAAATTTCCTCTTTGCAGAGCAGGAATACATTCATTTCAATCCCCATGCAGTGCTGAATGTAGTGCACTGCTGGATATTAGACTGTCTCCCAAGGACAAACTAGTATTTCCAAGGTCTAGGAACAACTGACTAAAATATCAAAGCCGCTCCATTAATTTATAATGGAAATGATAACTTGTGAGGTCATGGAACACTGGACAATAGTTTCCTCCCATGACAGCATTTTAAACCTCTGGTCAACTGACATGGAAAAGAAAATTATACCCAAAAGTTTGCCTGATGTGGATGGAATGTTATTTATGTGATTTGAATACCTAATGCCTCTATGTAAAAGACTTTCATGAACTCATATAAATAATAAGGTTATATTCATTGCTTAGACCAGAAAGTCCTTAGGGCAGACATACTCTTTCCTAGACTGTTAAATCAACATGTCTTAAGTCAGTATTCATTCATTCAAAAATATCTATTAAGTATGTGCCCTGTCTGTGTCAGGCAAAAAGAATAAAGTCATTATCAAAAGTCAAAATTCCTCACCCAGCTGGTAGTTACATTCTAGGGACAGTTTCTGGCTTACCACTAAGATCCATAAAATAACTTCTTGAAAACAAAGATATGTCTACATGTTCATGGGTATTGCATTTCCATGTTAAAAAATACATCTCCAATTTTGAACCTGCACTATCATTAAGAGTAAGCAAACTACAGGTTGAAATTAAGAACTGTAGTTCACCAGAGGTGTAAAACAGTAAAGCACACTCCGTAGGTGCCTGAGCTGTCAAGCACTAAATCTTTGCACTGGTACATAAATCACTTTAATCTTTCATCTAAGACCTGGTTTAGAATATTTAAGAAAAGTCAAAGCAAGTATCTAGTGCAGCCTATATTCTCTGATAAAATTTTAAACTTATGCTTATCTCTTTAAAATATGCCCAGATATACAAGAGTCAAAGGAGAATTTTATTTGGTATAATCCACTGTTATCCCACCTCTGTCTAGAAGAGTTTCGTCTCCACCTAACAGGAATCAAACATGCTTTGCATTTTACTACCTTAGTAAGGTGTTCATGGATTCAAAACCATGCATTTAACTGGGTCTGCAAAGAGTGCTCTCCTCCCTGCCCCCTACTCTTTAGAAGTAAGTATTTAGCCTTCAGTAATACAGTTTGAAGGATCTGAAAATGTCTATAAACACATTCTGCCCTGCTTATCTAGGGCTCCACTCTGTTCATTGGGATCAATGTTTAGATAATTCTCTGAGAGGGTATGGCACCTCATCAATGCCTGTGAAATGTCAAGGGGTCATCTGAGTGTGAATCCACCATTGGAGCCTGGAAGGAATGCATTTACTTTTAACAGGCTACAGTTTTAACCTGTGAAAAATTAGTGTGTCAAGAGATAGCCATTTAGGGACGGTTAGTGTAAAATAACTCCACCATTAGGTCTACTGGGGGGAAATGTCCAACACTTCAAGGGGAAAGAAACGATGACTGCAAGGCAATCATTAAAAATACAGCCTATAATAATGATGCTAATAATAAAATAGTTTGCAATTTTGTATTATTATGTGATAACTGAAGATTTTGCACTATACCTCCATATGTCTTTCCTTAATAACCCCTATAACATAGATACTGTATTAGCCTGTTTCATCACACATAGCATTTTCTATTTGTAGAAGTATAAGGCTGTTGTCTGTATTTTGGTCTTGCTTAGACTCCTGCTTTTCAGTGCAGTCATTTCATACACATTTGTTTGCTGAAGATTTTGTACAAGTCTTATAAAAAGAACTCAGAGTGCTTAAATTAAATTCAGTGACTGTCAAAGAGAAGTTTTTTTGGTGTCTCAGTAACGCAGTCAGAAGACCATAAAGTCAAGCATTTATTGCTCTCTCTCATTGAGAGATATTTAACCTCTGTAAAGGAAACATAATATCGCCACCTCCAAAAATTGTTATCAGATGCAATGAGTGTAAATGACTCTAACGTTACCAAAGCCACAAAGGTCAGTTATGTGCACAATGAAACTGTGAGAAGAGGTGGTTCATACTACACAGCATGAAACTGAAGACATTCCTAAGCTCCTAAACAGCTGTTAAAGTTAATCATCACTATCGCGAACTCCAACAGGCTCCCTCCAGGACTGAAAGCATCACCCTTCCCATAGTGTCTCTGTCATTAAGTGCAGTAGGTTCAGGGAACCTAAACCAGTTTGATTCAGCAATTCAAAGGAAAAGAGACAGGCAGTTTTCAAAGGTACCATCTAAGAACAGGCTTTGCCCCAGGAGCTCTCTGCACCTTCAGAGCCAGCTCTTGCTTTACTTAGGAGGAGCATCTTTACCTAGGTCACAACCCTGCCCTTTGAGATGAGTGTTATTTAGAAGTTTTTGACCATGAGATTTGCACAACTAAAACAGTGCTTGTAAACTGTAAGGTACCTGTAGAAAAGATTAATTCTGGTTTGGTGTGAGAGCAGTTGTTTGCAGAATCATTACTATCATTTAGATGGTTTTCAAAGGACAGAAGTCTGAATGAATTTTACTCTGTTTTTCTTTTCTAATACCTTTCTAATATATCATCTAAATCCCCACTGGTACAGTCCTTTCTTCATCACTTCCATGGAAAAAAATCAACTCAGAAGTGGGTGAATTATTCCTAAGAAAGCCTAGCCGATACCAAGTCCAGTAAGAGGATTAGCCTGGACTTCTTGCCTGATGTGCTTTCGTTTATGCATGCTTCAGGAAGGCATGCTGCTGATTCCCATTTAACCTGTTATCCACTCTAATCCCATTATTTTTCTGCTACTGTTGCTCCACTCTAAATGTTCAGTCTTGTGTCCTCAGGCTAGCTTTCTTCACAGGTGAGTTGTTCTCTAGTGTCTTTATCTGACACCACTTAGCTGGTTGAAGGCATTTTGAAATCCAGTGCTCCTCTCCAGAATCTCAGTTCTGTGGTACAGATAAAATCTTTGCAAAGATGTGCATAATTGGTAAAATTATCATCAGCATATACTGAAATAGCAGTGCACCTGTGCCCAATCAGACCTCTCAATGATGGAAAAAATTTTCAAAAATATATTAGAGTAAAAAAGACTGCATTGCCAAGAATCCCCCTGAAAAATATGCACTTTTACTTCAAATACACTTATCTCATCATTCTTGCCACTTTCTGAAGCAGCTCTGGAAGCCTGTTTTTGTGTCTTTATAAGGTGTGATTACAAATATGGTGAATCCTTCTGTTGAGTGACATTCAATAGAGAGGCAGGCTTGTAAAAACATGATAGTGTGGCTTAACCCACCTTAGTCACCAGACCTGGCACTGTGAATCTCCTGACTCTTTTCAAAAGTGAAAATGGTCATGAAAGGTCAGTGTTTTGAATTGATTCAGGACATTGAGGCAGCCATGACAGCTCACTCAACTCCAGAAGAGGAGTTTCCACATCTTCAGAAAGTCACAAGAAGGACAAGATAAGTGCGTTTGAAGGGAGGGTCAGTGTTTGGAGGGGGATTTATAGCAATGTGTCTGCAACTATAATACATTTTTTTTAATTTTAAAGAAAATAGTTCAAAAAAAGAACAATAGCAAAATACAAGCAAAACAATACAAGGACATTAAAAGGGGTATGGGGTTTCAAACTAAATGATAGGGATTAACAGTGGTTGTTATATTACATATTGTTATTTTCAATGAAGTTGCTCAGATTACCAGATATAAGCATGCAAATTTGGTCAAAATATTAAAAAAAAATTTAATCACTAACTGTTCCCCTCAACAAACTATCAGACACCAGCAATACAGTTATGCCACTGATATATATATATGTCCTCCGCACTCCAGTGTTATGTAGGAATCAGCGATAGCCAGAGCCTATTGTAAAAATTTAAGGAATATTGAAAACCAACTGACATCAGGCTGTTAGAATGGAACAGATCAACTCAAAGAATCTATGTGAGACAGTAATACAGAAGCAAGAGCAAGCAGAAGAAAAGAACAGTTAGCTCAGTTCAGTGAGTCCTTGTGGTTGGACTTGTATTGCTGCCATTGAAACTTTGAAAAAAGTAATCCTTTTTTTCCTAGACCTCAATTTGTCCAACATAAAATTATTGAACTGAAAATTCTCAAAAGTCCTCTCAGCTTCCAAATTCCAAAATCCTATAACGTGAAGAATAGGTCATTCCAAACAGTCCTTTTTTTACAGTGAGCATTTTTACATTCCCCTGATGCACAGCACCATTTAACATGGTCCTAAAAGTAACAACATAAAGAAAACACAAAACAGTCCTCCCCACTCCAGTGTTATGTAGGAATCAGCGATAGCCAGAGCCTATCGTAATAATTTAAGGAATATTGAAAACCAACTGACATCAGGCTGTTAGAATGGAACAGATCATAACTGGATCCTTTAGGTCAGGGGCTCCCCAATCTTTCTTGGGACCAGTGATCTGTTTTGTGAAAGAAAATATTTCTGAGGATGAAAGTAGGGGTAGTTACCAATGACTCAAAGAGCTGTGTGACCTACATCACTTGCACTCTCAGTTCACAGCAGGATTCGAGCTCCTATGAGAATCCAGTACGGCCACTTATCTGATAGGAGGTGGAGCTAGGGCAGTGATCTGGGGGAGGGGAAAGTGGCCCTGGCATTTGGGGACTGCTTATTTGTGTTCCATAAATCTGTAAATGACATAAATTTTGCTCCTTTTTTTCTTTTGGCCTGTTGCTAAACACTTACTATCACACGTCTGGTCTTTCTTAAGTGGGATAAGTAAACTGAACTGTACTGAGCAACAAAGACTCTCACCTTTTGCAATGTTTGATTTATATGTCTATGCTGTAGAAATTGTTTCTAAGAGTAATTCAGAGCATATTAAATATATCTAAAACCATGTGCAGCAAGATGTTACAAATGAAACTTCCACAGCTCCATTTCTTCTCTTTCCTATTGTCTTAAGATAATTTTGATTTGCATAAATGAAAGCTACCCAGAAAATATTTGCCCCAGTTGCCTACTTGGAAATCACAGTTAAGGCTGCTGGGTGTTAATAGAGTGACTTGTTCTCAACAGGTGTCCCAGGAAATGCAAGAGCCTTACATTAAACATCATCAAGGATAGATGAAAATTCACCCTAGAAGTTCTTCCACTGGCTCAATATTAACCCACAGGGAAAGCTCAAGGCAAGCTTTACTCCCAATAAATATGCTGATATTGAATCTGAGGAACTCTAAATTTAGTTTGCAAGATTGCCAACACATGTTACAATGCTTCCTGGAGCTCCATACCACCACCGAGTTGTTCTAAAGAGAGCCAACAGTAGTGGGTGAGACAAGAGCCTCGAATCTGGGTTTAATTTCTCATAAATGAAATAAATGTGTTTTTTAAGGCTCTCCATGTGTCTGTTGACAAAAAAAGGAACACTGCAGATTTACAGGGCAAGAAGACTGAAGTTCCAAGAGTCTTTGTAGAGAGAAGTGAAATGTTCAAAGCTATTTCATTACAAAATCCTGGTAGGACAGACACTCCAGAGGATAATTACAATTTGCATCTAAGAGAGGGGTTACCCAGTACAACAATTCCTGTTAGTTTAGATCTCTGGATTCTTTTCATTTTCTCACTGCTTTCTATCAAAACATAGTCTGTGCAACAGTAAAGATAATAGCAAAAGTAACTGAAATTATTATCATTTGGCCCCTCATCTGATGTTAGGTAGTACAAGCAACTTGTCTATGCAGATCCAAGATTGATAGCTCAGCAAATATCCTAAAACTTCATTCCACTAAGAAGGACAGACTTTATTTTCTCCAATTATCTTCAATACAGAGCTTAGTTTCCATTTCCAAGAATAAAACCCATAAAATTAGCTAATCATTCACTTATGAGCTGCCAAGCTAATAATGATTAGAATTATTAATAACATCAACATTGTAAAGTGCAGGCCATTTGGAAAAAAGCAGTTGTTTGCTAACTAGTCTTGTAAACATCCTTAGGAAGTGAAAGGGTAAAAGCATTTTTCCCACCACCCCAGGGGGCACACACCTGTAATCTCTCCTACCTTGACAGGTAAGGCAGGAGTATTTCAAGTTCAAGGCCAACCTGGGCAATTTCACAAGACTCTTTCTCAAAATAAAAAATAAAAAGCACTGGTGATATAGCTTAGTGGTAGAGTGCTTCACTAGCCAGCTCAAAACCCTGGGTTCAATTCTTAGAACCATGCCCCCCTCAAAAAATTCCCATTGAAAAACAATAAAAAAGAATAAACAAAATCCTTTGCTCAAAACTTAATGTCCATATCACAGCCTTAGTCAGAAATCTGTCTTCTTCTAATAACTACTTATGTTTAAGCCACAAATATTTCCAAGGGTAAAGTAAAGAAATGAGCAGAAGATATTGTTAAAGACTTGAAAGACATCACATTAAATTTCTAAATATCACCCTATGGTCTTGATGTTAGTTCTACTATCATCAGTATTGTGAGCTGTTAACATTATTAGCATCACGCAGCACTACATTTCTAAAGGGAAAATGAGCACGATTTTTCTTATGCTGACATAAAGTTAGCATAACATACGAGTCTTTTGCATTGTTCATGAAAGAGAATTGCTGGCTGTGTGTAGTGATTGTTATTTCTGTTGAAGAAGCTATATTTGTCAGTTGGGCCAAAAAATTATAAAGTAAAAATGTTCTCTTTGAAATTTCCATACAAATTCAGCAACCAAAAAAAGAAAAAAAAAAAAAAACAGCAACCTGTAAACAATTTATGCCTAACGGAGAGGATTCCTGCTGCTGCTACAAAAACAAAAAGTAACCACACCAAATACATTATAGGCATCACGCTAACCAAGCCCGACAGTGTGAGGATCGGGAATCAGACATAATCTTATTATTTGGCTGTAGTTTGGACAGCTTCTAGGCAGGACTTTAGAAGCAGAATTTAAAAGATTATTTTCTGAAATGACATTTTCCCATTGAAGCTTCTGTTTCCAATTTGTAGTCTCACACTCCATTCCTCTATGCTCCTTTTCTCCACTCCTCCTCTCCTCTCTTCTTTAGGCGCCTCCTTGCCTTCCTTCCTGGCTTCTTGACCCTCTATTTGTGATGCGGTAACACTCTTCCCTGGGACTTCTTGTTTGCTTGCTATGAAATACGTGCAAAGTGTCTCAACATTATGCTAACTCTGAAAGTCTGTGCTACAGAATAGCTGTCTCATATGGAAAGGCATTGTTGTTCAGGGAAATGTTGGTGTGGTGCCAAATTTTTCTTAAATGAATTTACCAAGGCCATTATCAAGGAGCTAGATCTTTGGAAATATTTACACAAAACATAGTGATAGTGAGAACCAGATGCTTTCATTTTTACTACAACACATTTGGGTGGCGGGTCTCCTCTCCGCAGAAAGCGCAAGTTTCCACACTTTATCACAGACACACTGCAGCACACTGTGTCATGGTTTGCTTCCCCTAATCTGTGGCTGTTATTAATATCAATGGAGAAGAGCTATAAATTCCACTCCGACACGGTTTCAGTGGTGTGAACCCCCAGATCTCCTCTAATCCCAAGATTAGATACTGAAGTGCTGCTTCAATTGTGCAGTGTTATCACATCCTATCGTCTGGCCCCGTTTCAGGCTGCAGCATTTATTGACAATACTTTCCAAGCTGTTGCTAAGTTGTGAGCACTCCACTTTATCTCTTCTCCTTTTACAGCCTCATCCAGCAAGGCTGCCAGAGAAAGGGTCCTGTGGGCCCAGCACCAGAGGCAACTGACTTGCTTTGACCTCTGCTGTACAAAAGGTCCTTGATAGTAATAAATGTATATGTCTTCATTTTTAATGGAAGCATTAGTCTCCTTTGATTTTTTTTTGGAAGGAACCTATGCTAATTTCAACTCTTTATCTTCCTCTCTCTCTCTCTCTTTCTCTCTCTCTCCCTCTCTTTCTCTCTCTCTGGATTTCTTACTGTCTTCATGAAAGCCACGTGAGGATATGAGGAACACTTTGTCACATTTCATGACTTCTCGAGCCTGAAAAGATTATCACATCCATCTTCTAAATGAACAGTAAACCAAGCACTTGAATTAATCAAGTAGAAGCCAAAGCCATGAGCACAGTAGACAGTGAAGGCAGCTGAAATAGCCAGAGCACTCATAAAAAATATACCTCATTAGCTGAAAATAGAGCTTTCCAATCTTTCTGTTCCGATGGAGTTTAAAAATACACAGGTGCATACACAGGAAATATGGTACCATAATGAATTCACTTAACCTCTCTACTTGGATATCTATAGCCGTCTTGAAAGCAGCAAAGGCCAACTGCAGATCGCTGTAGCAAAACTCCAACCTCTTCAGATTATGACAAGTATGTATTGAAACCTTTTTAAGGATGTTCTTCCCTACTCGAAAACAAAAACAAAAGCCATTTTCATGCCTTATGATGGGCATGGAAACTCTGATCATCACCTCCAATTCACCTTCTTCATTTCCCACTCCAGATACACAAGTTACTTCCCATTTCTCCAACACAAATGCCTGATCCCCATTCTGCCCACACTTTGAATCTTAGGTACCAGTACCTAATGCTCATTTATCCTGAATATCCACCCAAACCACCTCAGGGCCTTTTCAATTTCTAGATAAACTTCACCTTTTCTGTGATGTCTTCTTTTGTGCAGTGTCCCACAGCCCTTCTCTGTCCTCTACTTTCATTTTTCCCATAGGCCTTTTCACAATCTGTCATGCAACATATTTTATTCTTTATTCAATTTATTGCCTGTCTTCTCCCACTGGAATATAAATCTGGGCTTAGTTCTCTGCCCTGAGTTTTTCCACCATCATTTCAGGGTAGGAACATCACCAGCTCCATGGTTCTATTGTCATAAGGTTAACAAAAAAAAATTTCTCAGAAAACCAACTATCCATATAACACTAAGCAAAACAAATCTCCTATATCTTCATTGAAAATATGCTGCAATGTGGTAGGCAGAGTTTTCATGATACTTTAAATAAATACTTAGTATAAAAGACTATGCTGAGAGCATAAAACCTAGGGAGTTTAATCAAATCTACTCTTATGTGAGAGACCCAGTGCACTGATTGCTTTGCCACATTAGTGGGATGTGGAGTAGCAAAGAGTGTTCAACATTAATTGAGGACAGTTTCCAACTGAGTCACTATGGCTTCTTTCGCTCTGTATTAGTGCAGCCATCACCATCATGGCTTTCAGGAGTGATTCCACACAGTATCGGTGTAGTACTAAAAGGAATATACTAAAGCCAACCTCCTCAGTTAGTTCCCCAAGTCAGAACCTGAATTATGAGTCATTTTACAAACAAAAATCATATTATGACTAAGAATATAAATTGAAAGGAGAATAATCATGATACATGGACATGAAGGAAAAATTGATTCTGTTTTGATAAAGTACAATATGGGAAATTTATTACTTTCACTTGGTTTGTATCTCAGCCCAATGTGTACAATTCAAATTGCCCTGTAGTTGTGACTATTTCGCATGAAGATATTTGCTAGCTTTTATGGGGGACAAAAGGAACATATGTGCACAGGATCTAAGAGCTTCTGAAAGAGGCTATTTCAATGATTTATAGAGATATCAGAGACATGTGTACTTATTTACACTTAAAATGTGTATTTATTATTTGAAAGAGGATTTCACAACACATCATTAACCACATCAGGTCACCTCTCAGTTTTAGCCATAATTAAATGGTAATTTTATTAAATCCACTTTATTCTAACACTGTATTTTTCCATCAGATATGTGGAATTTAAAAGTTTAGAAAGGAAAAATGTAAAAATAGCATAGAAGATCAAAAAGTTGGCTTTATGATCCCTTCTCTAACTTTAATCACTTTGTATATTTGTTAGTTTCCCTCACTTAATGGAAACAAGAAGCAAGACACTGAGAAAGACTGTGCACATGATTATAAGACCAATGCCAATGCTAATTCTAATGCGTGTCTTCTCCACACATCCTTTCCTGAGATTCCTTTGCAACAGCAACAACATGGGACATAAAATTGCTATACAGTCAGTTGCCACAGTTTGATATTAATATCAATTCCATAAGTCATTTTCCTATGCAATCTGAATTTTAAATGTTTTGAATATCCACCCTAGATCAAATTCATGGTCAGTATATGTGTGTTAAGATCCTACCACATGTCAAATAAATAAAAGCAGGTGGCATTGGGTTAAAGAATATTACAAACTAGAGAGAAAGTCAATCCAGAACACTTGAAGAAGGGATTGGCAGTAGAGAGAAAAATATCCTTTAAAGAATAATTTGGGAGAGATCCAGAAGTGCATCCTTGGAGAAAGAGAGACAGCGAGGAGGGGGGAGAGAGAGAGAAAGGAAGAATGAGGAGGAGGAGAAGGAGAAGGAGAAGGAAAAGGACAGGGAGGAGGAAGAAGAGGGAGAGAGACTGGGGAGGGGGAGGGAAAAGGAGGTGGAGGGGATGGGGGAGGGGAGGGAGAGGGGAGAAGGCGAAGATAAAAGAAAGGAAAAAGGAAAAAAGAGGAGAATAAAAAGAAGTAAAAGAAAGAGAAGGAAGAAAACAATAAGGGGGAAAGAAGGAAGAAGAAGCAAAATGAAGAAATGGAAAAGGAGCGAAAATATAAAGCTAGAGGTTGGACCACAGTAAACAAAGGTGTAGGTCTGAGTAAATTACACCACTTGCCTGTTTGGTACTCACTTCCACATACATAGGTTTTAGTGACCAAAACCAAAAAGAAAAACTAATGATCTTCTTAACTGAAAAATGAACCAGTCTCCCTGAGGAGCTCCAGTTGTGAATGCTGGTGCCTTAAGAAAAACCTTGATAGTTCTGCTGTCCTCTAGGCCCCTCAGCCCACTGCCGTGCTCCCCATTCATGCACACGGAAATGACACCTGTCAGGAAGCCGAGTGTACCTGTGCCCAATCAGACTTCTCAATGATGGAAAAATCCATCTCCAACATACCTTCCTGTGCAGCAAGAGGGAGAATCCATATGCACCAGCTACAGCACTTACTCTGGTCTTCATCTTCAAAGCTGGGCATATGAACAAGGACATCAAGACATAAAGGCAAAATCCACTTGAACATTTGCTGTTCATAGGAGAAGAGACAAGTCCTTGTCCCCAGCTGGGCCAACAGGCACTTTTCCTGGAATTGCTGGACACAGGACAAACATAGTTTGCTCATTGTACCTCTAGTCATTTAAGATGAACAGATGTAAAAGCCAGAATTTGGCTACCTATGCTTTTTTGCTATAAGGAGAAAACAAATTCATACCAAAATATAAGAAAGTACTGTATAAGTTCCAAATAGAATAACAGTCTGAAATGTTTTATTTCACCAATTAGAAAAAAGAAGTAAAAATTGTGGAAATAATTCAGTTAATTCCTTAAGCAAACATTACAAATTTAAAAAGAGTACAAGTATAAAAAGCTAAAACCTGTCCATGATTTTTCTATAACTCTAGAAGCAGTACTTAAATTTTAAATATTTTACTTTTATATATTCCCAAACAAAATGTGAAACATTTTATTGCTTACAAATTTATTACTTAGGAATCTTTCTTTACATTACTCCTTGAAGGTAAATCTAACTGATACAAAGAGCAAGTGACCTTTATTCTATGGCCTGCTGCCACTTCTAGATGTTTTTTCAATGATTTCTTAGGATTATGCCTTTAATTAAGTAAAAGTGTGCAATAAAATGTATTAAGAAAAGATAGAACAGGCAAACTTTCATAAGAAAGAAAATAGTACCATAACATAAGAAAATAATTATTTTTAACATACAGGATTTGTCTCCACAGTTGTGGTTATTATTGATGCAGCACAAAAAGCATCACTAGAAATGTAATTATCTGTCTCCACAAATGTTTAACGTGTAGAAAATTAATGAATAGGTCATTCTGTAAAGCAGAAAGAGTTAAAATAAATTAAGTAAATAAATGTTACTTATATATAAATAAGTAAATAAATATTAAAATAAATAAATAAATTCAGATATTAAATCTTTGGAGTAGAGAAATACTCACAAGACACCAAATCTGCTGGCCTTGATCTTGAACTTCCCAGCCTCCAGAACTATAGAAAATAAATTCCTATTGTTAAGAATGGCCCAGTCTAAGGCATTTTGTTGTAGTTCCTGTAACAGATTAAGACAGGTTTCCTAAACTCTTCTTCAATAAATAGATACCCCAGGGGATTCTTTTCAGTGAGTCATTCTTATTGTTTACTCTCCAATTTCCTTCAGCAGCCTTGTCTACTCTTTGGTACAAGGAGGAGATCAAATAATTAAAAGAACCCAACCTTAGGAAAATATCAATCAATGAATGGAAGATTATTCCTTACACACTAAAAAGATTATTCCTTTTGCACACTGTAAACACTTAGTAATAGCATGAATTAAATGAAATAGGACCTCAGAATTGAAATGTTAAAACCCAGAGTTGGTTTAATCTTTCAAAAAATATTGTGCACAAAAGATTATTGCAAAGTTAATAATAAGTGACTAAACTCAATGTGACTCAAACATTACTTGCAATGGATAAAAAGTCTTGAGGTGATCAACATAAGTGCCAGTTGGCAAGACTAAGATCTTGAGGAAATGTAGAGGAAGATGATATGCATGAGAATAGATCGAGATGAACAACATACAAAAGAAAACACAACAGAGCCTTCAAATGTGTCCAATGTTATTTACATGAACATTTACCTGAAATATGTTATAAATTCCATTTACTAATAAAGAGTCCTTAGAAGATGTTGAGGAAGTTCATCTCTGGTTTAACCATAATGCTTTAAGGATTAAAAAAAAAAGAATGATTTAAGCATCCAGATAAAATATCAGTTCATCTGCATAGGTGGAAAAATCATTATCTTCTGATTGCTCCAAAGAAAAAGGCAGAGGACAGTTGCCTGATACTAATGAATGTGGTTCAAGAATATAACACCCACCAAAGAGGTTACTCAAGTAACAAGGTAACATATTTTTAAAAATAAAGAAAGTCAGGAATCAGCCAGAAGTCTATACTGATGAAGTTTTAAGTGTCAATGGCAAAGCCCAATCATGTGAGAGATAAAGTTCAAGAATGATCATTCCTAAATTTATCTACTGAAATTTAAATTTTAAAAGAGTTGTTAAATTCAACCTCTGCTCTTTTTTTAATGTTGTTTTTGAATCTCCTTAAGGTCTTTTATTTTCCATTGTTTCTATTAAAATTATCATCTATCTCTATCTAGTTGCTGGAGCTGAATGTTATCCTATAGAAATTGAAGGTCTGTTTTCTCCTGGAGATTCTGCTTAATGCTTTCTCTCTGGGAATGCTGAGCATGATTTAGGTGACCTTTTTGGTGAATGGCCTTTTCTGAATGCAAATTTGTCACTAAGTTTAAGTCTGTGTAGTTTGGTTAGCCAAGAGGCCGAGGGCATCTTCAAGTTTGCTTGGCTCTTATGTAAAAGTCAGCAACATATGTTCAAGTAGTGTGGCAGTTGTGAAAATGCACCACACACAGATTTCTTGCAATATAGGACATAACCAGTGGGTAACCTACACTGCTGTTTCTATCTCTGCATCCAACACAATGTTCCATGTGAGCCACACTTCCCGTCAGCTATTCCTAGGCAATGGCAAACAGTGGTGAGATACCAAAGGAGACCTGTTTCCCTGAAATTTGAGGTTCTCTGATGGATGTCTTAGCCCTGATGGCCTGGACAGCCTGAGACTCTTTCTACCCGGTCACCCTCCTTTTGCACTGTCACAGCACAGGTATCAAATGTGCATTTCCTCTTGGGCAGGCAGCAGCAATCATGAGGTCAAACCTCTGAGTTCACCCAACAGAAGGTTTTCACCTGAAAGAGTCTTAAAACTGCAAGATATTTAGTTGGGTTCATTTTTTCCATATCACTTCATTTTGTATATGCGGGTATTTTATGAGAATGCAGACCACATACATGAACTTTTCCCTATAGCTAAGTGTGAATCAATCTAGCTCATATTTAGTACAAACGAGGTTTAATTTGAACACTTTATATTGACTTATATCACCTTTATAAAAACTTTATGACATTAAAACTATTACTCTCATTTTGCATAGGAAGAAATTGAGGGAAAGAATGGAGAAGCGACATTTTCAAGCAAGCAACATAACTGGAATTCAAACCCAGACTCTCTGGCCTCTCCAACAGTAAGTTCAGCCTTTCTGCTGTGCCAGTTCTGCCTGCTTATAGGGCTTGAGCAACACACAAATGCTTGTTCACTTACAATGATGTACAAGCTCTCTATACCAATGTACAATTAAATACTGTGCATGTGATACACAAACAACACCTGCATGTGTTTAAAACTCAAGCTACTACTACTCTTTCTGTTTTGGTTCTTATTACTTATTTACTTTGTAAAGTCTAGAGCTGAGGAAAATTGAGTTATTCTGTTTCTCATACCAAAAATCTCTCCCATACTTTTGTGATAGCCTCTGTACTCTGACTTTCCTGAACTAAAAACCATAACCCCTCCCAATATATATATGTATTCTACTCCCCAGTAATTATTTACTGAAATTGTATTATATGCCTGGCATTCAGTAGTAACTAGACATGCAGTGGTTAAAATCACATAGGCAAGTTCTTCTTCTTTGATGATTTGATAGACTAGGGTCAAAGATTAATAAAAGAATATAAAGAATTAGATAAATACAAATTTTAAACAATGTTATAAATATAAATGCAGAGGAAAATCAGAGAAGGTGATTGGGAGTGACTGGAGAATGAACTTGCCTGGCAGGTGGCTTTCAGCTGAAGAATGAGAGGAATGACCTATTCCATCTTTGCTGATAACATAGGAAAGAGCATTAAGAGAGAAAGGGGAAGCCATTCTCAGTCTTCAGCAAAGAGTGGCAGGAAGCGAGGAGACATCCATCTGGATGGGGTGGTGTCAAGAAGACACTGAGGGCCACACCAGCTTGGTCAGGGATTTCCTGGGTGGTGCTGCGGCAGGGGTGGGAAGAAGGGAAAAATAAAGGCTACCTCCAAAGGTTAAGACTTGGGCAATGCAAACATGCTGGTGCTCTTTATCATGATGCAGAAAACCATGTAATTGGGAAGAAAATGCAAGAATTTAATTTTAGACACAAGTTAGGAATTGCTAATAAGCATCCAGTTGAAGACACCAAGGAGGGAAACCATGCGAGCCAGACAGAACTAGTGGTAGGAAGTTTCTGAGTCCCTGCCCCACCCAAGGGCAGAAGTAAGCTTTGCATTCTGAGCGCTCCCTGGCAGTGCTTCTCTCTCTTTGGTATTCATCACATGGATGCTTTTGAAAAATATTCTGCAACACCTAGGGATTTCTGTTTGAGCCATGTTAAAATAAACAAACAAGAGATACTAACGTTTTTGATGCCTAAATCTTACAAAGTACCCTCCATCTACAAGCACTCAGGAGATGAGTGGTAGGTTGTTTTTGGTTCAGACAGGGTATCTCTAAATTGCCTAAACTGGGTTTGAACTTGTGATTCTTCTGCTTCAACCTCCAAAGAGCTGGGATTATAGTCATGTACCACCACACCAACAGCCAAGAAATGCGTTAAACTAGTTAAATATTATATCTGTCTTGTAGATAAGGCTTCCACATACCCTGTAGCTTCTGGGAAATAATTTGTGCAGAAACTTTTTAATAGTGCAATCATTTATGTAATTGAGTACCCGTAAAAAAATAAGCAAAATGTTTATATTAAAACATTTTGCATATTTTTCTTACAGGTTGCTTATCTTTTGGGTGAGTATCAACCATTAATGTTATTCAAAATAAACAAAATGATTAACTAACAAGAAAAAATAAATACCATCCCTGCTAAAGATCAGCACAGCCAAAACCTCTTTATGGAATTCCCTCATAATTGACAAACTTTTATTAAAATTATCAGCAATAAGAGGCAAATGTTAGAAAATTTGTTAATTTACAGGTAGTTGTCAATGACTCTGAGATAGAATTAACTGGACACTTTTAAAACAGTTTTACTAAAATTTTCCTCTGCTGTGTATTTCTGCCACAGGTGAATAGTAACATTCACTTAAAGATTTTATCATTCTGTACATACTTATTAGACAAGTGATTATTTTTCTTTCTGTATTCTTTTTATTTCTCTTATTTTTTTATTTTCTAAGTAAAAGATATTTCAGAGTTATTCAAGAAGTTGCACTGCTTTTAGGATTAATTATGTATCAGTTCCTAAGTTATAAACTGATTTTAAAGATTCTGCCAAACAGACACTCTCTATTTTAAATGATCACAGAAAGTGTAGGCTGAGATGAGAAAGGTGATATAAGTAAGCTCCTTACCATTTTGGTTCATTATTTTTAAGTTGCTAGTGTTTGATTTCACACGGTGTTACATAACACGACTCCCGAGGGAAATTTATAGCTTTGGCATACTAAGGTGGGCTGTTTAAGCTCAACCCAGGTCTGCTGTTTTCCATCAGCAATGATCAAGCGTATTTATTATCAATACCTAAAGTGTGCCAAACAGCTGTCCTTAGTCTCCTGAAAAGATTTTGAACAATTTTTACAGAACCGTTAGTACAAAAAATAGTTTTCAACATGAGTGGACAAAACAGAAACAGATTGTGATTGTTACAAGCTTTACAATAGGACTGCCTTTCTGATGTAAATGCATCCTCCCCTCTCTCAAGTTTAATCCCTTAAAGCAAGCGCTTCATGCTCAGCTCAGAGGAGGCTATTTCTTTACCTACTGCAGCACTCACATGTGGGACGTGCTCTTTTAACTTTAATGACCACGTCACCTTGCTGTGTTCTCAGTCCCTCTTACGCAAGGGCCAGCTCGATATTTGCTCATGTAATTACATCATTCATTCTTCTTAAGGAGCTGGGAGAAAAAACTGAAGTGGGTTATCACACAATTATTGGCAATAATAATCATAATGTCTTAAATATGCTACAATCTAAAAATCACAAATAATACATATCTAAGATTATATATATATATATAAATTTCATTCTCCTAACCATCTTGTGAATCACATGCTTTGGTTACATTTTCCAAATGTGAGGACTAAATTCAGTGGGCTGAAGTTACCCCCTCTCTAGATTCCAGCTACTAATGAATGGTGAAACCACCCTCTGACCCAGGTCTTTTGCATGCATATATTTTTACTACACAAAATCCTAATATTCAGCCAAAACTCAATTTATAACATCAATCAAAAGATTCTGAAGGTGCATAGGAAAAACTCAAAATTCTGTAAAAACAATTTGATGTATTCATGTGATTAATGATACTTAAATGGCTTCTAGATAAGCACCACAATTACTTTTTAAAATGTACAAAAAGGTAACCTGGAAAGTAAGAAGTTTTTTAAAGTAATCACAAATATTTGTGAAATTGTATTTCTATTATTTTTATCTTAAAACAATTTTGTTTTCTGTATTTAAAAGCAAAACCAAGCTATCTTGTGAACTTGCAGTCTGGAGATGGGCTAAGACCCTTCTAGATATCCTCATATAAATACCAATGTAGAACAGAAACTTGGATGCAAATCAATCTCATAGGCCAGGGCCAGAGCTTCCAGAGGTAGTATTTATATAGCAGGGCTGATTTTATCAACAAATCTTTTCAGACTGTGCCATTTTAACAATACTAATAATACCCAAGTTATGCTGTATGTATTTCTGCTTACCTTTAATGGTATCCCTGGAAAAATCTTAGGGAAATATAAGGAGCACGCATTTTACTTAGGAAATGTTTTCTTGAGGCTAGTTATTATCTCCAGGTATATGTGGTAGTTTTGCTCACTTAAGTCTTTTTTTACATGTTTCTTAAATTTTATATTTTGTGTGAATTTTTCTGTATCCCAGAGAGGGTATGAAATTGTTCTACTCAGACAACAAATACCACAAAAATATTTGCAGAGTGGAAACTCCATATTATTAAAGAGAAAGGTAACTCACAAACAAAAATGTCTTGTCGTTTCAATTAGTATGTTTTCTGTATGAACAATGTTTAAGTAATAAAAGAATGCATGACAGAATCTATTCCAGGAAATTTTTTGATGATAAAGAAACATCAGTCCCATGTGACTAAGCAGACTGAGTCTTGATTTTGTAAACAGAAAATACAACTCAAAGATGTATCTCTTAGTTGGAATCTTATTCAAGAATCATCAAAACAGCATGAAGATTTAGAACTCTTTTTCTCAGAGAAGAATTCAATAACTTAAGGAATATGCTAGACTTAAAAATGTTAAAGGGCTGAAGTTGCCAAGACAGTCTACGGCCATACCGCCCTGAACGTGCCTGATCTTGTCTGTTGCTTGGTCAACCAAACATGTTTTAAGCATTCAGCATTTGCTGATACAAGAAGGATATTTGCTTATCTACTTACTTAGTTTACATATATAATAGAGGCATTCACATATGTCTATATCCATATGAATATTAAAAGATCATAACTGTGTTTCAATAAACTAAAGAAACAACTTTGGTTACTTGCTTCATACAGATATTATTTTAGAATCACATCCACTATTCTGATATTGAAATATGTATGTTTGTACATACATGTACATATGCATGTATGTATTTTAAATATCTGCATAATGAAGTTACCATGAAGATTTATATAGCTCAGGTACCTCTGTACATGTATGTGGCATCTTCTTGTGTGTCACATTTTATTATTACTCAGCACCTTCAGGATAAATATAATTTTAGAATTCTTCCCTTAATCATGTTTCTCTTATGCTGATGGGGGTTGATTTCAGTTTCCAAATTTCTACCATAGCTGTATAATTCATATTTCTAGAAAAATAATTCATTCATAAAAATGGCCAACCTAGTTAAACTATAAGAATTAATATATTTTAAGATTTTTTTCACCATAGCAGTAGTAGAAATGGGGAAAAATAGTTTACTATAAATAAAATTCCTGTTGAACTAACTCTTCTGAGTTTTACTGGGTCTTGCAACCTACCTGGGCTTCAGACTAGCCGTTATAAAGTACAATTTCATTTATAGTCGTATCACAGAATAAGATTACTTTCATTGACTGTGAGATTAGAGGCTTTCCTACAAATGTGTATTTTATAGCTACTGTTAGGTGTAAGCAATCATAGCTTAAAACTGGAAGCAAACACACGGACAAAATCCAGTTGATTCAGGCAAGAGACTCTAAGGCAAGTCACTCTTCATTTGCCTGAGTCAAGATAAGCAGTGCTAACATTCTCATTATTCATCAATAAAACAAGAAAGATGAAAAAAAGGGGAGGGTACTGAATGTGATAAATGCCAAATAAAATGTTCCAAAAAAGTGAATGTAGAAGTCAGGTGGAGATTAAAATACAACATATCCTTGGGTCACTCAACTAAAAGCCTGAGTACATTTGTCAGAGAATTCTATAGTATTTGGTGAGCATGTTAATTATAGACCTAAGGGATCCCTGACACAGGTAATGTAAACACCCAGCCTTTATCATATATCATCATCAAGTATTATAAACTATCCCCAGGAAAACCATGTTTTATCCCAGCATAAAAAAATGTGCAAAATTTGGGGTCATGGTACCAGCCTGTTGAGTAGAACTTTTAACATACTGGTAGTCTTGTCAAGCACAACTTGCAATAAATACTGAGATGAAAAATTTTAATCAAGGAAATACATTTTATTTCCTTATATGCTTCACTGAGAAAGGATAGTGGTAACTACAAAAAGAAAGAAGAACATTATATCAAGAATGCAATATTAATTATTTTGCAACTTGGTTGATAAAATACATCAAATAATTTGAGACAAAGAAAAAAGAGGAATATAGTGAAAGTATGTATGTCCTTGCCATAAGCGATGCATTCAATTTAGTGCTCACTAATATGATATGATGATGTCCATACTGTAGACTTTGCAACAGAAATCGGTATACACACAGGCCCCTCCAAAACTTCACTTGCCCACTGCAAAACAGTATCAGAAGAACAAAGAAGAAAATAGAAGAAAAGCAAATAATTATAGGGTATCATTTCAACATACTTAACAAGGTGAGGGGAAGTTACTAAAATTTGTGGGTAACCTGTTAAGAATCATGGCTTTGCCATTAATTACTCGAAAGTATTAGGAACATCCAGACCATCCAATTACATATTAAAATGTGGGTGTTGTACAGAACATGAAAATACAAAACAGACCTGAATACATAAATAAGATCATGTAGAATGGCTAACCTGCTGACAAATTACAGATGAAATTCGGATCTAAAAACAACCCCTTTCATAAGTCTGATTTAACACTTTTATTTCATAATGGAGAATCAAGCATGTCAACTTTAGATTCATCTTTAAAATTGTGATGAATGCTAAGCCACGTTTGCTACAAAGCTATACAAACTTTAGCAGTCTTCACTTTGATGAGACTCTTTCAGGATCCCAAAGGTTATAATATTCTAAAGTAAAAAGTTTTCACTGCTTTTGTTTAAGAAGTCAGTCTCTTGCTTTTTTTCAATTTAAATTAAATTTATTTTTAGGTAATATGCAAAAACGTAAAAATATATATATTACTGGGTTACCATAACATGATGTTCTAATACATGTATATATTGCATAATGTTTAAATCAGACTAATCATGTGTATCCCTTCAAGCATTTATCATCAATTTGTGATTTAAAAAGTTCACAGTGCTTTCTTCCAGTTTTGTGAAATATACAGTGCATAATTACCAATAGTCATGCTACTGAGCAATAACGGCACAGAAGGACTTCCTGCTCTTGACTTAGAATTCTCATTGATCAGCCTTTCCCTGGACCTCCTTTCCCACTGCTACCCCCAGCCTTTGCCAACCGCCATCATGTTCTAAACTTCTGTCAGATCTGTTGTTTCAGCTTCTAATGTGGCTGAGGTCGTGTGGGACTTGTCTGTGTGTGCTTGGCTTCTTTTCCTTAATGTAATGTTCCTCAGTTTCGTCCATGTTGCTGGAAATGACAGCATCTCATTGCTTTTATGGTTCAATAATATTCCATTATGTAAATAGACCACATTCCCTTTATTTATTTTCACCCTCTGGACACTTTAGGCTGTTTTCATTTCTTGGCTATGTTAATACTACTTCAATGGGCATGGGAATGCAGAGGTCTCTTCAATATTCTGAATTTATTTCCCTTGCTTATACACCTGGTAGTAGAATTGCTGGATTGTATGGTAGTATTATTTTTAATCTTTCAAGAAACCCTCCTACTGTTCTTCATAATGGCTATGCTATTTTACATTCCCACTAACAGTGTACAAGTATTCCCTTTTCTCCACATCTTTGCAAGCTTTTATCCATTCCTGTCTTCTCATTTTGAATCAAGTGGTCAAGGACCTTTAGGAGATCCAGTTAAGGGAAATTTATTTGGAGAAAATTTTAGTTTAGACTTACTGAAATATATTTGCAGAATTTGAAGAGATTTCTGAATATAATTAAGTTTGTTGTTCATGGGAGTGCCTCACTGATCCTTCTATCAACAATTTTAAAGCTAGGTTAATACCCTGACATACATGTGTCTTGGAAGGTCATTAACTAGAAGTATTAGGCAGTGGAGGAGGAAGGAAGGAAGGAAGGAAGAAAGGAAGGAAGGAAGGAAGGAAGGAAGGAAGGAAGGAAGGAAGGAAGGAAGGAAGGAAGGAAGGGGATAGGGAGAAAGGGAAGCAGGAGAAATAAGTCCTGAAACTAGCATTTAAATAACTTTTCCATCACCAGACATGTATATTTCTAAGTGAAAAGCTTGCTGTCTCATCCATTCTCAGACAAAATCAAAGCTCCTTCTCACAATGCAAAGAATACACTATACACTGTTATATGCAGCATATAAACTATGAATATACCACTTTATTAGAAAGCTATCAGTAATTCCATTTGTAGAACACCAGCCCAGCAGTCTTACTTCAAGGAGAATGTTTGGAGTGAAGTCACCCACATTCTGTGTGCCAACACTGTGCAGCATGTGTGTGACTCACCACGGTTGGATAAGGTCTGAAGGTTCCAGATGAAAATGCATACAAAGTTCACTGCAGATAGAGTGAGGTAATGTGAAGAAACCAGTGTCAATACCAACATCCCTCAAATATTCACAGTCAAGCATCCTGCACAGTACCAGTGTTTGGTTACACTATCACATAGGCCAAGAGTCCTGATATGGAACAGACATACAGCAGCTTTGTGTTGATATTCAAAACTACAGAAACAACTGAGAAAATTGTGATTAAAAATTAGAATACAAAACAAAATGACAAAGTAAGCAATTGAACACAAAAGAGCTTATTTTGATATTGAGAAGTAAATTATAACAAAAAATATTAGACCATGCTAGTAGGAATAATTCCTTAAAAGAACGAAACAGGGGACTGGGGATTTAGCTCAGTGGCACAACATCTGCTTGGCAAGCACGAGGTCGTGAGTTTGATTCCTGGTACCAGAAAAACAAAACAAAACAAAGCAAAAAAGAACGAAACACATTTTGAAAAGAAGTAATCACCCTTAGGCTATTTGAAAATACAACAAATGGGAAGACATCTTTTGCAGGCATCAGACTGCACTATTCTAGCCCCAGAGTAAAGCTTATAAATACGCGGTGAAGATATTTTGCTGATTTGACAAAAAATACTGACATGAACAAAGTAACTCCAAAACTCACTACAAGCTTTCACAAGAATGTCACAGTAGATGGAAAGTTATTTAATGCAAAGGGTATTAAAGATTACTTATTGCACAAGTAACCTTAAAATGTCATGGAATCTTGAAGCCCACACATGATCATTGATAACTTTGGCAAACCTGGTAATAAACCTAAAATTTCCTTGACACTACCTAATTGAATTGGAAGGCTAAAAGTTTTCAGACCCATCAATTAAAAACAGAAATGTTCATTGACCATAAGATAAATTCAATTACATTTCTAGGTAAAGATATTACAGAATCATGATATGAGAGACAGTATACCGAGTGTTTTCTATTAAAAAATCAGGATAAAATATTATAGAGATAGCTAAAATAGTTAATTAAAATACTATAGTTTTATAGGACTTTGAAGTCCTTGATAATTTTCAGCTTTCAAAACATGTTGATGTTTTGTGAGGTTTTTTTTCTTATTCTAAATAATGGATTACTTCTGAACCTAATTTTGTTTTTAATATATTATTTTTCACAAGGAGGGCCCTTAATATTGTATAATTTAAGCTTCACATGTCATGAAATCTAGATTCATATGCAGAGGCTTCTAGATGTTATGAGAACTGGTTTCAATCTTCTACTGAGAAATTTCCAGGAGCGATATTCAGTTAAAAATAATAATATCCCTGTCAGAGATTCTTGTGAAAATTAAATGAAACACACGCTACATTATACCATAATGTATAAAGCTCTGTAACATTAAGATGTTAATTTTAACATTGTGAAATTGAATTTTCTTTTAAAATGATAATTGTAGAAGATGTGAGATCTCATCTCTATTAAGAGACAATCAATAAAAATTGTTTTAAACCACATAATTCAGCTTAAATAAAGAGGAGTTTCCCAATAGTAAAAATTTTAAAATGTAATCATGGGTTATTAAAGGAAATTATCAGGCAGTCACAATCATCTGAAATTAAATCTCTTTGCAAACTGAATATAAATATTTTAAATTCTTTATTACCTAAATGAGTCTGAAGTTATGCTAAAGAGGATTATGATTTATGACATTACTAATTTTTCCTTACTGTAAAAATAATAGAAGATTATTTGGAGCAAATATAAAATAATAAAATACAAAATCAACCAGTACCTATACTTGAGTGATTTTAACTTATATAGTGAGTAACCATCTACATTAATAACTCTTTTGGGAAATAAACCAGTCATCTCATGATGACACAAAGCAAAATACCACGCTACAAAACTCAGTACCATGTCTAGCATCTGCATTGCAGTGTTCTACACGCCACCTACTTTATGTCTCATTATAATCCAGTTCCCACCCTTTATCCTGGTCTTTACAGCTGTTTTCTTTCTTTTTTATAAGAATAGGAAAATTTATTGGAGAAAAGAAATGGGGAATAGGAATAGCTCCTGAAAGATAGGAGGAGTCCCGAAGGAGTTGCCACTTCATCTGTTTTCTACCAACAACCTATTTTACATTCTGTGAAAATATCATTTGTTATGAAACTCTCACTTTGTGTATATTTCCTAAGGGAAGAAAAATTCAATAGCCTCCACTAATAAAATGATAATTTGATTTAATATTTCTACCTGTTGTCAAATAACCTGATAATTGGCTTATGTCAAATTATTTATGTATATTCATTTCCCAACTTGACTGACAACATTTTTCAGGTATAGCATGGACAAGACAGTCTTTGGATTCCATCACAATTATTGCTGAAACCTAACTCACATTAGTTATAACAAAAAAAAAGCTGTTCCTCACATAAATTCTGGAGAAAAGGTCACCAGGATTGTGGCCCTGCCTCGAAAAGTTCTTAGGGACCCAAACCTTACAGCCACGCATCACGTGTCTCCAGGAAGAACTCTTAGTAGAGAATGCCATGTGGACTGCTACCCACTAGAGTATCTATGACAATGCAGCCATTGGGTTCCCCCCCCCAACCTCTGCTCCCAAAGTCTTGGAGGATGCCTCGTGCTTATGATCCAGATGGTGCAAACTCAGGTTTAGATATCAAAATGAAAGAAAAGAAGAGGACAAGAACTATGTCCAGCTCTCTTTTCAAAAAGTTTCCCTGGAAATTGCCACAGAACACACTGCCTGCAGCCCACTGCCTACTTCATTTAACATCCGTGTGCTTCCTTCATCTGGAAAGAAAGCTAGGAATGAGCTCCGTGTTCTATGAAGCCATAGTCACTACAGCACAAGGGGAATGAGAGGGAGATATGAAAATGATGTAAAGACGCCATCAAGAGAAAGACAGCAAAGTAAAAGAGACTGAAAATCTAGGGGAGGAACTGTCTTATTTTTGTTTGGGTTATATCTCAATAAAGGCTTATTGGAAATTTAAACTTTTGTATAAAATAAACAAATAGTTAAAATGTGTATTTGTATAACTATTAATGGAAAACACCATTTTTAAAATTGCTAAATTTTTTTCTGTAATGTAGGTGTTTTGCATAGAAGACGATGATTTTGAAGCCTAATCCTATCTTTTATGTATTTATGTATTTATTTGACACCTGGAATCAAACTCAGGACCTTGCATAATTCTATGATTTTTTTTTGTCTTTTTGAGACGAGGTCTCACTATGCAGTTTAGGCTGGCCTTGAGCTCAGTTTGTAGCCTGGACTAGTCTCAAACTCTCAGTGATGCTCCTGCCTCAGCCTCCTGAGTGATGGTATTACAGGTGTGGGCCACCACATCAGGCAATCTTATCTTTTAAAGTTCCCAACATATCAGTTATATTCCACTATGGCCTCAGGGTTCAATACATGCCAACTACCATTTGCAAAGAATGTACCACCATCCATTGTATATTTATAAAGTATATCAATTGTGTGAATTTGTCCTAGACTATTAGTCAGAAGAGGAGGGAGGACAATAAAAATCTTAGGATGAGATGGTGAACATGTTTTATTGAGAGAGATGATTTCTGAAAGGGGCTGGAGTATCTCAGACTTTCCATCCTACCAGCTGTGCCAAACCCACACTGCATCTTCCTCCCTAGAACCGGCATAGACATTACCTAACTTAAATGGCAGACCCAAGAGAACATAAAGCAAGATGTGGCCCGAGATGTTTAGACATTGACCTTAAACTGAATATACTTTAATATAAAATAATCTCTGCAAGTCTAAATCCTCCAAGGGGAAAAATACAAGCAACATTTTCTTGGGCTTTGAAGAATAAAGCATTCTTCAGTTTCCACTCTGATTCTCTCGCCGCTGCTGTGAGAAAAGAGGTTAAACATAAGGCTAGAGCAGGACAGACATTTCAATGGCCCTTTTCCCAGCAAGTAGCCCCTATGCACCTATGAGACACCTTTCCAGGGGCCGCAGACACAACTGGTGCACGTTCTTTGCAGCTTAGAACAGATGGAACCAGTACCTGGGAAGAGTAATTTCTTATAAAAGTTCAATGAATTTAAACCTGTCTGATGTTGTCCAAGGGTAATTTGGAAAAGATTCAGATAGTTCCAAACCACAGTATTTGGGCTTTAGTACGATCTTGTCTGGCAATGATTTAAATTTGATAACAAGCCAGAATTTCAACTTTTTTTTACTTCTCTTCCCCCAAATTGATGTAGAGAGCTATGAATTTATCATGCACTGAAATCATTTTTATATTGCAATCCTACCATTTTACACATAGATCATATTTTCAAGGAAAAGAAAACTAATTTTGTGTTCATATTTTCCATTTGTCAAGCCCATAACAAATGTTTAACTTTCAGATGGTTAACTTTCTACAAGCTTGTTTCAGTTAGGACAAAGAAATGTGACTCTATCTGTGGCTCACAAGAGCCCCATGCGTGACACAACACAATTTTGAAAAGAGGCAGATGGAAAGAGTTTATTCTCAGTGTGAAAAGCTATAATTTTTTCCTTGCTAAATAAATAAATTAAGACAATTCCCATTTGGATTTGACCAGAAACAAATGCAAAGGGTCTTCTCTAACATACAATGGTAGCTTTCCCATCCTTTTATGTAAACAAAACTTGAGCCTGCCATTGGCCCTGGTATTTGGTGGATAATAAACATTGGAAAGTCTCCATCTCTACTATTCAGCATTGCAAGCCTGTGACAATCTACTGTGTGTCTAGAGCCATGTGTCATGACTTTGGCATGACATTCACACTGACAGAAATAGGGAAAATGGACTTTAAATTCTGAATGTCATCATATTACATGAAATGGTTGCAGGAAATGGTGAATACAAGTTGTCCCAACCTTATTATGAGCGACTGTATTTTTCCAATCCCTTCACACAGTTTTCACATAAATTGCTCTAAGTCTTTACAACATCTTAGTAATTTATGAATAGCCTACATTCTATGTCTCCCCTACAATGCAATGTCCCAAACTGGGTGTGATGGTCAATGGCAATAGTCATAGCCACTCAGGAGGCAAAGATGGAAAGGTCAGTTGAGTCCAGATTTCAAGATCAGCCTAGGCAACACAGCAGGACTCTCATCTCACAGAAATAAATAAATAAATACATACATACATACATACATACATACATAGTATAATTCCCTACATTGAGCATTGTGATTTTAGCACGATCTGACCATAGCACAATACTGGGTCTAATACCAACCTTTTCCTGTAGTTTTTTCTTCAACTAATATAGAAGTCATGGTATTTTTAGAACACTATTAACATCATCATCATCATCATTGTCATCATCTAAAACTAGAAAAGCACACAGTCATGTGAACTTACCAGATCATGAGCACCACTTGAATTTTTTTTAAAAAAATATCTGATTCAGCTGATATATTTAGATCATGCTCATTATCAGAACTAGGAAGAAAGAAGTCATATTAAATCAGTTGAAGTGTGATCTGTGGAGAAACAGGTTGCTCCAGGACAGTGATAAGCCAAAGGGTGATAAATTATTCAAAACACTTGTTCATAAATTCTTACACCTGCTTGAGTGAGCACATGCTTACTCACACAGCTTGGTGTGAGAACCATGACAATCTGAAGGGTGTCAACATTCCAAGACATAGATATACCTGGACTGTTGGTCCAAGACTATTAGTGCAGATGGTGAGCATAATAGCTCAATCCCTCGAGTCTGGCTTTTATGTCACTGTTATTGCTTTGTTGGTTAAGGGAAGCTCAGCAGACATTGGAACCATGAATTCACACCCTATTTGAACTTGTTATTATAAGCAAGAATTTATAGCTTTGTCTAAATTAGTTGGAAACATCATTCACCCCAATTTGTGTGCATGTGTGTGTGTGTGTATGGGTGTGTGTATGTGTGTTTGATATAAGTTTGATATAAGCTATAAGTCTGATTAAAAGTCAGCCACACTAATAGGCATCAATAGCTCCTGAAAATAGAACTTTAAAACCAAAATTGCAATATTTGTATAGATATAGGTATATTTGTACAGCTAGAAAAATGCTTAGAAGTAAAAGTACCTAAATATAAGTACTGAAAATAAAACTGTATTCATTGGAGACAAAACTAAGGAAACTAAGATTTGTGACTGTGCTGACAAAAATGCCATTAATAACCAAAAGTTTTCTGGGTATGAATCAGGATAAAGTTGTAATAATTATCAAGGTAGATAGGCACAGAGGTAGATAGCTGTATATTCTACTATCTATTAAATACACAGGGTTTCAAGGCCATGCATATCAACAGACACTGAAGTTTCCATGAGCAAATAAAGGTGAGTCAACACAACACATCTTAAACAAGGTAGGAAGACACAAGAAGACAGCCAGAGTTTATCCACAAATCTGGGAACCAGAAAAGGCCTGTCTTTTCCACAAAAAGGGATTAGAGTTATGAACTAGAAAAAAGCAGCATACTAGTCTAGAGATGCAGCACAAGGACAGGCCACATACTCCATAACCTCTACCCTGTGGAAAAAGTGGCGAGCCCACATTGACACATACACGTAAGGCAAAGAGAGCCTGGGTCAAGAATAAAGCCGAAAAACCGGTCCAGGACCAATCTCTAAGTAACAAACTTAGTAGGGGTGGGGGACTGCAGCATTTACAATTCAGGTCGTTCATAGCACTCCCACGAGTTGATAGTTTTCACTTAGGAACATACAGTTAAAAGTTTTAAGTAACGGGCCAGAGATATAGTTCAGTGGCACAGTGACTGCCTGGCAAGGGCAAGATCCTGGGTTCAATTCCCAGTACCAAAAAAAAAAAAAAAAGGTTGTAAAATAAGAAGAAAAAGTACACACTATGATTGAGCCAACAGATTAAAGAACCAAATAATTTCTATTAAGTTTAGACATCAGGGGCTGGGGATTTAGCTCAG
>NW_004955457.1:14937860-14947580 GCF_000276665.1 Chinchilla lanigera | reverse complement strand
TTAGACATCATCCCATTAAATGTACCTGAAGATACAGAAAAGCCTATGTAAACCTCTGGATCTCAGGCATGAAGTGGAATAGACCAATTCATGGAAACAGATAAAAACAATAACAAAATATCCAGAAAAAATGTAGTGTAAAATCATAGAATTATAATTCATCATATTAGCATTTACAAAATATGAAAATCAATTAAAATTATTGAAGTAGATTTCTGGCACTGGATTACCTTTACTACCAATAGATCTACCAAAGCCAAGCATAAAGTATAATGATGCAGGAAGGAATAAGATCAGGGAAACACTTGCCAAAATTGAGGTTAATAAAAGACAAGAGAGATTAATACGAAAGAACATGATGTAACTCATTGGTAGAAAAAACAATGGGCTTGGGAAATGTAACAACCTTAAGTCTAAATGTATTTAAGTACCCTCAAACTCTGCATAGCAAAATCCTAACAAAATAATAGGAGGAACTGACAAATTCATAACACTTTAAGAGAAGGTCCACATATTTCTCTCTGAAAACACATAGACTGCAAGTAGGGAATGTAGATTTAAGCAATGCAATTAAGACTCTTGGTGTAATAATCATATGTAAACCAGACACACAGGAACTAGACAATACACATTCTTTTAATTATTTCAGAAATTGATCATGCAATAATCAGTAAAGGAAGCCTAAGCTAATTCCAAATATTGATATTAAAATCATATCAATAATACTAGAGACAGGAAGGTAGGCTTTGTGGAGATGGGATAGAGATTTAGGAACCGGGGAGAAAGAGGGAAGGGATAAGAGAAAGTATTAAATGTGGTGTATTCATACACCAAGATGAATGTATTCATTATATACCAAGAGCATAGGTTAGTTAAAATATTAATAATAAAGTCTTGTAGAACCCAAAAGGAAAACACAAGGAGTTTTAAGTACAGAAGTCATATGATCTTCATGAATTTTTGAGGATCACTGTGAATTCAGTACTCAAAAGAAATTGTAGAACAGAAAGTTAAATTGTCTGAAGTGGACAAGATTTCCTGATGAATGGAAGGGTAAAGAAAACAAACAAACTTTGTCCAGTGAAATAGTAAAAAAACTAATCGTGAATGAAATGTTCATCTCAGCACATACCCAGCACATACTTTATCTACAAATCCATGTTCTGTGTAAAAGAAATTGAGAACCCTGCTGTAGAGTTGGTGCATGACTTGGAATGTGAAAAACGCCGGCATTCAAAAAACCATTTTCTAGATTTGGAACAACAAATTTAAGATAATTGAAATAAAGCCGAGACACCGCATAGTTGTGGCAGCTCAGATAGGTCAAATGGCTTCCCCGATTTCATTGATTCCCAAACAGCTATTTTGTTTCCTTCCTGACTCACCACTTGTGTCTTTGAAATGAGTTTCTATAAGCTATTGGACTGCATGGGGTCTTAAGTATCACAAAGCTTCAAAGAAAAAAACAAATCACTCACTATTTACTCACCAACATTGAGTTAATGTATTAAGAAGAAGGTCCATTGATATAATTTATCATCTCTTACCATGTATAGTACTCACATTCCAAGTTCTCTAAAGAAAGGAATAGAATGACCATCTTCTACAGAAAGAAAGTGATTGTGTGAGAAAGTTGCCAAAGCCAAGTCAGTAAGAAAGAAATTGACTTTTATGCAACGCTGACCTTCATTTGAAAGAATAGGAAAGGCTCTCCTTCAGCTTGGCCACCTAAGCATGTTGGACATGTTTAACCACATTCTCCTAATTTTGAAATTATCTACTTCTTTCCTTTCCTTGTAGGAAGTGTTGGAAGTGTTAGACCTTTGGCTAAATTGCATTTAACTTAGATTTACAATATCATTCTTTACATTGTAAAAAATAAGAAAACGTCTGTGTGTATGTGTGTTTGTTTGTTTGTTTGTTTGTTTGCTTAACAGGGTCTTACTATGCTACATAGCCCAGGCAGCTCTTAAACTTAAAATCCTCCTGCCTCAGCCCACTGAGTGAGTTTATCAACCACCTTTTGGTGCACGTGTGCTTCTTCATCTTTCATACAAGTATATGCATGCAGACTTACACTACCCATGTTTAACTTTTCTAATTCTGTAAGTATTCCTCCCATTATCTACATCCATTATAGTTAGTATCATAACTCTTAATATTTCACAATTTTCACTCAGGAGAACTGAAGACAGAGAGTTAAGTTTCTTCCTCTGTGCAGTCATTTCATATAATGTGGGGTTGCTGATTCTGCCCTCAAACATTCTGTGCCATCGCATCACGATGCTGAAATAAAACTAAGAATTATAACATTAAATGAAGAATTATGTACGCTCCTTAAACCATCTTATATTATCAACTGGAAAATAGATCACAGAAAAAAATGTGACCACTAAACTCTTTGCCGGATAACATGCCTATGAAAAGAAAACAATTTAGATTTAAACTGAGAGTTATACGGCGTAAAGAAATGTTTGGATATTCTTTGGGATTGTTCACTTCAACAGAGTCTGTCATGCTCAATAAGTTCCAAATGACAGTGCGGGAACATGTGAAACTGAAATGGAACTGCCGCAGAAATCTGAGAGGAGGCAGGAAAATCAGAACCTGCTATGCCCACCCTGTCTGCCCAGGCACGCTCTTATTTCATTATCAGTCACCTGATAGCTTCTGCTCAAATGATCTACTCCTTAATTGCTTTCTTCAAAAGAAATAAACAAACTATCAGATACATTTAATAAATTATCTTAAGGCCAAATATTTGCAGCTGGAGGATTTATTTATTTATTTACATATTTGTCTTTCTGTAGTGCTGGGGTTGAACTCAGGGCCTTACACACTGAGCTATATCCTCAGTGCCTGAAGTATTTAAAAGTACTAAATTATAATAATAAAAGCCCATGCTTCAAACTACCTTAAGTGATAGCACAAATCAGTTTCAGTTGGATTTCACTTAAAGAAGGGTCTTTCCAGATGAATAACATGATCATGTATTGAATTGATATTTCACCAGTAATGTATGTTTAAATACCAAATGGTAAGGGGCTGGGGATTTAGCTCAGCGGCAAAGCGCCTGCCTGGCAAGCCCAAGGTCGTGAGTTCGGTTCCCGGTACCGGAGAAAAACCAAAAAAATAAATAAATAAATAAAAAATAAATAAATAAATAAATACCAAATGGTAGCCTAAACTGTGTTTAAACAAATGGAATCATATTTATATATTCAACCACAGGAATTATTATGGTTTTACAAAAGACAAAGCTGTGAGCTAAAGTTATATAACATTATAAAAATTTCTCAAAAGTATTATAATACATAGGGAAGCTATACACACAAATAACATGTGACACAGAAAATGTTAAATCTGCCATAGATAAGGTTATGGTATTGTGTCCTAAAAGTTTACATTTTCATTCAGATATTGAGCAAGTCATAAAGACATGTTTCCTAAGTGCCTGCCACTCCTCTAGCTATAGTGGATAGAGAGAATAAGACCAACAATAAACAAATAAGTAACTTCACATATTTTTCCCAAATAATAAGTACAATCAACAACTTCAAACAGCATGCTAGTAAGATATAGGACAGCAATACTTTCCTACAGTGATTTACAGAGTGGTGGCTAATGTGCCGCCATCACCTGCTTTAAAAAGAGAAATTGTTTTGGTTCACGTTCCACAGGGATCAGCCATCCAAAGCCCTATTCCGTCTGTGAAATCACGTTAATGGCACTCTTACCACATAAACTTATGATCCTTCTCATAACTTATGCCACACAATTATTTTAAAGCAAGGAGTAGGCTTTCATCATATATGATCATTTCTAGTTTTATTTCTTTTCTGATGTCCATATTGTTGTATAAACGTATTCCAAAACGGTTGAGATCTCACAATTACCGATGATAGTGAAAGGTTCATTTGTCTCTGACCAGAGCATATGTATATGCCATTTCTTATTTAATGCATCTTAAAGTATTCTCAAAACAGAGGCTGTGCAGCCAGGATGTCCCCATGTCTGTGGCTACACACGATCTCTTTTGGCAGCGGTTCTATCCTCATGCAGACACGTCTATGAGCTTCTAGAGGAGCCTCCTAGGACTCATGAAAACACAGCAAGAATCGTGGCTATTATTCCCGCATAAATAATTCACATAAAAGAAATGCCAGGAAAGCTTCTATTATTAGAAATAATTACATGTTCCAGAAAGTATACGTATAGCATTGCAGGCTTTGCTGAATTATTCTTCCCCAGCAGTTAATGAAGTAAATATTACAGTAACTATTGTCCCTATCCTCTCTAGAAGTGTAATCCAAACCTCAGGATAACATAAACACAGATTAAGAACTCTATACTAGGTTCTTAACTCTTAGCCCAGGGTCGGTTACATATTATAAAGGATTTTCAGTGATAAACTTGATGTAGTGGATGTATTCGTCAACTTTTTCATCAATGAGACACAACATCTAACACCCACAATATAAGGGAGGAGTTGTTTAATTGACTGTTGGTTTCAGTCCATGGCAGGCTGGCTCCAGGCAGAGGGGTCTTGAGGGGCCTGGGTAGAGAAAAGGTGCTCACTTCATGGCCACCTGGAAACAGAGCAGATGAAGAACAGCAGAGCAGAAGGAAGAGGGACCTGACATAGACACCAAGTCAAAACCCCGCCACTCACCTAGACACTTCAGAAGTGTGTTCCGCCAGTCCCCAGAGTGCCTCCCAAACCCAAGCAAATTGACTCCCCACCCTAACTGCCGCAGGAAAGAATAATTCATGTCACTTAAAAGTAAGCTACATATGTACATAAAAATTAGAGATCTTTTTTCCACATCAGACAAACTGATAAGTTGTATATCCAGGGATGTCTGAGCAACGAAATTAATACTTCTAAACACAGTTTGTCTTTTGTCCTGTAAAAGAAAAGTCAGTGACATTCAAGACTATTTTTTTTTGCATTGGTAAACTTTTACAAATTAAATGTTCCACTTTCTAAGATATTTCCAATCTTATTTAATATTTTGAAATAAAACCTCTTTTTATATTCCATATGGCATTTGTGTTATTTTTCTACAGTATCTTATTTGAGCTCTACAATAACTCCTATGAATTAGAAAAATACTTCTGTTTTATAGGTAACGTGGTATAGAAAGAATAAGCAACTGGCCCTGGGCCAGGATTTTTTTTACCTTTTGCCCAGGATGAGCATTCATAGTGATTTTTAAATGTTTAAATGTTCATAGTGATTTTTAAATATTTTCTTGTATGACTTGTAGTCATTAAAATGTCCCCAAATTCTTCTATTCCACTGAGACCACATTAATTCTTTACAGAGGAGAAGTTAGGATTTCTTTTATTGTACGTAAGAAAACTAAGTGGAAAATGACTGATGGTCCAGCTGAAGTGGAGAAGGAAAGAGTCCATGACCACAGCTTTCTAGGACTCTTTGTAGTTGTACGTGTCCGGCCCTTCTCTCCCATTTATAATCTCTGAGCAACTTTTCAACCGCACATACCATGAAGATAGTAGCCAGTGGGAGGGTCTAGACCTAATCATTTTCCTTCTAAGAACAGCTTTGGAGGATAAATGAGAAAGGGAAAGAAATGTGATCCACAACTGATCCCGTTTGGATTTAAATGAAGATACACTACGTGCTAAGAGTCAATCTTAATGGACAAGCTTAATGGACAAACGCCTCTGTGGTTTCCTTCTCAGGGCTTTCTTCCTAATTTATCACGGACAGCAGAGGCAACAGTGTGACAATGGCAATTTACCAATCACTGACCTACGTGTTGCACAACTGCTGAAAGTCTGGGGCAGGATTTTCTCAGGATGACAGTCCCATTGAAATATCTGCAGCACGAATTTTCCCAGTCTCTAAGCCCCAACTTGTTTAAGTTCCAGAGAGATCTCTGCAGCTTTTTGAAGAACCCGGGAGATGCTTGTCCACGCAGGGATGATCTAGTGCACAGCTGAACAGGATTGGAACAGGAACATTTTTCGATCCTAGCCACACTCAGTGCTTACCTGTCAACACACCTAAGATTGGGAAGAAGAGTGCTGTCTCACAGAAGCAGCTACACTTCTGTGAAATCCGCGTGCAACGTGGAGACAGCATACACATGTGATACTGTTGAAAGCCAGGATAATATTAGTCAGTGGAGCCCTTCATCATCAGTTCTCCAAAGGATTCAAAGACTTCCAGAAGAAACTTCAAGAATAAGAGTTACTGCTGACATGTGGTTGAATGCTCTACGTCCTGTCTCTAGCATACTAATGAATATGAAATGGATTCTTACAAGCTTTTCACAGAATCACTATTCCCAAACTAAAGGTTAAAACAGAAAGATCTAAAACTCTGGGAGAGATGTGGAGTCCATGGATAAGTGATGAGGGAAGGTGGACCATCGAAAATGTTTCACGTGACTTAGTGTACACAGCGAATAGTAACCTGCACTACATGCCTGCTTCAGGAACTGCCTCTTCTTGCAAATGTAGGAATAGTAGTAATCAGGATAATTGCAAGCATAATTTAAGAAAAAAGTGTTCCAGAGTACTGAGACAATAATCCTAATTATGTCAGTTATCTCAAGGTGGTTAGGCAGATTTATAGATGAGTTAATAGGATATAATATATGTCATAAGCGAGACTTTTTAGCTACCTTCTGTGATACACACTATTTCAAGAGTATATCATTTCAATGAACATATGGTCAAACACCAGAGAGATACTGGGAGATCCTAAGGCAGTCATTTGAAAATAAAAAAGATCCGCAGCTCTGATAAGCACCCAGCCATCCATCCATCACTCTGTGTTTGACTAGCTGCCTGCTTCTCACCCCAGTGCTAATCTACTTCAGAGCCAGCATTTCCCCCAGATGCTGGAAAGCCAGTTCACACAGAGCTGCGATTTAGTATCACCACATGTTCCCAAGCTCTTGGGTTTCCTCCTTTGAACAGAAACCTAGATAGACAGACAGACTGACAGACTGAGACACACTCCCTGTCCACAGTACTGGGAAGAAACTTAGATCAGTGGTTGCCAAGTGAAACTTAAGTTTTCTTCAACACTGTGAAATGAGGAAAAAAAAAAAGAAGATAATAACAACATAGTTGATTTAAGATAAAATTTATTCTTTTTTGTAATTTGTACTTTTTCATTTTTAAAACGCCCTTCATCAAAAAATGCTAATGAAGAATGGTAGTTGTTTGACTTTTTAATTATCTTGATAAAATAAAAACTTCAAGCCATACTACTCCACCCCTCAGTTTTATTTTATTTTCTGTAGTCTCTGAAAGCTGAAATCTTAAAATAACCAGTTTAATATTTCACATGAAAATAAATGCGTTGCCTAAAGCATACGTTTATTTCAGATTATTTTAGTAAAATTAACTTTTTGCTCCCCATAAGATATACCCATGTAGTAGTGGGAAAGATCTAGAGTATGTTTTCTGTGAACTAGGTTTAGATATTGTATCCTCATATGTTGCTGTATATCTCTATTTCCTTCTCCCCACCTCACGACTTTTGCAAGCATCTGCCCATGTTTTCATACACTGCCATTAAAATATCTCTGTCCAAACTTCAGAATCTGGGATTCTCTTGCTTGGCACAGCTAAGTAGAAATGAGAAAAGAAGATAACTATTTTAGATCAAATGCTCCCTAACTCACTCTGGAAGTAGTGATTAGAACTGGAGTTTGAGTTTGAACTGAGACAACAAACTTTATGCAAGGAGATAAAAGTGAGTTCTCCCCAGCAAACAGTGGGTCTCCCAGAGGTTTGAGTCCACCACCCACAGTTAAGTAATTCATTTTACATTAGGCCTCTCGGAAAGCATGTTCACAGAGACACAATCAACCATACACAAGTGAGACTTTTCTCATGAAATAATACGTATCCCTGTTTAGTGTAATGGACTTGCACATCCTATATGTTATCATTTTTTAATCTGTCACATTTACTATATTAATTTCATTATCCACTTATGTACAATAACTCAGAGTTTCAAAACTATTACAATAAAGCATATGTCAGAGGGCTTTTGTTGAGCTACATAGAAATATAAAGCTCAACATAATTAAATTTTCTAAATCAATATAAAATTAGAAACCTAGTTTAAATAAATATTTTCCTAGTGTGTTTTCATAGGATTCCCACAGAGAAGAATCACACATTTTATCTCACCTTTCTTATTTTGCCTTTCACCAGATCCTGTTGGCTTTATTGTTCTTCAGAGAAACATCTTCTAAATGAGAAAAAAAAACAGGAGAGGAAAGATAAATAAGCATGGTTTTTTGTTCAAGTGAACTATGAAAATCATAATTTCAGCATTGGTGATAACTGAAATATTGGCTTATGCTTCTGAATTATAAGAATTTCTAAATAGATGTTCTCCAGAATCACTAGAGAAATGAATTAAATTGCCTATTTCATGTTTATGTAACAAGTTATACACAGTGTTTTCTGACTTCTTTTCAAATAAATAAAAACTAGATAATATTTTACATGATTAAAGACATTGGTTCTGCAGAAATGAACATGTATGCAGACACAAAAGCACTCATGGACATGTACCTTCACTATGGCTCAAAGACCAAGCTTTGGAATCTAAGAGAAGTAGTTAGGTCTTGGCTTCAACTTGTTAGCACACAAGGTGATTGTTGAGAAATTTCTTTATGTCTTCCTCTGAGAGTGAGATAATAGTCACACCTGACTCATAAGCTGTTGTTACAGACCAATAAAAGAAAACAAAAAATTAGTGCTATTAAATTTTTCACTGTTACCATAAGTTCCAGAGAATGATCTATAAAACATCATTTCCTGCCTGGACAACCAACTCACTGACAATTTGAGTTGATTTTCATGCATGATTCTAGTCTTATAAGTCACCTATGAGTAAGATTCCCTGTAAGACAAGAAATTATGAAGAAAAGATTATACTATATTTCCAGTTAGAAGAGTATCAGATTCTGTATTTACTTCCTGAAAGTTTTATATATTTGAACTTGAACACTGAATAATCTCTACTTAGATCATCTCCTAGAGTCTGAAGGGCTTAAACTTTCAGCTTCTCTTGGTTCACTTACATTAACAATCTAACTTCATGCTCACTGTGTTTCCCTAGAATACATCAGGCATTAGAAAACTCCAGCCCACTCCTCAACCCCAACCCACTGCCTGTTACTCCATCATCTATGGACTAAGAATGGCTCTTACATTTCTAAATGTAAGAAAAATGATTTTATAACAGTGAAAATTATATAAAATTCAAATTTTTATATCCACAAATTAATCTGACAGTGAAAGTCATTAATTTATGTGTGGTCTATTACTGTTTTCAAGGTACAGTGATATGATTCAGTTCTTGTAATAGAGACCCCATGGTCCTCAGAGCCTAATATAAGATGTTTAGTATTTGATTCTGTACAATTTCCAACCCTGGACTACTTAGCAGAAAGAAACACCCTGTGACTGATGCTTATTAGCACAAGCACTACCCAATAGTATTTTTCATATCTTGAAGATGATTCTTAACTACAACTATTTTAGATTTTATACAAAGAGTATGCACCATTCAGCATGAACTATATTAGCCTACTTTATTATTTTAGTAATAGAGTAATAAAAATGCTATTCTATAGAATGCCCTATTTCCAAACTAGGACATAGTGGTGTGCTTCAAAACCTAGTACAGGGCTGGGGATTTAGCTCAGCGGCAAAAGC
>NW_004955457.1:14848376-14937760 GCF_000276665.1 Chinchilla lanigera | reverse complement strand
AAAAAAAAAAAAAAAAAAAAAAAAAAAAAAAAAAACCTAGTACAGAAAAATAGATTTTTATTTAGTCTACAGTACTTTATACAGAATATGTGCAAGAAATTATGTTAGCTAGATGCTATATACTTTAGCGGAATGGAGAACAACTTAAGACTCCAGGCACTGTTTTCTATGGGCCTTCCATCTATCATCATAAGTGAAAATTCACCATTTCCGGATATCAAAATTTCATTTTAATCAAAAGTAAGACTTTGTTAAATTCCCTGGATTATAAAAACCATTAATTTCAACTGAACATAAGTACTAACATATGAAAGTATGATTCTACTCACATATTTACCATTGCTAATTAAGTACAAATGAACAGATAATGAATTCTTATTTACTATTTGCAGGCAAGTACCTGAGCAAAATAGTTAAATCAGAACTACAAGTGAAAACATTAAACAGGAGATTCAGGATGACATTCTTCTACATCTCAACTACCTCTCCACTTTATCAAATAAAAAACAAATTATCACTAAACCTTGACTCAATTTGCAATATGAGTGAGAGAAAGCAGGTAATAGTGTGTGAATTTAAATGTGTAATACTTGATACATCCCCCACCTCAATGACACAATACACTGAAGGGTGACAAAAAAGATTACAAAAGTCTTATTGCCACTTTTGGATAACTTTTTATAAAATAAATTAATATAATAATATTTGTAAATAAAGCATAAATATGATAGAGCATTCTGTCAGGAGAACATTTGACTTATAGGTACATACAACCAAAGTCAGTTGCAAACCATTGGTCTAAATTACTCTGGTTTGGTACTGAAGTGTGATCAATTGTAATAATTTAAAGAATTGTGAGCTAAGATTTTACCAAATTCTGGTATGTAACTGGTTTCTTTTTCCCTCCCTAGATTGTGGAATCATTAGCAAGACTGGTTGAACAGCAAAGTAAAGTTTTATTTTTGGCCAAGAATAGAAGGAGATAAAATGGATCAACTCCTAAATCCACTGGAAGTTGAAAGGTTATACATATAGAGTAAAGGGAACAACTGGGGAATAGGTAAAAATGGGGAAAAATAGTCCTATCTCTCCAAGGAGACACTGCCTCTTTCTGCTTTTTTTATGGTTCTTTCTAATCATTGTCATAGCAAATGGCAATTCTCATGGTAGTGGGTAGGGTGTCAGCATGCATATGGCATTATAATGACATTATAGATTGTCTCTGCCTCATTTGGCAGCATTATAGGTCCAACTAGATTTTAGGCTCCTACCTACAGAGAAATAGCAGCCTTCAGGTTTTCTGTCCTCAAACACAAATAAGATATGGCTGGTGTAGAAATTCAGCTAGATCAAGTAGGAAGTACATGATTAAGAAATGGTCACAATGGGGCTGGGGATTTAGCTCAGCGGCAAAAGCGCCTGCCTGGCAAGCGCAAGGTCATGAGTTCGGTTCCTGGTACAGGAGAAAAACAAAACAAAAAAAAAATTCCCTAACATCCAGATTACTTTGTCCTAAAATGGTTGCCCATTAGAAAGATGCAGGGCTTCTTGGAGGCATGGCTGATACTGCCCTGGAGTGGATAATGTATAGGATGAGCTTGGTTCAAGATTAGTAAGCTAACAAAAACAAAAACAATTGAAGACATGTCCCAAGGACCCATGAGATCAAAGAAGGTCACAGTCCCATCTAGAGCAGGCTTCTTTGTCAGCATCTGAATCAAGCCACCCCAGCAGCCAAGCATCAGGTAACAGTTGTTTTTTCTAAACCAAGACCTCAGTATTCAGGTGTAACTGCAGTGTTGGAAATTTGATATAAATAAGTGGGTTTTGGGTTGCAGTTTGGGCTCTCCTTCTCTAAAAGGTTCACCATCACTAATCTAGATAACAACTACAGGAGATTTTCTGTTTAAATTTATATTTACAGTCGCCAGTGGAGGATGCTAGGAAACTAACTCATTTTTATAACTTCTAAATAAAATAAAATAAAATAAAATAATGTAATATTTATTCCATCTTTTCTAAACAATAATAAAAACACTCAAGGCAGATATAGGGAAAGATAAAGGATAGATGATGTATATTTGATTATTCCTAATCAAAGGAATAAATTCTACTCATGTTATTAATGTGGAAATACTCAACAAAATGTAATATAACATTATTTTTTCTAAGGAGTTTACAGTTTTATGCTCTGGTTGGTTGGTTGGGTAAAGATGAATGATTCTGTCATGTAATTTAAAACCTCTTGAAATCTATAGTTCAGATCTACACTTTACAGATGATTAAAGTGAAGAACCTTTAATAAAATGGTCTTTCTTTTCACTGGTTAATCTATAAGACCTGAAAAATCTTTTAGAACTCATAATGTTTCTTTTTGTTTCCCTGCCAGTAGAAACAAAGCAAATAAAATACCCCATTTCATAGCTTTTTTCCAGGATATACATGATACCAAAAGTCTCCTGGTTACATTCTCTAAACTGAGTAAAATCCCCGTGGCCATTTGCTTGTCTCAGGAGGACAGGCTAGCTCCCTTCAGTTATATTTCAATGATACATTCCCATTTTCAAAACCATTTGGGCAACAGTGAAAAGTCCATTCTTGAAGGTAGAACACTTGCTTATTCCCTGCTCCCCCGCTAATGCCTACCTAAGGAGTACATTCCTCCTGCTCTCAGCAGGCCTTTTGAGGTGCAGAAAAGAGGCTTTAGTCATTGGACTACATAGACAGGAACATAAGCTAAAAAAGAAGAAAGCATAAAATTAAAAATTTCTCATCGTTATTACTTCCCATACCTGTCACTCTGCACCACTGAGAGAAACATACTCTCTCTGCAACTGGATGACTGATGTCAATCTCAATTCTTCCATTTAGTGGTATCTCAGAGTCTCAATTTTTTTTATCTGTATGCATAGAATGATAATAATCACAAGCCATACCCAATGGAGATAGAAAATATGACAATAAATGTAAAGTTGTACAATAAACATACAGTATAAACTATTAACGTTATTGTGAAAATCTCATGTGGAACGTTAAATAGGTAGCAGATATATTACCCAATAGCTATGTGACACATACTGGGTTAAGCATCTTAAATACATTCCCAAACTGACTTTCAACAAGATGGTGAGGCATGTGTTAATATCCTAGTCAGGAAACTCAGGCTCAAAGTACCTATTTGCTAAAAGACACATATGGAGAAATAGCCTGCAATTAAATGGGTATCCAGGTTTATCTGACTCCATAGCAAGGTCTTATTAACTCTTTATTCTGCTTTCTTACACAAGGAGAAATTAGGAGGTAAGGGGAGAGAAAGAGAGAGTTATTGAAAATGTACAATGATATCTGAAAAAAAAATCTAAATAATAGATATACTTAGATGAGCAGAACATAATATGTGAAAACAATTTATGTAAATAACTTTTCATTTGAAAACAATTTATGTAAAGAAGACTGTCTTCATGAAGTATTATCTGATTTCTAAGCAATTAATTTTAGTGTAAATGCAATAAACTCCGCTATACCTATATGTTGTTCCTTAATGATATCTTTTATTTGGCTAAGATCTACTAAAGATAGTGATTTCTTGCCTGCTCTATAGGGATTGTTTCAAGCGCATTAAATTTTTCAGATTCCTAAGAGTGTTTTTACACAGACACAGTTAAATCCTCTTATAGTTGACCTGAATTTGGAGAAATGATTTTTAGATTTTCTCCAAGAAGTCCAGATAGGAGGCTTATAGTGCTCACATACTACCTCTGGTCACTGAAGTGCGGAGCTGTCTGGCAGACAGGACAGCACATGAGATGGATTTTGCTCCTCCAGCTCTCTTCTTCCTCCTGCTTTGATCTTCCTCTTCCTTCTCTCAGGAAGTGGATCCTACTGGGACAACCCTAGGTCATTTCGGGTGTGCCCTCAAAGTGGGCTGTAGGACCCTGTCTCTCCCTCTTTGCTTTTGCTTCCTGGCCATTACATAAGGGGTTTGCTTTCCACATGGTCCCTGCTGTTGCCATCAGCACCATAAAATTAGAAACAAGGGGTCTGCTTGATCTTAGGTGAGACCCTCCAAAACTGTAAACCAAAATAAGCCTTTCTCTTTATAAATTAAGAGATCTGAGTTGTAAGAGCAGAAAGCTAATACAGTAAATAAGTGAACAAAAATGATATCTATTAATTAATGGTATCATAAATCCATAATAATATCTATAAAATGAGCCTGGTCATTAGGACAAGGTAGTGTTTATTTAACAACGAAATAATAAATTAGAAAATAGAATGCATTCAAAATCTTTATTATAATAATTATATTTTTTTAAATATTGAAGGTTGAGCAAATTACAGATAGCTGCCATTCCTAGATACTGTCCTAGATGCACTGCTGCCCTGTCAGGAAGCACACACTGGTGCCTTCCCTTCGCCAGGTGCTGGGCTAAGTCCTCTACATTTAGCCTTCTCCATGCTAAGCAATAACCAGGCTGTCATTTCCACTACGAGGCAGATCGGCAGCTTGCTGGGCAGGTCTCCCGTCCTCTACATGCCTGCCCCAATGGGCTTCTCCTTTAGGACTGTTGGCAAATCACCCGAGACTGCCTGAGCCTGCAGTGTGAACAATTCACTTCATCTACACAGTCCTTGAGCAAATGTCTTAAACTTTCAAATACATAAGGAGTCAGGCTCAGAGCCCAGGCTGCTTGACCACAGAGCATGCAGTCTTGATTCTCCAACTAAATTGGGCCCCTTTCACTTGGTAGTTATTCCATGTGTATCCATTTCACTTGGGAACACAGGGACTGACATAAGTAAGAAATACTGCAGTCAATCCCGTGGACGAATTATTGTGTTTCAAAGATCCTTATACCTAAAAGTAACCTTGTAAAAACACAGAAAAACATATAGGTGAAGTGTATTTGAGGGTTTTAGATTAGAAATAACCAGGTTATTTTTCTTGAAGAAAAGTAAACAATGAAAAATTTAAAAGAGCACATAGTAAATTACACTTTTATGATTTCAAACTAATGAATTTTTTCATTCAAATTGGGAAAGCAGATTCAAACATCACTGATTACACCCTTGACAACTCAGAAAACCTTTCAGTCTGAAGGGGAGACTGACAGGAGCGTTTTGGCATCCGGGGACAGAACGGTCTAGTAATGGCCACCTGAGAAAGGCGGGAAGGAGGGAAAGGAAATGGTGTCTCTCTCCTCTGCCCCTCTGGTCTCCTGCCTATGACTCCCTCCCCCACCACCCTGAGACTAACTGAGCAAGAATCTAGAGGGAGCCTATTAGGGTAGGCCATGAGGGCAGCCAGCAGGGAGACAGCAGGGAAGGGAAGGTGCCAATAACCCTGAGAATCCAACAGGAGGAAAGTGTCCAGCAGAGGTGTGATCTGCCCATGTCTTTTGTCTTTCTACAGCCTCTTTCTCTTAGAGTTATATAGTCATATTTATACCATTTTCAAAAACCCCCTATATATTAAAAATCTAGAACCCAAAGTAAAAGCCATTAAAATATAAGTAACAAGAGCCTTTTGCTTTAAGGGTTACTTTTATCTTTGCTTCTTTTGCCAAGGACTTGATCATACTTATGCTGAGCAATTCCTACCTGCCTGCTCTCATGCAGGGGATCAGGAATGACAGTGACAAGTTCACTGTAACTCACATTCAATAGGAGAAAACAGGTAAATAGATCTGTGGCATGATCAAAAATACAGTAAATGTCTAAAATATTCTGAAACAGTTTATTAACATCAAAGACACATTGTCATTAACTATCTGCAAAATAATCCCCCTCCATTCAAGTGCATTTACCCCATAATTCTTGCTAATTTCTGAAGCAGTTCTGAAAGTCCTCTTTCCTGAGTGTTTCTAGTTTTGCAGTCCTGGTTGCCTTGATATCCTCTGGCCATTCAAAACATTTACCTTTCACAGTCATTTTCACTTTGGATAAAAGCCAGAAGTTCTACTGCACTAGATCCAGTGAATAAGACGCATGAGGACATACTGTAATGTATCTGACAAAAATTTTCATAAATGGTTGATTGCAGGTTGATCATATAGTATGGTGAATGTTTAAATTTAAAAGTGTACTATAGTAAGACATTGCCATTAATCCTTCTATTCAAAATACCCTCTTGCTTTGAATACACTTATCCTGTCATTTTTGACAATGTGTCTTTTACTGTAATTTTAACTTAAATATTCTCCATATCTTTCCATCACCCATTGTTAAGTTACTATAACAATGACTAGAAAAATAACATCCAGGGGACTGAGAGCCATCATCTGACTGTCTCTGACTGTCTGCAAAATGTGATTTATATGCCTTCTTTGTTTTAGTTTTAAGTAGGAGACTAAATACCTTCTGTGCATGTGTAATGCGTAAACTTGGTACTTAAACTTTAGAACCATAGCTAGCATTCTCATAACTGTGCTACGTTTTGTGTTTATACCAAGATGACTTTGTATCAGGATTTTAATATTCTTCCCCTGAGTTCTTTTTCTAGAGCCACATACAGGACCTCACGATCTTTGTAAACCTTTGAATGTAGCATGAGAAATGTATAGTGGTTACACAGCAGAAACCTGGCATTTTTATAATGTAGGATGAAGGATTTTGGTATTTGACTCTAGGTTTTAGAGGCTTATTTGCTTAAAACATCTCTCTTTTCTCTTAACCAAAGGTTAAAAACACCAACTTAGAGAAGAATACATTCAAATGAAAAACAATGAAAGAATTCTCACCTACTCGCTCTAGGTGAAAGGGGTACAGTAGTATAGGACCCTCAGCTTTCTGGGATCAGCATAGTCACTGTTCTTTTTTTGGGAGGGTGGGTTTCCAGTACTGGGAATCGAACTCACAACCTTGCGCTTGCCAGGCAGGTGCTGTGCTGCTGAGCTAAATCCCCAGCTCTATAGTCACTGTTCTTAAAGAGTTTGGGAAAAAAAACATCAATTTCATGGAGCTAATGGTGTTTCACAATCCAACAGTGCCACAAGCATAAAGAAGCTAAATCAAGCTAATGTCAGAGTCAATGTTCAGGGTAAATGACTGTCTGAAACATTCAGAAGAAACATTAAAACAATTTTTATTTCCAGCCAAAGTTTGATGGAAAGAGAGCTTACCTTGAGATCATAGCTAGGATTTAAGCAAGCTTGTAGACCTCTATTAGCTTCAGATCCCTTCTTTAGAAAGGAAAAATGATAACACCTATCTCACAAGGGTTCTAATGTTACTTAAGCAAGATTACATATGCAAAAAATGCATTACATGCTGTACACAAGGTATCTTCTCCATACTCTTTTGATTGATGCCTTGAAGAAGAGACTGCATAGCAACAAAGTTACCTACAGTGGGACAACCACAGCTGAGACCTTTGGTCTACGGTCTCACTACAGAAACTCCCCACTTAGATAAGGACAGATCCAGTAGAAACAGAGACAGACTCAGATCCTGATTCCCACAGCGCTGCAGCCACAAGCTTTCTCCCCCAAACACCCCAATCATCATTCACTCACCTCTAAAGGGCTGTAAGTGCTTTCCTGAGGTAGAATTTTTCATTCCTACTCAGGAAACAACATTTAGGCAAGTACCACTAACAGTTCATCAAATTTAAAATGCTGTTATTGCAGTTGGACCCTCCTACAGAGCAGTGGCTGAGGAGACAGCATGGCAGTTCCCCAAACAGCTTGGCACAGCTTTTTTAAACCTTTCATTTCCTCTATTCCACTACTATGTATGTGCCCAAAAGAAGTGAAATAAGTAGTCAAATCCTAACATATCAGGGTCCACAGCTGCGCCGTCCACAATAGCCAAGAGGCAGAAGCATACCCAGCGTAGGTCAGTGGATAGTGTGGCGCATTCACAGAATGGAATATTCTAGAGCCATACAGAGGAGGAAGGCACCACTCTGTACTGCAGTATGAATGAACCTCCAGAACACGCTTAGCAAAAGATGCCGGACACAAAAGGTGACGAATCGGAGAATCCCACTTACACGAAGTACGCATAAGAGATGAGTCCTTAGCAGCAATTCAGAGGAGCAGTTCCAGGGACTGGAGGAAGAGAGGAGCAGGGAGCAATGGCTTAGTGCCTGAAGGCTTTTCTTTTGCAGTGATGGAAATGACTTGAACTAGCTAGAGGTTGTATTTGCCCTGTATTATGGATATATTAGCTGCCACTGAAATGCTCATTTTTAAATGGCTCATTCCATGCAATGCGAATTTCACCTTAATATATTATTTGAAAACTTGAAGAATCCTCGTTTAAATTGTGTGATATAATATACACTATTAAGAATAAATGCAATAAAATTTAAAATAAAAATGAACTAAAGGTGAAATAGCATTTTATAGGCCTGTAATCCCAGCCCTTTGGGAACTGAGGCAGTAGGATCTAAAGTTCAAGCCCAGCCTCGGCAGTGTAACAACCTAGAGAGCTTGTCTCAAAAAAAAAAAAAAAAAAAGAAAAGAAAAAGTGAGTGAAAAGGGCTAGGATATAACTCACAGGAAAGACTCTGGGCTCAATCCTCAGTACAGCAAAGAAGAAAAAAGAACCAGCATTTTATATAATTACTAATGTCACTAAAGATTTTGCCCTTGAGAAAACTTCATTAATAATATTTCAAACAGAAACAAGCCATTGATTATAGTACTTTATAATTAAGTTTAATAGAGATTTAATTTTAATGGCACTCATAGCTAAAAGAGGTACCTGACAAAGATGAATCAAAATGGAAGGGAAGTTACCAAAAAACAATGACAGCATTTGTCAAATCATGATGCCTATTTATATAGCCCCTTAATATAACCTCTCATACAATAAATAGATGTCATTCTGTATCACATAATATGCAGCATTTATTATGAGCAGTCTATATTCTTAATCTTTAATAACCTGTTCTAGTTATATAATATACATGATGTGATAATTACATATAACTTAGAAAAAGTGTTATTTAAATTTTGCTGGAAAATATATGTCTGTCCTGAATCAATCAATTTTCCTTACAAACTATGTGGAATATTTTGTCATTTTATATTTTTAAACATATGATTCAAAACCTTTTGCAATATTCATCTGGGAGACTTCTAAAGAAGTTAGAAATTCCTGCTACCAAGATTGAAAATTTTTGAAGTGTGCAATTCTGGAAGTATTTGTAGGAAACAATCATATTTTGAAATAAAATTACACAATGCCTGAAAAAATTTTAAGGTGAATTTTCAAATATTTTCTCCAGATTCTCAGGTTTATTTCTAACAGCACTTAATCTTTCAAGGTCTGTTCAAACCATGAACCCACCTTGTATGATATTCTGATAACACTAATTAGTTAGCATAGTATCATTACCCTATAGATATCACAGAAACAGAACTGGTCAGGCAAATTAAATCACTTTGTTTTCATTTTTAGAACAAATGTGTGTAACTCATCTTTCACAGTTCACACAATAACACATGAATTCTATTGGTATAGAAGATTGATGGAGAACACCATGAAGCAGCCCCAAGCAGGACTTAAATTAACCAATGGGCTTTTCATGTTTATTTGTGAATCTGTCCATGGCCTAGGCTCCTTGTCTGGAGATGGGTGGTGGACTCATAGTAAGCAAACCTCTGTGAGTCACTAATCCCTGCTAAAACCTGTAATGGCGGATAAAGCGAGAAAGTCTCAAAGGTTAACACAAGATCACAGTCAAGGGCACCTGGATCAGATCTCAACTAGATAAAGATTACAGCATCAGGCGTCTCACCCCTGGGTGGATTAACTTAAGCCTTCTTAAAGATTAATTTAATACCTTACTTGGAGAAGTCCTTGAATAATTCTGCCCTTCTTGAATATTCCCCTCCCTCCTTCTGATAGCCAAATAAATATGGGTCACCCAGAGAAGGTCATGGTCTTAGCCCTGAAAGAATCTCGAATTCTTTGAGAGAGCTTCGATTATCCTGGAGTGCTAAAATCATTCCATTTGCCTCTTTTTATTTAGTCTGTTCTGTACACTCATTCTGGAGATTGCAGACCTGATTAGCCCACAATAACTGAGGAATATTAACCCAACAGAAGATCTGTATGGGCCACTGCACATAATACTAAAGACACTGCTATTTTAAAATCTTAGCTTTATCATAGCAAAATCAGTGACATCTGTAAATACAAACTATAGAACCTCCAATAAGCCGAGAGCAAATGATCTTCTGGGTGCACTATTGTCCATGGCTCTTCCGGAAAATATTCACCATTGGTTCCTTAGACTATCAGGGGCGGAGGAAGCATAACTGACACAAGCACATCATGCAAACTTTCTCAGCCAAGCAACTGATATTGACAGATGCTGTCTAACTAAAATATAAACCCTACAGGTGGTGTCCAGAAAATAAAAATAGTTGAAGAATTTTTTTTCAGTTAAGTAGACTTCAGAATAGATTTTGTTAAATAAATTTTTATTTCATTTTAATAGAAATATTTCTCATTTTAGAAAGTATGGTCAGGAGAAAATCATGCAATAACACCTATTGGTTTTGGGGCAGTAAATAGTTTTTAAATACAAATAATACAAAACCAAGAAACAATCCAACTTCCTAGGCACCTTATTGAGCTTTCTTTCCTAAAAGCACATTACTATAATTTTTATTTGTTTTCTGAAATTTCATTAAACATGTTAAATTATTTACAAAATAAACAACATGTATTTTCAGATAGTGTATCTTATGGAAAAAGATATTTGAAAAGCTCAACCTGAAATAGTTCCTTTTTCCTGTAGTAGCTCTCCTGTGCATGGGGGCCTGCCCTCCTCTGGGAGCTCCTGGAACAGAAGGGGACCCAGACCGATGCAGGCTTCCTGTCACTCACCAGGCCCACCAGACCCCAAGTCTGGTCACCCACTTGCTATGAGGTCCCTCTCATATTTCTATCAATTTTGTTATTCATTTCTCTTTCCATTAATTTTCATATTCTGTTATAAGGAAAAAAAATGAAGACAAGAAATTCTATATTTTTACATCTTAAATAAACACTATCTTCTACACATCTTAAATAAAAACTACCCTTCCATAGAAATGTCTCAGTTATTTCGTATTTCAATTCAAATGGCACCATGACCTCCCCACATAAGAATCACATCTTATCTACAAACTTTGTTCTTTTTCTGTTCCATTTTTCTTCTTACAATATCTCGTCTGGATAAAGTATTTTAGTATCTATGCACATAGGTGATAGTATATACATACTCTATGGATATCAAGGATCTCAGCAGTAATACTTGCAAAGGGAAATATTAAAGCAGTCTGTTCAAATTGATAATGGTTGCTGTAAACCTGTTGCTACCAGTAATACTGTATAATTAGATAGAAATGTAAACCAAAGCATTTGTAACTTTTACTAATAATTATCTCATATCCCTGCTTACTTTTTCCCCAAGTTTCTTTCTGGGTCATGACTCCACATATTAATCTCACTTTCTCATTGTCATTTAAAATAAAGTGCTTTATCTCAACAGTAACATTTAAGACCTTCACTTAAAAACTAATGGATTAATAAATTTATAAATTCCTCCATTACAAGAAAATGGATGGTTTTAATGCACTGTTGATCTAGACTAACCAAACCTGACAGTGTTAGTGACATAACAACTATGAAATCTTGTAAGCCTATGTCTCAAAGACAAATGGCTCATCATGTCCTCTGATCCTAGTGCTTCCTTGGTCACATATCTTATCATAAAATGTGTGAAGACATGGAAGCAAAAAATAGCAAGATCGCCAGTCAGCTTAGAATTCCAAGAGCTCGCCTCCACCTCCAGCCAATGTATATTTGGACTAACTCTTCATTCCTCTTAGCCCTACTGTACTGTTCTCTGCAGCATTTACACCATCTGGCATGACTGTTATTTATATATTTTTACTCCCTCATATTAATTTATTCATATAAACTTCAGGAAGGACAGAGGTTTTTGTCTGTATTGTTTGTTGCTCTACCTTTTTTGCCTGAAATAGGTTGATTCTGGCAAAACTCAACTAATATCCTTAGCATGAATTAATTACCAATTTAACACTGAAAAATAGCTATGCTTCTTTGTCTGGTTAATACAGTCAAGGGAAATATTTTATATTAATGAATGTTTTTATTCTGACAGTATATCTTTTTCTAATTAAATTATTTTGTTTTTTAATTAAAACCACTTCATACACAAAATAAATAGATTGCTTGCTATATTTATTTTTCTTTTACATAAGTTGATTCAATATTTTTTTAACCATAATATAATTTATAGTGCCTTTAGACAGAAAACTAAAATTCATATCACTTCAAATTTCCTGCCTACACTTCTTTATAGGCAATTTTTGTCAATTGCACCTTTATTGAGACATATTAGGAAACTGCCCTGTGACACCCAGCTCAATATCATGAAAACAATTTAAGATTCATGATATATTTCATATTTCTGGAGACTTATCTTGATAAAGATAAGGGAAGTACAGTCTCATTTTTTTTCTAGCTCTACCAGTAATGCTTCTCTCTAAAGCTTATTTTCAAAAATATTTGAATATGCAAACAAGAAAAGAAAAAGTTTCTTTTTCTAATAGCCTTCATTTTAGTCAGATAATTTAAATAAGAGACAGATTTGGTATTTGTAGAATCTTAATACAAATGAAGTCACAATCTCTGATTTTTTCAAATATACCTTCTTAAACATACCTTATGGTAAAAGAATAACTTGGAAAATAACTTAAGCTTACACATACTATTACCTGCATTTGAATTTTTATCCCTCTGATTATTGTCCAGGTAAACTTACTTAGGTGGGTTTATTTCTCAAAGATGTGGTTTTTCCATTTATGAAGTGGTGATATAGTTGTACCTTTAGTTATGAAAACTAAATAACATAATATGAAATCTAAAAAGACCTTAAATATTCAAAGTAATCTTGAACAAAAGAGAACAAAACTGGAGGTATCACATTCCAAGATTTCAAAAGACATTACAAAACTATTATAATCAAAACAGCATAGTACTAACATATAAACAAATATATTGATCAATGATATAGAATTAAAAAGCCCAGAAATAAACCCAGGTATTTACAGTTGACTGAATTTTGAGAAAGGTGTCATAAGACACAGGAAGTGAAAGCATATTTCTTTAATAAATGGTGCCAGGAAAAAACTGGATATCCGTATGCAGAAGAGTGGAACTGGATTTTTATAACACACCATGTACAAAAACATCTTAAAATGGATTCAAGATTTATACATAATACTTGAAAATGTAAAGCTACTAAAAGAAAACATGAAGAAAAATCTCCACAGCAATGATCTGGATAATGATATGTTTACCAAGGATTCCTGAAGCACAGGCAGCGGAAGCAAAAGTAGACAACTGGAACTTCAGGAAACTAAAACACTTCTACCAAGAGAAAAAGGCAGCCAAGAAAAAAATTAGCCAAGAAAAAAATTAACAGAAAGAAGACATAGTCCACAGATTTGAAGACAATATTTGCAAAACACACATCTAATATTCAATATGTATAAGGAAAGAACTCAACTCAATAGCAAGTAAACAATTGCAATTAAAAATAGACAAATTTAATTGCTCAAAAGCAATTAAAAATAGACAAGTGAATCAACAGACATTTCTCAAAAGAAGAGCTACTAATGGCCAACGGATGTATGAAAAATGACCAACATCACTACTCATCAGGGAAATGAAAATGAGAGCCACAATAAGGTCTTGTTTCACCTGAGTTAGGATGGGTATCATCAAAAACTGAATAAGAACAAGTGCTAGCAAGGATGTGGAGAAAAGGGAACCCTTGTACATTATTAGCAGGAACATAAATTAGTACTACCATTTTATAATACAGTATGGTAGACCCTCAAAAAACTAAAAATAATGTTAATATCCTACTTTAATACATGTTCAAAGGAATTGTAATCCCTATGTCAAAGAGATCTGCACTCCCATGTTCATTTCAGGATCATGCACAGCTGTCAAGATATGGAAGAAACCTAAGTGTATATCAACAGATGAATAGATAAAAGATATAAGATGTATATATATATATACATATATATATTTGAATACTGTACTTCTCTATAAAGGAAATTATGTTGTTCACCACAAGATGGATGAGGACATGGATGAACCTGATAGATATTATAGTGAGTAAATATTATAGCAAGTAAAGTAAGTATTTATACAAAGACAAATACTGTATAATCTCATGTATGAAATCTACAAAGTTTTATCTTATACAAAAAGGGACTGGAACAGTGGTTACTGGAACTTGGATGGGTGGGAAAAGACATGAATTGATCAAGTTGTACAAAGATTCAGGTATACTAGAGGAATACGTTTTAGTGATCTATTTATTGTACCGTATGAAAACCACAAATAATAGTAGTGATTTTTCAAAATTTCTGATATATTTTTAACATTCTCACCGCAAAAATTAATTTGGTGATGTGATCAAGTTAAATTGATTTAATCTTTCTAATATTACATAGATCAGGACATCACATTGTAATCTATAAATATGCACAGCTGTTATTTGACAATTTTTTTATAAAGCAAAATGAGATAATCCCTCTGAAGTGTTCAGAACAATGCCTGGCACTTAATAATTGTTCAAAAAATTGTAGATGCTGTTTTTGTTTTCTCTGTCACCACATGTGCTGTGGTTTGGGTGGGAGCTGTGTGTTCCCCAAGAATCCGTTGTGTTTGAAGTCTTCCTCCCAGGCTGGTGCTACTGGGAAGTGCTGGGAGACACCCTTAGGTCACTGGAGGGATGTAGTCACAAGGCATTGTGGGCTGGGAACGGCTCCCTCAGACTTCCTGTTTGGTGATGTGAGCTATTCTAAATGCACTTCCTTCCCACACTGTGCCACCATTTGTTACCCTTCCCACAGGCCAAACCAAGAGGACCTGCCCATCCTGACCTTGAACCTCAAAAACCTGTGAGCAAAATAACCCTTTTGTCTTTACATATATCTGCCTCAGATATCTTATTCTAATGATGAAACTCTGACTAATATAAAATATTAATAGTAGTTTCTTCATCTTGAACCCTGAGTACATTTGTGTGTCTTCATCTCAAGACATTTTCACATTTACCTAACATCAAAGCTATTTTTCCATTTCATTTCTCTGCATTACCCTCATGGACCTATCTTACCCATCTTTTTCTCCCCTGAAATGCCCATACATCATCCTAATATGGCCAGAACTCAATATGTGTTTTTAAGTTGAATTAAATTAAAAATCAGGGCACATAATTATATATCTGCATTTATATTCCTTTAAATTGAAAAGTAATGATCTCATGTGCCTCTTACTGGTAAATAAAATTATTTTAATAGCTTTGTAAGTATACTTTCCACAAAATATAAGTTATAAATTCACTCAGCAACAATGGATTAGTCTTGTATCAATAACTTCAAAGGCACATTTTGTCCTGCATTTTGTGCATTCAAATGTGTGGCATTTAAAATTTATGCACTAATGAGCTACAGTCAGGAATTTTATGCTGTGTTGAACTTCTAAATTCAGTCCATAGTATTTCAGAACACAAAGACCTCCCAGTGAAAAGAAGCTATCAGATGAGGCCCTCAGAAGTCATTAACATTTTACTTCCCTTCCCTCTAGACCAGCTACTGCTTCTATTAACCACATACATTTCACGGGAGAAACTTGGACCCAAAAAGGATAATAAATGCATGTAAGATAACTGAAAAAGCACTGCAAAAGTTTCAATGTCTAATTTTTAACCCATCTCATTTAAAGTATTTTCTGATAATTTTAATTAGCCACAAATAATGTAACAAATTGGACTTCCAATCTATGTACTTGTAATAGGGTAGATATATTTTTTCTTCTAGATTTTTCTACTCAAAGTCAAAAGAATATCATAAGGAATACACAGCTTAATATTATAATAACTGGACTGCTGTGGCTATCAGTAAAGCTATTTGGATAAAAATATAATGTATTTTCCTAATCTACATTACAAAGCAGGGACATAAGAAAAGTCTTATGATTGAAAATCTCAGTCTTCTGGAAATCAGTGGGAAATCTCCCTTAAAGACTGAGAATCTTATAAATCCTCACCTTGTCTGGCCTTTCTTTGACTTACTGATAATTTCATTTCTCAGAAGGCTAAGGAGGCAGGAGTACAGAAATGGTATTTTGAACCCAATTTTCCTAAGTCCATACATGTCAAGGGTGATATTCAAACTAGTTGATAAACAGTTCTGAGAAGGCACCAAGCAGCAGATCCCAGTAGTTTTCTCTGCGCTAGCAGTCAGTCCTTTAGTTGCTGGTCTGTGGAGTCCTAAACCTAGAGAAAAGTCTGAACACCCAGGGAAATGAGTAGTAGGGTGCAAGGTGTCTGAAGGAAATGGGGTTTATCAGCCAGTAGTCCAGTCCTGAAGCAATGGTACATCTGTGTGTGTTCTTGTATATCTGCTGCATATCAGCTTTGTTTATAATTCTTCCCTCTCCCCAGTATGGCTTTACCTTCTCAGATTCATGATCTACTCCACAACCCACACCCATTCGTTTATTTCTGAGCCTCATTGACGAATTACCTAAACAACCCAACCTAAATAGTCTCATGGTTCCTATCTCCCTCAAAAGCATTTCAACTCTTCTAGCCTCTAATGTCTCCATTTTCTAGCCAATTCATTTTCTTGCAAATTAAATGTTAGTTTTTGACATTTCCCAAGCTGAAGCTTTCACTATATCTTTATTACTATCAGCACCAAACCTAAAATGCTCAGCCTAAACTTTAGGACACACTCTTTATCTAATTTCAACATATTTTTGTAAACTGTCTTCTTAATATTTCCTCTTACTTGCTCTGTACTGCAGCCAAAGTGAGCAACTTCATCTGAAGTTGGGGCACATTTTCACATGTGTATTATTTTCTTCTGTTGCTGCTCTGATCTAGGATGCAAGTTCTGTCTTCCATGTCCAAGCACTAACTTCATCTCCAACTATTCGCCTTGGTGACTTGGTTCCAGTGACACTGGTCTCTTTCCTGTCACTCAGACACACCAGGCAAATCCCACAGCTAAATCCCTTTCCATGTGCTTGTCCCTCAGGCAGGGTAATGGTTGCCTCTGTCCCTTCTCTCTGGGCTCACACATCACACCCCCTATGAGGCTAACCCTCAAAACCCCAACCAGGACCATGCGGCTGTACAATCTCCTGCTTCTGTACTGGGCCATCTCTCTCCCCTGCTCCAGTATTTGATGTAATAGTTTGAGCCACCTGGCACACTACAATTTCCTCTTAGCTGTTTTTTTACGACCTGGTTTTCTGCGTTCTCCCAGCCGGCTCACCCAGCTTCACAGAACAAACTGCACAATATTCAGAATAGTTGACCTCTGGTTCATTTTTACCTTTTGTTCAATTTTCTTATTTGAATATTTGTTGAATACATGAGTTTCTATCTGTTCATTACAATTTAAATAGTCCCTCTACCTTACAGAAAATGCCTAGATTTTGAGTCTGTTTTTCCAGTGTAGAAGCCAAATGCTGAATCTCATCCTTCGCTCCCACTGAGGTACAGACATATGGCCTAAGGTCTGCTCAACACCGAGATTCAGTAATGAGGCGCTTGAGCAAGTGGCTCTGCAGGGAACTCTAACTGGCTGGTGCAGCCTGCAGCATGAGCTTCCATGTATGTCTTCAAGGCCCACAATCCCCCTCTTACCTCAGTAAATGGACATGGGATCCAGCAGTACCATCACAGTAAGTGGCAGTGGTAATATTCAATTCTTGGTGGCATGAGTGAAAATATCCTTTATTCTGGTCATGGTTTGGGGCAGAATTTGGGCTTAACCTCACCCTACATCAACCTCCCCAGTAATTCTGTGAAGTAGCTCTGATCCTTCCAACATATTTCTTTTCTGTTTAAATTGCCCACGACATATTCTACTGTGTGAAACCAAGAATGCTTGCTAAAACAATTCTGTATCAGTGACTCTGGTGAGGCCACAATACACCCACTGTACAGTAAGTCCTATGGCTTCTAATCATGAATGCTTCCTAAATATTGAGTTCTAGCTTTAAGACTCTGGCTGCTTCCCTACTATAACTCTGTCCTGTGGGCTCATTCACTGTGACATTCACAGACTTTTTGGTGTGTTCAGTATCATTTCCCTTGAATTGTTTAGTGGATATAAGACTTACTCCATAAACTCAATGTGCAAAAAAGGTAATTTTTTCACAAACTCAAAGGAATTTATATGTTCAGTCCCTTTCCTGAGAATTACACCTATTAAATCCAAGGAATTCAACGATACTAAAATTTTGGAAAGAGGGGAATTTGGGCAGCTGAAAATATAGGTATCACCTATTCATAATGGTATCACTGACACAATCTTCAACCCTTGTGGTCTTGGGACTTAAATCCAAACTTGTTGCTATCAAATCTGTCACCATCTTCATGCCCAAGATCCTGTCATGTCTGTCAGTTCTTCCTAAAACCTCCAGCCCTTGCTGTGTTCTTAGATAGAACATACCTACTATTCCTGAACCGGGGGAAAGTATGAAGAGTCTAGACTTTTTGGCTTCTTCCATACAGTGACTGGATGAAAGGGAATGAACAGTAGAAAAAAACCTGTAACCTCCTCAACTTTTCTGATGCAAACTCTCACTCTGGGATGCTCTCTTCTAAACGACTGTAAAGCCATTTGAAATGGGAGTGATCTCAACCACCTGGGCACATCTACATCCTTGATCTTAGCTCCTTCTACCTGTAACACTGTAAATGTCAATCTCTGCAATCAAACACAAGTGACATTACCATTTTCAGGCATCTGTTCAATTTATTCATCTATCCAGTAAGTACTGTTGAATGTGCAAATACATCTGTACCTTTCTGAAAGGTAAAGATACAGTAATTAAAAAATCAACAGTTTTCTTAATCCCATGCAACTTACCTACAATGTTCACCAACAACTATATGTCAAGAAGTGTAGTTACTTACAAAATGTATATTGATACACAGATAAAGCTAAAGGTTAGTAACTTACTCATTACTGTAAGTTTAGAAGTCCTTAAATAAGATCTCAATTATTAGAAAGTTTGGGAAATACTAAGATGAGTTATAGTCCCAGAGACAGATTCAAAGGAAAAATCAACAGCTCAAATGGAGGCTTAGCCTAACAGCAGTAGATGTTAATACATATTTGAGAGAGAAAAGAAAAGTTTCATAGCCTATTTGAAATCTCTACACTTGGTTATATATGAGTTTACTAAGAAACTACTATTAAAAACTGTAGTATACTTCTTAGAATTTATTAGGTAAACTACAGTACCCATGCTATGAGTAAAATCTGCATTATAGGCTTTTCACACTATATCCAAAACCAAATATTTACTTTAAATGATGCATGTTAAGAAATGCAATGAAATAATGATGTGTGTCCTCAAAGAGATGAATTGTCCAAGGATCATTTCACTCAGCAGGAATGAATCGGATACTTTCTGCAAGTGGAAGACACATCTTAGTCAAATTATGACATGCCTTGAAAAATTGCCTCACGTGAAAAGAATTCTACTTTCTCTGTCAAATGTCAAGATGCCAGACTGACGCAAGCAGTCCAAAGTTATAGAGAGATTAGATCAGTCCTAGTTATAACTGGGTGTAAATAGAGTAGTTTACAACATCCGAGTACTTCTGCTCATGCAAATGGGTGGGATAATACTTTGGCAATGGGTCAGATCATAAGACCTTTAAATATTCTCCCAAAATCAAATTTTTACAGGTCAAAGAGGATGTAGATACCTTTATGAGTGATATAAATAAAAGCAGGCAAAGTTGCCTTCTGTGGATGCTAACAGTGCTGTGAGGTTGCCTCTCATACTGGTTTAGTTCACCTCACCTACTTCATTTGTTCCTCTCACTTCACTGTCATCGTGCACATACCCTACGTACAAAGAGCAGGTGGCACTCTAACTATCGTATATTAAGGAAAATAAGTAACATTAAATCTCAGTTCGTTTCAGGAAATACCAGAACTTTGGGCTTCTTCCTTTATGTTCTTGATGTGGGAACTGGACAGTACGATCAGTAAATCTTCCAAAGAAAGATGAAAATCAGAGAGGCAAGAATCCCTAAAGTTCTGATGTTTCAAAGATTAGTAGCCTGCCATTAAGAAAGTGGGGGGCATTGGGTCAGTGAGCTGGAGCCATAAACATTATCAGGTAAAAGTGAGGTTTCCTGAGGCTGCAGAAAGAAGTGAGCTTGTTGTTTCTACTTCTGGTATTAATCATAATAAGTGTTTTATCTAAGCCTGTCATGTTTAGTTTCTGCATGCAATTTACCTCTCAGGCACACTGCTCACGGTATCACTGGGCCTTATCTTTTAACTTCTAGTCTTCAAGTGCCTAAATGTATTTGCTCCAAGGTTCCCACAGTTAACATAACAAAGTCAACATAAGTGCTATTTTAAGACAATGCTGTGCCTGCATTATGAAAGACAGAGTTGCTTAGGCCTGGCCACTCCTGTCTTCTGTTGAAAAGCTTAATAGACAGCACTGATTCTTTGCCTAATTGCAGTTTTGCTGTGAGATTAGCAAGATTTTAAATGTGGAGCCTGAGTACGTGCTTTAATACATTCATTTATTTCATGTGTTACTTTTGCCCAAGAAACAAAGATCTGCTGATTCTATGTCCTATTCATTTTTATCAACTGACACGCATTAGCCAATGTAGTCAAGTAGCTTTCAAGGGACCATATGATGAAACTCAATTTTGAAGGATCATAGACCAGTAGAAGGAATGAAACCAACCACAAAAGAAGTCAGAGCCACAGCAAAGCAGAGACAGACTCTCTACTGCTATGTCAGGGCAGGGGACTGGTGGCCCTTATAAACGCTGTCCACAGTTCACAGAGAAGAAAGATGACAACCTGAGGGAAAGGTATGACTTGAAGATGAGACAGCTAATGATATTCCACTCTGCACAACCCTATTTCACTGTAGTCCTCTTATGATCTGCTAATAATCCTTTATAATTAAGCTTCTAGCATAATATTAAAATGTAATCCATATGAACACCAATCGTGGTGTATTCCAAAGGCTGAAGTGGTTCCCGCTTCCAGCCATGCATGACAATCACTGTGCAGCTTTAATTTCACATATTTTAAATGATTTTCCCCAAGATTTAAAAAAAAAATTTATCTATGCAAGGGGCTGGTGAAGTTGGTCTCATTTAAACCTAAACTGGTAAATGTGCACTTACAGTACAGAGCTTTTATATTTGCTTTTATTACCCTTTAGGATTAAAACTTGTGTCTCATTCCTCAAGGAGGCAGGTCATCTTTTAAGGAGTAGCTCCTGAAATGTTTTCAGTAAGTAAAACTGGTGGTACCAGGCACTACAATGGATGTCAAGGGGCAAAATAAAAAAATATGACTGTATAGGTTACATGAATTTTGATTAAACCCTACTTCCCACATTCAACTGTAGTGCCTATCATATTTTGTGTTGCTTCTGTTTAAGTATAATGTCCTCATAATATATTGAAAAATTCAATTTTTGTCCAATAATTTGAACCAAATAATAATTATTAAAAGTACAATATTGGGCTGGGGATATAATTCTGTGGTAGGGCACTTGCTTAGCATGTATGAGACTCTGGATTCATTCCCAAGCACAGAAAAGAAAAGACAAGAAAAAGAAGTAACACTTTCAAAACTTATTTTGTTTAGCTGAGATAGTTCTATATACAAGTCCAGCTGGATCATGACCACAACCTATTTTGTGAACCTTCTTAGGGGAAGACTGTTGGATATTGTAATCACTAATGTGAGGATTATAAGATTTTTTCAAAAAAGTTGATCATAATTAATTTAACCTTATAATCTTTTCTAATTCTTCCTCTTACTGAGAAACAAAAGGAATAAGGTAATGTTATAGCTTTAAAATTTGGAATATTGGCTTTGTCTCCAACACAAAATGATAATTGTTATATGACCTTTTAAGAAATATAGTTGGATTTGCAATTTACAGGTAGGAAAGTATTAGTATAGATTATTTTCCAAGTGGAGTGTTGAGTGTTGCTTTAGATTAAGAAAATAATACTCTGTTGAGGAGAAATATAACAATCTCCAACCATTCTAGCTATCTCTAGACTCATGAAGCACTATGAAAAAGACTGCTCTGCAAATAGCTGGTTAGTGAGATGACTATCAGTCATTTGACTAAATTTAAACATTCTTTTGAGGGGAAAGATTTGTTTATGTGTTTTTAAACAAAAGCAGTAGATGTAGTTCAAAGGGAGTGATTTATAGGTGTCACTTAAGCCATCTAAAATGGTTTACAGCAATGTTAAAACAGTAATTATGCCCTTTCAAAATTTTCTTGGAGATATTTCATTAGAGCGCTTCTATTTTTGTAGAAATCTTATGTAATCCTAAGCATTAATGAAAGAAAACAAAAAAGTTTTTAAACTGCTTTATTTTTAATGCTAGCTACATGACAGACACACTTGCATACGAGGATGGAAGTTTTAAAAAATGAATATAACAGAGGATGTGACTCTGAGAGCTTTTGTGCCAGTGGTGAGGTTAAGAGCAGTTGGGAAGGAAAACCAGTTAGAGGGTGAAGGAAAATACAAGACACAGCACACAGAAGCACAAGCATCTTAGAGGACAGACAGGAAATACAAACTGGGGAACCTAAGGCAGGAGGAGCTGAGTCTAAGCCATGAGGGGGTGGGAGGAGCTCCAGCTCACTGCAGAGGACTTCAGAATAAATATTCCTGAGCACTGTGCCAGTAGGTCAACATGGCCTTTCATCCCAGCCCAGACTGCAACCTGCAATCCTCGTTATAAAACTACAAGACAGATTGAACTGGTGCATGATGCCTGTGTGCTCAAGGTAAAAGTAAAATTTACTGAGCACCTAAAAAAGAAGTGAGTAAATCCAGATCAGGGATTGGAGAAGTCCTCAGACAGCAGACAGATTTAAACAAATCTTGACAAATTAGGAGGATGTGACACAGTGTAGCTCTTAAGAACCTAGGATTTGGAACCGCCCCGCCTGGGTCTCCTACCTGACTGGGCCACTCACTGCTGTGACCCGAGAGGTTACTACATCTCTGCAAACCTTAGTGTCCTTGTCTGTCAGGTGGCCACCTACATCAGCAGATTGCTTAAAGGATCAGATGGTAAAATGCTGCTAAATTATTGGTTTGACTATTTTATTTGCGTGCATAGGTGTCCATAGTAGCTATTTATAAGGATCATTTCTAAAATTTAGCAAATCCTCCTAAAAAAGCTACCCCAGATGTCACCGTTGCACACTGTTTTGGTCCAGTACCGTCATGAGTAACCAGACCTTGCGCCAAATCCTCAGTGAAAGGGCAAAGGAAATGACTGACAGTGTTACCAGCAGAAGGAGTAGGTGCTGAGCGGCATTCCCTTCTAGTCCATTACCCTCATGAATACCTTGCTGGTTTAGAAATCACAGATGTGCCAAGGAGACACTGAACAACACTGCAATCATTAGTTGTGTGAGTGTTTGATTAAAAATAGAAGATGCTGGCTGGCACAAAACTCTTATGCCAAGTATTCGCCCCACTCCTGTCTTTTACGCCTAAAGTTGAACTCACTGTTGTGAATATATTCCAGTTTCCCTACTTAGAATGAGAGGTAGCAAATCTTAATGGAAACAAAGTTTTGGCTTTCTCTCTCTGGGGGTTATTTTGAAAAGGTAAAACTGGGTGCAATGGTGCAGACTTGTAATCCTAGCACTTGAGAGGCTGAGACAGGAGGATCATGCGTTTGAGGCCAGGCTGGGACATAGTGAGTTCATGGCCAGCATAGACTATATAGCAAGACCTTTCAGAAAGAAAGAAAGAAAGAAAGAAAGAAAGAAAGAAAGAAAGAAAGAAAGAGAGAGAGAGAGAGAGAGAGAGAGAGAGAAAAAGAGACAAAGAGAAAAAGAGGGAGAGAGAAGAGGAGGGGAGGGGAGAAGAGGAAAGGTAAAAATGAAGGGAGGAAGGAAAGGAGGGAGGGAGGAGGGAGGGAGGAGGGAGGGAGGGGAACGGAAGGGGGAAGAAAGGAGGGACAAGGGGCAAATAGAAAGAAACTAATTGAAATTAAAAATAAAGCTACTTTCCCCTCGTCTTTATTTCACGCCTCTCACAACACCTTCTAAATCCTTTGGGACCGCGAACGCGCCCTCCTGACACAGATCCTCTGGTCGTTCTTGCACTGGGCTCGCAGGTCCTCCCAGCAGCACATCTGTCCAGGCAGGACCGTCCTGCGCAGCTCCAGGCCACCTGCACTCAGCCCGCCCCAGTCCACTCTGAGCACCCCTCGTCCTCCGGGGGGCACGTTCTCATGCTGGGTTCTCTCTCCAGCTGCTGTGGTCCAAAAGGACCTCTCCTTCCTCCAAACTCCTGTTTTCCTGTTTCTCTACATCTTGTTTTCTTACATCAGTCTTATTTACGTCAACAATAGACATTCAACTCTAGGATGATTTCAATTGCTTCTAAAATTTACCAATCACGTGCTTCCTCTTGCTCTCTAAAACAGAAATGTGTAATCCGTTCTATTTATTTTTAGGTGTTTCAATAGTTTTAGACTTTTTGATTTGTCCTGATTTTTTGCAATAGAAGATATGCTATATTAGGTTCAACTAATACTATTACCAAATAATCATCAGATCTTTTTTTTTTTTTTTTTGGTACATGGAATCAAACTCATGACCTCAGACTTGCCAGGCAAGCACTTATGCCCCTGAGCTATATCCCCAGCCCAGTTGACTCTATTTCAAAATGATCAACTAATAGTACTTATGCAATAATCTTTCCCTGAATAACTCAACTCTAATTTAGCCTCCTTTAGAACAACAAATCCATTTCAAGGTTTACTCATATATTTTTCAACTTGTCCTCAACATTATTGTGGAAATATTTAAGTTATTGTATCTGTAATGTTTATATTTTTTATTCTAGATAAATTTTAGAACTATTTTATTAAATAGACCTTATATTTTATGAGAATTATCTTTTTGATAATTTCTTTAATATATTGGTTATTTGGCAAGGAGAACACTGTTTAGTTGGCAGGAATTTGACACATGCTAACTTCTTTCACTTATGTACAATAAACCTCATTTTTTACAGTGGCCACACATTCGGTTATCTGAATAAACTGAATTATTCCTCATTTTCTGTATTGGATTCATTCAGTCTTTAGCCAACAGAGAACATATTTTCTTTTCTAGGAATTCATAAAATATTAATTTTAAAAATGGTTCTATACCCTAAAATTAGAAATTTCACAGTCCATATTCCATATTCCTAGTGTGATAAGCTTAGAATTAAAAGGTAATAATTGAAGTATGAAAAGGGGGAATATTTGGAATGCATAGTGGAAATAGATTTGCTATATGCAAATATGTATTTATTATATAGTAAGATCTAGTTACTATGTAAAATGATTTTATAAGTAAACAAGAAAAAGATTAGCAACTACAAGGAAAAATGGGCAATAGTAAATACAGAAGTCAGAAAATAGTAATAAAATCACCTGTAACCCTGAGAAGTTGTTCACTCTCATAAACATGCAAAACACATGCAAATTCAAAGAAAACAACAAAACTCTCTTTAATCTATCAGTTCAGAAAATAACAAAATGAATAAAAGTAGTGTTAATGGAACAGAAGCAAGCAGTCATAGGCAAAGCAAGTGGAAGTACAAATTGATGCACACTTTCTAAAAGGTAACACAGAAATGTATGTTGCCATTTTAAATGCAGTTACTATCCAACCCATTCATTTTACTGCTAAATAAATTAACTCTTCCAGGTTTTACACTAGTGAAACAATGCGGTGCTTCCACATGTATGTTTGATTTATTTTACTTATGAGTATGGTCTCTAGTTGTGACCATTTACCTATAAAAGCCTCCAGTTTATCTTTCTTTACAGCTGAGTAATATTCCATTATATAAAAGTACCACAATTTTCTTATCCAATTCTCAGTGGATGGGCATTTGGGTTGCTTCCACATTTTAGCAATTACAAATTGTGCTGTTATGAACATAGGTGCACATACATCACTGTGATATGATGTTTTTAGATCTTCTGGGAAAATACCCAGAAGGGAAATAGCTGGGTTGAATGGGGCCTCTAGACCTAGTTTTCTGAGAAATCTCCAAACTGATTTCCACAGTGGTTTCACCAGTCTGCATTCCCACCAGCAGTGGAGAAGAGTTCCTATTTCACCACAGCCTCGCCAGCATTTGTTATTGGTTGATTTCTTAATGCTAGCCATTCTTACTGGGGTAAGGTGGAATCTCACTGTTGTTTTATGATAGACACTGTGAATTGATAGGAAAGCACTCAAAGGTAAAGGGAAACTGGGATGTGGGAAAAGAGAAGGGAAAGAAGGAGAAATTTTGTATGTATGTATAGGCAAGATAGTCAGCATGGCTCTTCTACTGTCTTGTATTTCTTTGCTGAAAGAAACTGTCAGTGAGTCCTTGGTTGATCAGCATTGCATGTCTATATCTGTTTTCATGAGAAGCCACCTTGAAGATATCAATATGTAATACAACAAGCATTGTTAATTCCCTACCACTTTGTTTGTAACTCCGTACTGTCTGTACTGTTCCTTTGCCATTTTGTAAAATGTTGTCTGTCTGTTAACATTTTCCTCCTTTTATTCTTAAAATAAAAATAAATAAATATAGCAAAAGTATTATGTCCCACAATGATAAGAATATTGAAAATCAACTTTTCAATCAAAAGGAGACTGTTTGACTATTTGTTGAAGCATTTATACAATGGAATACTCCACCGTGAAAAAAGTAATGGCTTTCAGGTAACTGTTTAAGAATGAACCAGAAACATGTACTGAATGATCCAATTAACGAGCCAAATGGATATGTGTCATACTGGTGGGAGCCAGTTAGGGGTGTGGAAATCTACTAATTAAAAGTTCCCACTTGTTCACTGACTTCGCTTAATTTAAACCTTTTCTTCTTTTTCCATTTATGTTTACTTTTATATTTTTTAACACTAACTCAGAATTTATTTAGTAAAAAAGATGCACATGTCTGTTCACAGAGTGATAAATATTCTGAGAATTGGAAAAATTTGTGTTTGGAAAGCCCAAAATCATAAAGTTTCATTAGAAATATTTCATTGAAAATTAAAATCATCTATATTTTATTTAGATGAGAGTAGGGCCATCTCATTATCTCTAGGCTGAAATAGGAGATAGTGTTTTAATTTGGATTCATTTCCTCATAGTAATTCTGACAAACAGGTATAATCTCTTTTCCAAAACTGAATGATTTAAAATTAAAACTTCCGATTTTATTCTCATTCATAGATATTAACATTCTTCATTCTTTGAATAAGATGGAATAGTTTATTTTCTGGGCTGTGATCATTTCTAGTTTCACCAGACAGTGAGACCTAATTAGAGACTTTGTCAAATGTAATCAGTCTTCTTGTTTTATGGCCATTGAGACCCAGATTTCAAAGGTCGATGAATTAGGCCAGTATTGTTTAGATTATGTACCAACTACAAGCATACCATAATGTGCAAACTGATAAGAAGCCTGATCAATAACTAGATAACACCTTACAGCTGCTGCTTCAGAAAGGGAAGATGATCAAAAATGACCTCACATTTTCACATTGGTTTATAACGTATCAATCAATTGTACAGCAGTCAATATATTCTAAACAGCTTGACTGCTCAAGCTGAAGTTGCCTTATATCACTATTCCCAAGCAACAACGCAGTGTGGCTATAGATTTTTTTATTTCCATTTAATAGATAGCTTCAATGATGTATCTTGCCACCTTCCACACAACCGTTCTGAAAATAATGTGTTCTTCACTGAGTAAATACGTCAAATACAAACAAAAAGTAGGTCAAGTTAAGCCCTGGAATATCTCAGGGCAAAGGAGTGTATGAGTGTTTTTAAATCAATTTACTTTGTATCCCAAAGGATCAAAGCTATTTTTCAAAGCTTTAAAGCTCTGGATATAATTTTGAGATGGAGATTCTAAATATTCTTTCTAATGTGAACCCTAACAAGTTGATACATTTGTTTTAAAAATACCAACCTATAACTCCTGACTAAAGAGTCATAACACCAGAAGTGTAAGTGAGGTTCAAGTATATGTGTGCTCAGGAGTAATTACCTGACCACACTGGACTCATTCCACACTACAAGCCCACCTCAAGCATGTGTAATTCCAGGTAATATGCACACCATCACCAAGGGGACCTATTTTGCAAATTGGAGCAGAGGAGTATAAAGCATTGAAAAGAAATTTCTCCTTAAGTTACCCAGCTAGTGAATGGTAGAATTTCAAACCTAGGAGTCCACAAACTCTCCTAAACTCTGTGCCTTCGAAGAACTATTAAGAAATTTTTCTTGTATTTTGCATATATGTGAGATATTCCTCTTTAAAATTCTTAATGAAACATATTTCTAAACAATTTTAAATGGCACAAAGACTGCAGTGAAGTATAGCAATATTTCCTGAAAGTTCTGTGATTACTTATACTCAAATGTGGAAAGTCCTTCTACAAACCTAACGTGACAGACTTCTTTGTATTCTCTTTTTCTCTTTTATTCTCTGTTTTCTTTCACTGCTGAACTTATTTACATAGATTCTTGAAATTTCTTTTCTCCCCAAAAGGACTGTTCTACCCTCTCTCTTAAACCACTGGTTTCTACCTAACCCCACCCCAACTGTCCACCTCGTTTATCCAAGTCCTTATTTTCTGGCCTCTGCTTCTAGGGAATGACTCAGTTATCCCCCAGAGTCAAGCCTAAGATTGTAGCCCAAAGCATCTTCTCATAGAACTTATCAATTCTGCAAAAAAAGGTATTTTGCAAAAGCATTTTAAGTAGTGATCAATACAACATTATGGAATACTAAAGGCTTTTACTCTGGAGGTTGAATGTCTGCCTGATTTTAAATTTTGTCTCCAAATTTTAGTTTAATAACTACCTACTTATCAAACAGAACATAAACAAGTTGGTCTGCTTTAAAACCAGCTTTATCTTAAATGGTTTGTTTGACAATTAATCCTCATTTTCACCTTAACTGGTAAAGTCAGCTTTGTGATAAATAGCTCTGACATCCTAGTAAATTTTAACACCAATAAAACAAATACTGTACGGACCAAAAGGCAAAGAGAAAGAACATGGACCGTGGAAAAGGAAAGAGAGGAAAAAAGATGCTAACAAAAATAAACAAAAAAGTCCCTTTGCAAGTGAGCACAAATATTTATTACCCGTTGAATAGGAATAAAGTTAAATATTTATTTTAAGAAGGAAAAGGAAAAGTTCCTCTTTTCCCTTCTAAGATGTGATTATTTATACAAATACATTCATCCCCATAATCATTAGATTCGAATAAAAGTTGTAATTTCAAACCTGACAAGGTCAGAAAGTACCAAGCCTGTGTGTGTTCTTGAGCGCAGTGCGTGTGTGTGTCTGTGTGTGAATATATGTACAAGTGCACTCCCCTCACAAGCCCGCATCTGGGTGTTTGTTTTGCATAACGACCATTCCTCAGCTTTCATCTTCTGCTCTGTGGGAGGGAATTAGCAGAGGTGGGGGGGCCTTGTCCTTGCTGTTAAAGAAAAGCCTGTGATTAAATGGAAGAAAGCTAAAGATGCTTATTAGAAGTTACTGGTTCCTAGCACATGTGTATGGTGCAGTTCAGATCCCTGCCCCAGGAGCTGGGCTGAGCTGATCTTCACCCTGCTCACCTGGATATCCTACCTTCCCACACTAAAAGAGCTGAGTGAAGTTTCATTACACTGCCTAGGAGGCTGGCCTCAGTGAACTTTCCAGCGTGCTTTGGAAGACGTGCTCATGCCAGCCTTCCCTGCTGTGGAGTTCTGGTGCTACAGGAGCAGATAGACCGCTGTGCCTTGAATGCCAACAAGGAGGAGAGAGTGTGGTGTTCCTTTTGAATAAAGAGTGAGTATTTTTAAGAGACTTCTTTCCTTAATAGTGCTCCATTTTTAATCTTGATCAATTCAATGTGAGTTATTTAAATGCCAGGCAACATTAATTTATATTTACTCATTTGAAAACTTTGTCTAGTTATTTGCTCATATTAGAATCATTGGAGACCAATCTGTAAACAATATTCAAATTCACTGTCATGCAACAAGAATTAGTGTGTGTGCAGATACATGTATTGGGGAAGCAGGGGATAAAAGAAGGCAAAGTATGGCTGTCATATTAGAAATTAACAAAGCATGCATGTTTATTATAACAAAATTGAGTTTTCCCCCTTCCCTGCTGTTCCTAAGTTTGTTTTGACCTCATCCTGACAGTTAGGAAGTATTTGTATGCAATGATGTGGCTAGGAAAGATAAAGATATAGATATAGATATATAGATATAGATATAGATATAGATAGATATAGATATAGATATATGTATAGTTTTTTTTGCAGAGGACTTTAGAGGATTAAGACCTTTCCATATATTTGATCCATCTGCTTCTGTAAGGCCCACACTTCTGAGGAACTACGATGTGATTTCACATAGGACTGTTCATAACCTGAGTTCTTAAAGCTGTGCATGAAACAGATTTTAAGGGATCCAGGCCTGATTAAAACAGTTAGCCCATTCACATCCCCCCTATTTACTGTGGATTACTGGAAGGGAAGTAGGGGTTAAATCAGCAGGTCTTCCGGCTTCCCCAGAGGTTAACCTGGCAGCCGGCATGGCACCCTCAGGAGGGCTGACAGGTAGCAGGATTTGTCTAAGCAGCCTGCCTGAGAGCCAACAAGGAAAACTGAATGCTCTGGATTAGTTCTGGATTATGTTGTCAGGGTGAAGGCTGATGGACAAACTGCAGAGGAATAAAATGCAATCTGTTTGGGGAGAGAGGCAGCGTGCATAGCTTTCATTTTTCAAGAAATGACAAGAAAAATCATTAATAATTTGTAAATCCATGTCCATTAACTTTTCTCTTTGTTATCCCAAGACAGGCTTTTTAACATGAGTTTGCCACTGTCCTATATCTCTTCTGCCTAGTGACAGATGGCAAGACAGATATGAGATTGGATTCATAAAATAATACCTACATCTCCAAGAAAGACAGAGACTTCATTCTCCCCAAACCACTCCCCTCTCCACATGTCCCCATGATGAAAGGAAACTTTGACATTGGCGAGATAGCCAAGTGGCATGTGTTTTGTGTTTCTCTCTTCCTTCAGGAATACATTTTCAATATGACACTGTTACATAATGAAATCTAAAGCCAAAGTGAAGAAAATACCCATGATAGAATTAATACAATCATTATTATTATGCCAGAGACAGTTATGAGGTATATTTAATAAAAACAACTAACTCTGTACAGAAGGGGAAATTCTTAAATTCTTGAAATTCTTAAAGAGTGACTGTGAAATAGTTGTGGTCATAAAATTCCCACCTACTGATACATCTAATGTTCTAAAATAATTTAAGATTTATTTGTTTGTCTTACATAATCTAGTATTTCTTAAGATGAAAATTACCTCTCTTCAAACAATAGCTCTCTCTTAGAATGAGAAGAGACTGGGGAGTATTTTTCTAAATATTTCTGAAATATCAAAGATGAGAAAGTTCAGATATCTTGAGTTTTACCTGAATTATCATTGTCATTTTGCAATGAATTTGAAACTAAAGCTTTGAGAGTTGAAGGGCTGATCACACCCAGACCCTAACAATAATATAGTGGGGTCCTTATCTATATGCAATGCTCTCAAAGACAAACTCTGTTTTTCGAAGTAGAAGTGCTTTTTCTCTGCAGGAAACAGTAGAAATTAAGTCTCCATTCCTTACACCGGGTGGCTAACTGTTTATACTTATAACAAGAAGGAATCCACAGTCCCAAATTAATATTTTGAGCATGGGAAGAATTCTCATTTTATCTACCCATTGCTCCATCATTTCACTGCACCCACCCCATCACTGGTTCTCAATAAATATTTGATGATAACGTATATAAATCAATAAACTATATTTGATGGAAAAAATAATGAACTTACTTTGATCCTTGAAAAGAAAAATATGCTTATTAGAAATTTTATTTTTATTAGTAAGTTAATACATAAAGCACACGTGAGGAATAATAACTAAAAATATGGATTCAAACTGTTTATTTGGAATTATAATGCATAAAATGTTCTTCAGCCCTTTGGCCTGAAGCTAAACTCTCTTTTAGCTAGTATCCACTAAGCTAGACTGCGTATATAAGCAAACTTTCAAATCTGTGTACTTACAAACCTGTTCAACAATAGATCATCAGTATGCAACACACCGATTGTTAAAATGATATGATTTGTTTCACTTTTCACAGTAAGTATCAAATTGCTGTTGCATGAAGATATACAGTGTAAATTTACCAGTTATTAATCATGAAAAAAATTTTGATTTCTTAGTTTCTAATTAAATATAACTTATTTTATATGCAGTAATAGAAACAGCTACACAAAGAAATATGAGGACTTTGTTTTTTTCTAAATGATAACCTTAAAGATAAGTTTGTTTTACTGTGATTCCTGATTATTTTCATAGTGTAGTACACAAAGAAATGAAAATATTTCTTTAGGCACTGGTTTGTCAGAGATACCTGATGCTGGCCAGGAGTCCCCCTACTCTCCTGGAGCTGATGAACTTGACTTTTCTATACACCTTGAAGCCATGGGCAAGAGGCCACTGAGCATCAGTACCCTAGGTTGAATATTCTGTATTCCTGAATTTAAGTTACAATTTCAGAAGAAGCATGTCATGAATTTAGTTGTGAAAGTAGAAAAAAACTCTAGCTTTCTTTTTTTCCTGAGGAAATGAAGCACTCAGAAATGATGGAATTAAAATATATTTCTTCATTTTGAGTACTGAACGAGCAATAAAAACACCTCCATGAATAATATAACTACTTAGAAAACATTCTGAAATAAAAATGAAGCTTATGCAAAACATCATCCTCACAGGATGTTTATAGAATAAGAGAACTTTATTTAACTGCCATTCATGCTATGTACATAAAAGAATCAGTGGAAAAACAAACAAGTGGGTTATGGTTGGAGTTACAGAAAAACTCCAAATATTTACAATTTTAAATATGCTAAAAGATTGCCAGAACAGGGAGAGCTTTCACAGATACTATATGGGTGGCTGTTAGCTGAGTCATTTCAATGAAGCCACCTGCAGGGTAGAATTTCATGCAAGTCTCTACTCTTTCTCATTTTCTTCAGAGATAAGAAAACCACCAATGTAGGCCAAAGAATTTCTGTCCTTTCCATGACTGTGCTAGCCCATATAAGACAGACTCATAAACTAGAAGTACTTAGTAAGGAAAGCTGAAGGGGTGAGAGAGAAATTAGAAATAGTGGTGCTCCTAAAGAACTTCTGAACTCCTTAGACCAGATGGCTTTTTCAAGTGAGAAAATTACTTCATTGTTCTTCTTTCCAAAAGTGCCAGAAGCCTCTCCCAGATTTCTAGAGAGTCCAGGTTAAGGTCATTTTCCTGGACTGAAAAGTTGTGTCATTTTTGTTGCAGATGATCTTATTTTTTTGTGGTTTTTTTTAAGAATTTCTGGTTGGTCTTTGCAATCCTAAGTAAGAACATCAAATTGTAGAGATAGACTGTTTAGAATTTTCTAGCATAAAATAAAATTCCACTATATGTCACAGCATATCAACAATCCTGGAGAGCATGCATTTTCTTGTCCAGTGTCTGATTTAGCAACACAAAGATGAAAAATGATGACTGGATTTGGAAAATTAAGAACTCTCAGTCCTGCCTTAATTGAAGAAGTTTTGGTATGTACTGTGACAAGAGAACAAATCAAATTTCAGAGAACCACTAAAGTACTAAAATAAAAATTATACTTTTGCAAAGGTGGCTAAGAAAAGCAGCAGAAACAAAATAACAACAGAGTGAATGCAGCATAGAGGAACATTTTATTAACATGAGAGAACTTTGCATAGCCCTATAGGAAGTAACTTTTAAAAAAGAGAGGGTGAAGGTGAGAGTTTGACCCTGATGAGTATAGTAAAGTCCCAGGAAATGAGATTATTAAGCCCATTGAATAAGGTAGATGGATATAGTATCTGAGTCTAGGGGAAAAACTTTAAAGATTGATCTGGATAGAGATAGTTTATAGATAGAAAGACAAGTGATAGTTAATTTAAAAATTATGATGGGTAAGATTTCCTCCATGAATCAAGAAGTTATTACCTTATAGCAGAAACACTGATCAGGGAATGATAAAAGAATAATACGTGTTCAAAACATCGAGAGTGAGAAGAGATGCTAAAGATGGGATGGCTGTTAAAATGGATCATCAAACTGTGACCACCATTTTGGAATAGTTGATGTCCATAAGTTTGCACAATTACTGTTCTGTATGTTCAGCTGCCTGGATATGGAATTGGAGAAAGTGGATAGGCAACAATACAGGATTGGGATTTTGCAAGTAGTAGATGACTAGACACACAAAAATCAGTTGTATGGGTAATTCAGGTAGCCACACATGCATGGAAAGAGAGAAGAGGGACCACCAAGGACCACAGTAGAAGCTATTCAAACTTAGGTAGTGTATGAGGCAGCCTTGGGGTAGAAGGTCTAAGGACAAAACACTGGAGACTTCAGTATTCCAAGACCAGCCAAGCACATTTCCTGTTCTCCTCGGAAGTATTAGAGAAAAAAAGTTAGTTTTCAATGTAAACATAAAACACGAAGTTTGACAAACACATCTAGAAATTTTCTCAAAAGTTTTGCCACATACAACTTGAAGGAATTACAAAGAGGAACCTGGTCAATCCCAAAATACTTTTCTGTCCAACTTTGTAAATAAAACTATTCAGTCTCTGAGTAAACTTTTAAGTTTGTTCATGAGTTTTAAGTTTATTTTGTGACTGCATGAAGTCACCATGGAAACATGCTTGAGGTAAAGGGATTTATTTTTTGAACAGAAACTCTGTTTCCAGCGTTTTGTTGGGAACCTCTCCCAAAACACAAAAGAACAAAAATATAAACACACAGCATGCAAATCCACACTGAGCCCTCTTTTAAAAGAGCATCATGCATGAACCTACCGAGAGAGAATAAGATGCTCTGAACACACCAGGTTCTCATGAATGTCGGGTACAAGCCTGTTCATTAACGGTAGTAAATGGGCAAAAGGTCAACATGCTTTCCACGGGACATTTCCTTTAGCTTCCAAACCTCAGTAGGTTGGCACATCCTGAAACACTGCCTTGTAATATTATAATAATTCTCAAAGAAGGAAATATCATTAAAATATTTTAATGAAAACACAATCATGAAATCATAAAATCCCAGCTACTTCTAGTACACAGAACTAAATCTTCAAGTCATGAATTCTGTTCAATTTTTTTTAAGTCTTACTGAGAAAACAGTGTATCTTAGAGACTGAGGAAAGCATTGAGAAGTATACAAAGAAAGAAGAAAGGAATATATTCTAACCACAATAACCCAGGCTTTAATGAACAATAAAAAGCCATAAATATCTCAGAGGGAATCATAAAAGAAGATGACTTGCTTAGGAAAACACATATATATAAACTGGGAAGAAATAATATTTTTCTTCTTGTCACTATGTCTGAAAGACACATGGCAGAGCAGTGCAATAACAGGTATAGGAAGCTTAAAAAAATGCAGCATAAATTGATGTGTAACTTTCACAATTTCCAAAGGCACATAAAACAAAGTTTCCAATGACCCAAGGGAAGGAAAGAAGTACGTGTGTGTGTGTGTGTGTGTGTGTGTGTGTGTGTTTCCCCTTAATAATGTAATGCTGAGCATAGCAGCAATATATAGTGCAGACATAAGTTATACAAACAATCCATTATGTGTTTACCCACTGTGGGGTAGGCTCAGCACTAAAAAGCTAAAAGTATCATAGTTCCCGTTATTCTCCTTTTCACATATATGCATGAAACGTTTGCTTGCTAATATTTCACGTTAATTATTATTCTTACTATGTGTTATCAAACATTTTAATATGTAAAGTAAGTGCAGTTGAAGATACACTCAATTTAAATTTTCAAAGCAGAACAATTACACTTGCTCACAGTCATTATCTTCTATTCTTTATGACTAAGTTCATGCCTATGGAGAGGAACAAAAATTCCTTCAGGCCAAGGAACTGTGAGCTGAAGGTGTAAATCTTGCCTTTGATTGTTACTATAAATCAATACACTGATGTAAGAATGACAAACACAAACAGTGATTGACTTATGCTCTGGAAAAACCAAGAGTGCCATGAGCTAACGAAGTAGCTCCATACAACTTCCTGTCTTCTCTCAGGTAGAAATTGCGGTAGAACATGGAGATGTTGTGGAAAGGGGAATTTCTTTGGTCCATCTCCAGTATCTAGTTTTTCTGAGCCCAGCAAAATGTGAAAAGCAGTTGAAAATGCAGAAACAGAATGTTCAGGCGAGCTTGAGGTTAATTATTGATACTATTGACCTAAATTTGAAAGCTGAGCCAAGAGAATAATAAATAAACTCACCAAGGGAGAGATGTAAAAGAAAAGAACTTACAGAATGTAAAAATAATGAGGATCCATAACAGGAAGGAAAGGGGAGTCACCAAAATAGGAATAGAATCAGAGCAGTAACATCCCAAAAAGCTGGAAGAGAAAAAGTTAAAAAGGAGATCAAGTGCAGAACCACAAGATCACAGAAATATCAAGTCAATGGACAGAAAAAGTCATTGGAATTACTTTAGCACAGTTCTTACATGGTCTTTATTATAACTAGTACAAATGTCGTAGATCACTTATCCAATAAATTCTACTAAATTTAATAATATTAATGATATGCAAGAACAAGTTTGGTCAGGAAAAACAGATTTTCTATTCTTTTCTTTGGCATGCACTAGTACTTGTTCTTTGTACAAAAATAGAACTTTGTCCCAGTACAAATTACAACTTTGTGCTTGTCTACTCTTTTTTGAATAAGCACTAATCATTTTGAGGAGACAATTGTACACATTGACAGAAAGATTGCAACTTCTTTTACCCGTTAATTTGTTTTGGATCTACTGAAAGGCCAAAGCAGCTAAGTGTCATTTTATCTACAAAAACATCTGAAGTATACGCTGCCATATATGACATACTCGTGGGCTGGACTAATGGAATCACTGACAAAAGCGTAATTTCTTGTAAGGTTTTTCTTTTCATTTTGAGTTTTTACACATGAGAAACAATGAAGACTGGTTCAATCTGCCGAACACTTACCGAGATAAAATGGCAGGGCCGTGCAGACTCCAGAAAGGGCTTCAGTTACTTACTAATAAAAACACCAAAAACAAGGAGAGGAAATGAGTAATGGTACAGAAAGAATGGAAGGCAAGAAACTGGTGAAAGAATAGTCTTTATGACCTGCCATTAGTTAGGATTCAGAACCCCAGTAATACATTTTTAATGTATTTTTGAATAAATATTCAGCTATTAGTGTAAGCCATTAGAAGTTCACCTAAAATCCCATCATTATTCTCAGTTGGAAGAGTAATAAACACTATTTTGTGGATTTTTGTGTGTATTGTACCAGATCTATTTCTATAAGAAATACATAGCTATTCTTGTACATTATCAAAATAGAGGTGGGAAAATGGAGAAATTTTAAGTTAAATACAAAGGAAATGTCTTTTTAAAATGAAATGCTGAATAAATCCGTTTATGAAGTCTCAGCTCAGACTCCAGCATTATAGTTGTCTGCATATGAAGATTAAGATGAATGACAGTGATTGCTTCCACTTATTAAGTGGTTGCTGTTTGTGAAACCTGGTAAAAGGTACTTCAGTGTGTCACTACCAAAGCTTCAAATAATTTCGCACCCATCTGCCATGATGTTTATTTGTAGATGACGAAACTTAATGTGAAAAGCATTCAGTGTTTTCAGGCCACTGAATTTAGTGAAAACTGTAAGAGGAGAAACCTGTCTTTTCTTTTCACTATTTCATCCTAAGAACAAGAACAGTGTCCAGCAAAATCACAGCCCATGTGGTGCCGAGTAGAAAGTGTGCTCTGCTGTGTCATGCTTTCTAGCACGCCATGACACTATTCCAAATTAGATAATTCAATGTAGAGCAGAGCGAATCAAAATGTATATTTTCAAAACTAACTTTAGTAGAGAAAAATAAGCAAAAAATTAAAATGGTCCACTGAAAAAGGCAATCATATTTTAGCTTCAATTTCACATCGTTTTCAACTGTCTTTTACGAGATTTGTATAAAAGAAAAGAAAACTGCTAGTATAATAAATTAGAAAAAAGAAAATACTGAAATTTTCAATGCTATGAAAGCATATAATTATGGAGACAACATTCTTTCTTAATAATGAACATCACATCTAATCAATGGCAGGGACTTTAACTCACATAAGAGTTATAATAGCAAACACAATTAGCCAGCAAACTGTTCATTACATTTGTCCCTTGTATTTGCAATAGTTTAGGTTACAGAGCTTCATATAGTTCCTCCTGAGGTAAAAACATCTCTTCCACTATTGATGCTAACTTTTCATTCATAGCTATATGCTGATTCTCTAGTTCAATAAAATGAGAAGCATCAGAAAAAGATAAAAAAAGAAAAAAACAGGAAGGCTCAAAAAAGCTAAATCTCCTGAATCAACTGACTAAGAAACACTGTTGGGTATTTTGTGTCTTTCAAAATTTAAATCAAGTGATCTAGAATTTTATTTCTCCACTGCTGAAATTTCTAGAAGCAGTTTTAGAGGAATGACTAAAAACCATGGAAACAATTGCTATTTCGTGGGTTATCCCATGCATCTAGTCCTTTAAGGAGACATGTTTGAAAGCTTATGCATCAGATGATGTTGTATGAGGTGTCATTGAAAACTACATTGAATACTTAAATTTTAAAAATATATTACATAAAAAACATTGCCATGAATTTCCCTCAAAATACTTCTCCTTGCTGCAAACACATTTATCTCTTCCTTCTTACCACTTTCTGAAGCAGTTCTGGAGTCCACTTTCATGAGTGTCTTTAGTTGCCCTGTCATGGCTGCTTCAAGTCCTTAATCAATTTAAAACCTTTATCTTTCATAGTCACTTTGACTTTGGGGAAGAGCCAGCTATTACAAGAGTTTCTTACAAGATAATTCTTGACTTTCCAAAATCCTCCAAACCAAAAGAAGGAAGTTCTCAGGGTAGAAAAATTAGGGATTGGTTCATATTGCATATTACAAAGCCTTGACAGCTTTGACCTATTTATACTATGAAGTTATTATAAATTTATAAGCTGATGGACTTGGGACTTTTCTACTATGTATATGTTTAGTGTACTTACCTAGATAAAGAAAATCAGGGTCCAGATCACTAGAAATTCTTATCAGAGGAAGATAGGGTCAATTTAAGATTCACCAGCGCCTACTGCGGTCTAGCCCATAAGTGAAGGTTACACTATAGCTGTTTTCCTTTCTCTTTTACAATTGTATTTTTATAGGGTACTTTTAGTCATCTATGTGTTTCATTTGTTGTGCAGTTTAATTCCCAATTCCAAGAGTTAACTGTACATCAGAATTCGATGTATCATGAAAGATATGAAAAAAGGAATAAATAATAATGGTCAAGTATCATTATCTCTATGTACATTAACCAGTAAGAACTACTCATTGTCAGAAAAATATAACCAAAATGGCAGGAAAATTAAATATCAGGATAAATTATTTCTAGCTTCAAATTTTTACGTTTGATAGCAAAATGTCTGACATTTCAAACAATTATACACTGTTTACAAGTGACATTTTTGTACTTGTAGTAAGAATGTTTTAAGTACTTCCAGACATTTGTTTTACTAGTAAATTAAAACATACATTTGACAAGCAGGAGCTGGACATTTCTAGCATGTCTTTTGAAATTGTTTTCCCTTTGTGAGGTTCTGAACCATGGAGGCAGTTTAGCCAGTGGAGAAAACAGCATTGTGGGGCCTATTGTCCCCAGTCATTGTGGGTCACCCACGCAGCACTCAAGTAGCAGCTCAGAAATGCCCCGCTGAAGAGGGATTGGGAAGTTAATTCTGTCATTACTGCGCTGACGTGAGGCATGTTGCAACCTTCAGTGCAAAATGTTACTGGTAATCTCTTAATCCTAAATTGGGTCAATATTTTATCAAGTTAATCTAGCATGAAGATTAATTGCATTAGTTACACACACATATACACATGCAGGTTATTTGTTCTGGAAAAACTTTTAATCAAAGAGCAAACCCCTGGTTATAATAGGTGATTTTTCACTCCTTCTGCAACTGCAACACACCCTTATTTTAAAAGTCATCCTTTCTCCCACATTATTTATCTTTATAAAAGAGACATTTATTCTCTGTGTTGACCTGTAGTCAAAATGGATGTAAGAGAAAGGATAATTGTCTTATAATTACAGAAACAATGACTATTTCTAAAAGGTGTTTATGAAGAAGTGACTTTGGATTGAAATGTTTTTAATAAAGTATCTAATTCTGTAACTTCTAATTTCAATTTAATTCTACTTGTTCTCTTAAAATGTGTGATTAATCCTGTAAAGAAAGCCAATAGTTTTCTTTTAAAATTTACTTCTTAGAATCTCTAAGCACACTTAAAAGTATAACAAAGTATATGAACTAGGGTAGTTTTTCAGAATGTTATTTCATATATTGGAATTTTCTGTTATGAAAACTCAGATCAGGTATGTCTGGCTTCCCACTTCGCTTTTATTTTTTTAATCTATAAAGTAGAATGTAGGTGGTGGAAAGATGGAAATATATTGATCTAAGTGGCATAAACCTGCTAACAGAAGTCGTTAGTGTGGACAACCGCCTTTCTCTCTGAGTTTCTTAGATAAGAACTATCTGGAAGTTTAAAATTCCCAGGCATCATTCTGGGTAGTTTTACAGGCTCCTCCAAACAGCCAGACAGAGTTCATGCCCTATTTCATCAAATATCCAATGACATTTTCCAAGAGTCATGCTAATTATAGGGATGTCATAGACAATGTTTGAGAATATTGCACATCAAAATTTTAGCTCTCGTCTTCAAATATTGGTTTTTGGCATTCATTGTTCACAAAATGATAAAGAAAAAGATCTAGGAATATTTTCCCATGTTCAGACTTTTGAATTAATTAATAGATTAAAATCACATGAAGAATAAATCAATAACAACCTCAGTATGAGCTCTCTAAGATGAGTATGGTTGACTGCATTTGGAAGTAAAGTTCACAGTCCTGAATGTCAACCTTACAGTTGTTGCAAGTTAGGAACAAGCTGTGCTGTATGCCAAAAATTCTCTATTTTTCTACTTACTACTGTGTGATATTCTTCTCACAGCAGACACTAAGAAAAATCCACTTCGATTTGTTAAAAGTCAGGTCTGAACATGAGAAAGATAAAATGAAAACAAGTATTTCAGCAAAGGTACTATAATAATATTCTAAACAAAACCAAGAGAATTACACTGTACTGGGATTTATGCTAAAATAGATTTCCAAAGCCTCTTGTCACAAAACAAAATCAATAGTAGGTACTAGGGAAGATATTGGATGCTCATTTCAGTATATCAAAATTTTTTACATCCATGTGTATTGAGAAAATGATGCCGTATTCCTTAAGGACAGACAAAAAATATTTCTTAAAAGAAGAAAACTTTAAGACAAAATTTCAATTTTTAATATTTCCACTTTATTTTCAAATTCTAATGATCTTACATATTCCCTGTCACTTCATATAGTGAAGGGGTATAGAGAACAGAAGCCTGTTCTTTCTCTTTGACTCACCCAATAGATGCAGTATTAAAAGTTCATGTTCAAATGTGGTATACAGGCTTCTCATTTCCTTCCATGTTAGTTGAAGCACAGTTATTGTATGTATATTATATATAATCATAGGCTTTAATTATATTTAATTTAAAACTGCATAAATGTACAAAGATGTCTTCAATTTTAAAACATATATATAAATATAGTACATAGTTTTATACAGTATTTTACATTATTTTTAAAATTAGTAAAACCTCCTGATCTCCCATTCTTATCAATGACATATAGATATAACTCATTCTTTTTAAAAACCCAATTTGAAACTGCTTGCCCAGAGCAAGTACTTCTTCATCTCTTTTAATCAATAATTTCTTGCTGAGAACTTTTGAGCACCTGTCAAGTCCCAGAATCACGGCTATGTGGTATTCAAAGAGAAATATAAGGCAGAGTCCTTGGTTACATACTTTAACTGGCAAGAGAAACAAAGCTAGTCAAAACCAAGGGCAGCAGCTACCTCAGGGGTATGCTCTGGTGGTCACGGAGTAGGACCAGAGGGGCCTGGGTCAGAACTGGAACATCAGATACCCAGGGTAACTATACCAGTCATTGCCCATGAGTGGGACACAAGGTATGACAATGGAAACACAAGGAGGAGAGGTTTAATTTATTTAGAGGTCTCGGTCTATAGTCAGCAGGATCCAATGGTAAGAACAAATTAGATAAGGAAAATAGTACCTAATATGTAGTAAGGTTTTGATAAATTGTAGCTAATATTACTATCATCACTTCTTAAACAATCCATAAGAGCTAAGCTGTGACACGAAGGTGAGGGTTCTGAATGCATGCACAGCAATGTAAAAACTAAACACATCTAGGAAGGTTTCAAAAGAGGAGACACAGGTGGAATATGAAGGATAGAATAAATGTGCAGAGGGACAAAAAAGGAATGCTTTTAAAAGTAAGAACAGAGGGCAAGAAGAATAAGATACCTAGGAAGGCAGATATGGGCATGGCGTGAGACTATGGAGAAAGCATTGGTGAGAGAGAACAGTCTTAGAATACAGCATCCAATGGTTGTTGAAAACCAAATTCACTTACATTGAATTCTGTGGACCCTGGAATATTCCTTAAAAGGAATTTGCACTGGGTCCAACAAACCATGAGTCAGCAATAATCCACAGTATTCACTGCTCACTCCCCAGAAATTTTTCGATCACTGTCAGGAGAAAAGTCAGAGATTGTGTGGATTACTCAGGTGAAGGATGGATGCAGGAAATGCCAACGAGCACTGGAGATTGCTGATTTTTACCCCAGGTACATGGGATTTTAGAGTTGGAGGGGGCATTAGGACTTTTCTACATTCATTTCCCTAGAAAAAGATGCTGACTTGGTGGATACACCCAAAGTTCTCAGCTGGCGGTTGTTGAACCAGGACCCTAGTCCAGACCCTCTGCATCCCAGTTTATATTTCTCTGATTTATCCCACCTGCCATATCAAGGAACATTGCAATGTGGCAACAGCAACACTTTAGGAAGACTGATTGTGCAGCAAGATGCAGGCTGAGTTAGAGGGGGGAGCCTTGGAAAGGACAGCGATGAGAGCGGCTTTAGTGGCCATGCAGTCCTGAGGGAAAGGAGTTTCAGTGAGGACAGAAGGGGTAGGGTGAGAAGAAGCACATCCAAGTTATGTCACAATCAGGAGATGGAAACACTAGCTACTTCAATTTGCCTTTGAGTGATTAAATATTGTCTTCCTCATCTCTTTACTTTAACAAAAGTACACAGCATCATCAGGAAATTGAGCACAGTTTTACATGACACTACATTTCTGCACATTATCCACAGAGCCCTGCCCACCTGCTCGACTCCCTTAGCATCAGAGGCAGAGATGTTCGTTGCTACTTCTTCCAACATCTCCATCTTCATCTGATATCTCAGTGAATCTGACATTAAAAACTCCAAAATTCAGAACCTGAATTTCTGCAGAATTTCATTCCAACTGTCCCCTCTGAATAGACATGTCAGTTATACAAATAGGAAGATGTCTAAAAACATATTATTTTTCATTTCCCCCCACAGAGAGAAATGACACAAAAATCTTGGAATGGCATTGCTGAGATCCACCTATTGATCCAGATTAATAAATGTATTAAAGGAAGTTCACAGGAAGTTGATGTAGTTCTTACTCAAGACAGTTTAAGAAGCAAACTCTGTGGTAGGCAAAACTCTAAGAAAAATGCTGCCCCATGAATTTGACCTTGTTATACACATATTTTCTTCCCAATGATTCGATCATATGCAAATCTAGATGCCACCGTGAAGGGAGTTTACCAATGTAATTAAAGTCCAAAATCAACTGACTGCAAAACAGAGAGATTATCTGGTGGGTACATTCTCATCACATGAGACCTAAAGACAGAATATTTTCTCCACCTAGTTGCAAAAGAGGAAATCAGGGATGCGAAGCATTGGTGAATGCAGGATTACTCTCTGAAAGATGAAGGTGGTGTCCACGAGGAAGGTGGGCAGCCTCTTAGGGTTGGGGATGCCCTGGCTGACAACCAATTAAGAAACATAGACCTCAGTTGTACAACTGGAAGAAAGCACATTCTGCCAACCCCCTTGACCTGGGAGGAGCACCCCGAGAACCACATGAGAACTGCAGTGCCAGGAAACACCTGATTCCAGGCTGGTGACACCAAGAGCAGAGTCCAACTCCTCCTTTGCCCAGAACTACAAAGCCATAAACTAAGAAGTGGGTGTTAAGTTGCTAAGTGCTTGCTAGTGAGTCACATGGTAGTAGAATAGTAATGCACGTTCCAGTCACTGATTTTTGAGCTTTCTTGGAATCCTCGTATCAGATTAAGCAGAACGAGTTCCAAAAGCACCTCGTACTTTGAACAATATATAATTCGAAAAAGTAATCCTCATATAGTCAGAATGATATGTAATATTCTCAGTGCTGTGCAAAAATATAAATTCACCAAGAGGCTAGGAAAAATTAGCAAATTCAAATTTTAGAATTTTAATTTTAAGAAGGGTATTTACTAAAGAGAATCTATGATTTAAAAGATTATTATGCAGAAGGCAGAAAGTTGATAAATAATACACTGTAGTAGAATTATAGTATACAAAGAATTTCCACATATAGTTACATATAGGTAGATATCTCAATTATTTGGCATTGTAGAGCTTAACAAGAAAACAAAATATTGCTACATGTGTATTAACGGGAAACCTTACTCAAAGATATCTGCTACTTTCATGAAGAAAAAATGTTGACAATAATTTTGTCCTGAAATAAACCCAGCTGTCACAATATTATCCTGCACAAACTGCCTTGGGGGCTGGCGAGGACACTGACATGAGCAGAGACTAGGTGGGAAAATGTCTCAGGATTATTGCACAAGGAATCAGGTTAAGCGACAAACCATCACAAAATGATCACTTGTAAAATCAGAAGCAGAAGGAAATCTGTACTGGTCAGGTTTCCAGTCACTGACAAAATACTGACACTCACAACTTAGAGGAAAGGTTTCATTTGGCTCATAGTTCCAGAGGATTCAGTCCATCTTCTACAGCAGGAGCATCACAGCAGAAGGTGTGGTGGAGCAAAACTGCTTAGTTCATGGTGGCCAGGAAGCAGGGTGGGGCAACAGCACCAGAGAGGAAAGGGTTAGGAGCCTTATACAGTACTGTAGGTCACATCTCCATGACCCACCCAGAGACACCCGAAGTGTGCTATAAATCCCCTCATCTGCTCCTAAGCCAAGAAAGTTAACAATTAGGCTTAACTGTCACAAAAGCTCCATGTCTATGATAAGGAAAAACTAACTTAAAACAGAAGATATATTCTCAATATTGAGTATAACATAAAAGAACTGAACATGCCTATTTAATAGATTTGAAATAAAAATGTCCCTTTAATATGTACAACTTGGGGCTAAGAGTCTAGCTCAGTAGAGTTAGTGCTTAACATACCTAAGGCTGAAAGTTTAATTCCCAGTACTGTCAAAAAAATATTTGTCAATTAGAACTTATAAAACTGGATAAAATAAAGGATGTTGGGATTAAAATAAATCTCCCTCACCTTCATGCCACTGAACAAGATCATTAACAAAAGCAATTATAACGTTGAATTCCCCTCTCAGGTGATTATACTTGTATTGTACAAATCTAGAATCTTTTTACTTTTTACATTAAAATTGTATTTTTACAAAATAATGTTAATACTAGATAATCCTTAAATCTAGAAATCTGGGGATTTTTAGAAAATATTAGATTTTCCCCAAATCTTCGTTAAATCCCACTTGACAGACCCAAAAGACTAACCCTGTGATGAGAGGATCCCCCAAAAAATAATATGTGTGCATAAAATCTGCAAACTAAGAACTCCTGGGTTGATAACAATTCTTCTAATCTGATGGCCCAGTTGTTTGTCCCCATGCACTTCTTATAACTTCATTTAGATACCACCCCCAATTATCCTCATTTCTCCTGATGTGATTATTACTGGCAAGCAGATTTATAAACTGTGACTAATATAAGCGAACTTCATAGCCAAGTTAATGTGTCCACATTCTTTAGCAAGAACTAGGTCAGAGAGAGAACTTTTTCCAGGAACTCCTTTTTTTAAAATAGTATATGGACACTGGTGGTGATAAAATGTCCCCTAGTATCAGGGAAGATAAATGCAGACAGTGTGGTTGAATGCAGACCCACCTGTGTCAGAAGCTGTCTTCCTAGCAGAAGCCTACTTGTCAGAGTAGTGGTGCAATGGCCTGTCTCCTGCTTTCTCAGGGCAGAGTTTTAGCATGGAGCAGATAGAACAAAGTTGTGGGCAGGGAATGCAGGTGGAGGGTGAATTACTATTCCTTAAGCTCTTTAGACATGCAACTATTTAAAACTCATGTAACAGGGGAAAATGATGTAACAGAAAAAATATGTATGCATTTCAAAATGCATTAAATGTACACGTACAAAATAAATGATTATGCTGCTATAGAAATGGGTAGACATGTATCACTCTAACATGTCTTTAACTATTTGGGGAAGATACCTAGAAGGGAAATAGCTGGGTCACATGGAATTTCTACTTTCAGTTTTTTGAGGAATCTCCATAATGATTTCCATAGTGGTTGTACTAGTTTACATTCCCACCAACAATGTAGAAAGGTTCCTTTTTCCCCTGAGCCTCACTAACATTTGTTATTATTTGATTTCTTGATGATAACTATTTTTTCTGTAGTAATATGGAAACTCAGTGTCTTTTTAATTTACATTTCCCTAATGGCCAGAGATGTTAATCATTTTTTTCATGTATTTATTTATTGGCCACTGTACTTTTTCCAAGTTGTGCCTATTCATTTCAGTTGCCCATCTTTTATTTTGGGCAGGAGTCTTACACGTTTAGTTGTTTATATATTCTGGATGTTATTCCTCTGTAGAAAGCATGTCTGGCTTCTTTTTTTTTTTTTTTTTTTACCATTTTGCAGTTTCTCTCATTACTCTATTTGTTGTTTCCTTTGTTGTGCAGAAGCTTTTTAATTTGATATCATCCTATTAGTTGATTCTTGGTATTGTTTTTGTGTAAGTCAGATTCTGTTCAGAAAGTTCTTGCCAATACCTATGTGTTCAAGAGTTTTACCTCTTTTATCTTCCAGCAAATTTTCCACTATCTCTCCACAACCATTACTAGTAAGAACTGTACCAAAGATATAAATCATCATCATGTGTCAATTCTTGAAGTGACAACATATAGAAATAAATGACTCATAATTTAATTCTCTTAAGACAGTAAGGACAACAATATACTCAGCTAAAGTAGACTTGAGCTCTTTCTTATAATTCTTTTTCAAACCTCAGAGGCTATATTTTAAATATAGTCTGATTTTTTTTACTTAAACACTAACTTTTGATTTGCCTGACAACCTTTGCAATTGTCAAAAATATCTTGGAAAATAAATGCAAATTTATTCTCATGACTCATGGGCTATAGAAATAGTTTATGGGGGCTGGGGATTTAGCTCAGCGGCAAAAGCGCCTGCCTGGCAAGCGCAAGGTCGTGAGTTCGGTTCCCGGTACCGGAGAAAAAAACAACAAAAAAAAAAAAGGTTATACTTGGGGCTGGGGATTTAGCTCACCGGCAAAGCGCCTGCCTGGCAAGCGCAAGGTCGTGAGTTCGGTTCCCGGTACCGGAGAAAAACAAAAAAAAAAAATAGTCTGTGATTTGAAGGAGGAGGGTTCTAATCAATAATAAAAATTCAGAGATGACAATAGTGAGTGCCCTTCTGCAACTTTTTGTTTATTATAGTAGAAATAGAAATAAGCAGTTAAACATATTTTGAATATAAAAGTTATTTCTCTTGTATAACTTTATTCTATGGTTTTATTCTGTTATCTTCCACTTATCCTATTAGCTTTGACTTTTTATGAATAAAACTGATAAAAATTACAGTTTTAAAAAATATTTCAACATTATTCTTCATTAAAAAATGCAAGGAAAGATTGAATTTTGAGAGAACTAGAGAAAGCCAACTAACAGCAGTCTTCATGCACCAAATGTCTAGAGTCTAATTGTCCACATCAATCGTTTTGTTTCTGGGATGACCAATGTTTCTTGTCTAAAACACAAGTATGGAATCACTTTTCTCAGCAGTGGACATATTAGATAGGGATTCAACTTACTGCAGCTTCTATATTCTGTTTATTTAATTCTACACATTTCCCCTTAGCAAGTGTTCTGAAGTTACTTATTTTAGCAAGTAAATAAAATTTATTTGCTAAAATAAGTAAATAAGCATTTATGAGTATTAAGTTACAAAATAATCACCTAGAAAATGATCAAACCCTCGAGCATAGGTAATTTTGTTTAACTTGATACTGTTTAGATTAGTTGTATAGGGACACTGGAGTGAGGATCTCATAACCAAAATCCCACTTATTTTTTTTATTTTAGCATCATATATTTATGGATTAAGGAAAAATCATTTCTGAATGAATATGCAATAAAGATTCATTTTTCTCCTCACATTTCACTTTGACATTTTTCAAACTTGCAGAAAATTTTCATGAATAACAAATACAGACCTATACTACCCCCTTTCTTGGATTTATAGATTGCTAGTGTTTTGTTGAAATGTGTGTTTTTTCCTCTCTCCCTCTTTTGTGTGTGTGTAAACACACTCACACATGCAAGATATGCACACATACACTCTGCATTATGTGTGCATGTGTGTGCTTGCCGGTGTTGATGCTTGCATATGTGTAATGTCTTGCACACCTATGTATATGTGCATAGCTGAATCATTTGGGAACTAGTTAGATGGATGCTCTTAAGCTTATCCCAAAGGCTAGGTCTTAGCTAGCAGCATGAGTAAAATAACATCTCTACTTCTATTTTAATACTTAAGTATATCTTGTCTTTCTCATGAAAGTTTAACAAAGTTTGTGCAATATAATATTTATAAGTGAAAGGACATTTTGTCGTCTTTCCCCCAATTACCACAAAGTTAAAACACACTTAAGTATTTTATTTAACCTAGTGTCAATAACTGGCCTCTGGGCTGTGTCTCCTCCTCCCCTCCAACTCTCAAGCATGTTCCACACTTGCAGCCAGGAGGGTGGAACTGGAATCAGATGGAGCCACTGTCACTGGGGAGGACTCTATGACTTCCTGTCGCACTCAGCCCTCCTAATCTACATTTTGACACAGTCTAGAGTGCACTGCACAGCCCACCGCAGCCTTTAGAATCTTCTGTCACTGCTGGCCTAGCAGAACAGCCTTAGTCTCAGATTCTGAAACTCCTGTTGGCCCTGCAGAGCAGCTTCACACCTAGTAGCCTCACATCTGAACCTAAATATGATCTCCAGTGGAGTCCTTTCTTAGTCAACCTGTTTTAAACTGACACTTCTTATTCCTTTCCTTGCTTAGTTTTTATCATACGTACTTATCATGTCTAATATTTTCTGTCTTAATTATTTTGTTTACCTACCTACATGTAAGCTTTAAAAGGTCAGTGTTTGTCCATGTCATTCGCTCTAAGTTACCAGCCCTGTAATTGTGTCTGACACATAGAAGGTACTTTCTAGCATTTTTATTTTTATTTTTTAATTAATTAGTTCACTTTTGCAGTGCTGAAGATTAAACCCAGGGCTTCACATATGCTAAGCAAGTGCTCTCACACTAAGTAGTGCCCCTGATCCCAAATATCCTTGAATAAGTGAATCACACATATACAAAGCAGGCCAATAATAAAATAATAACATTAAAGTTTGTCTTTCACCTCTGTTATTTAATTTCTTTGAGGGAGTTGTTAATATTAATTGGTGAATTTTACAGGTATTTTGGACTTTTCTGGTATCTTTAATAGATGAGTGTGATCAAAAAATATGGTTAATGTGAACATATAAATTTTAAATATCATTACAGTAAAAGTAGCATTACCATTAATCTCTCTCAAAATCCTTCTGCCCACTCTTCACCTCAAACACACCTGTGCCATCATTCTTGGCACTTTGCAAAGCAGCACTGAAAGTCCTTCCCTGAGTCTTTAATTACACTGTCGTGATTGCCTCCATGTCCAGAGTGATTCAAAATGTTTGATTTACGTGGTCATTTTGACCTTGGGGGAGAGACCTGTCTTGGTTACTTTTCTCTCGTTGCTGGGACAAAATACCTGATGCCCAAAATTAAGGAAGGAAAAGTTTATTTCACTTACAGTTTACGGAGGTTTTCAGTCCATACTTGGCAGATTACAAGACAGACTGGCACATGGCAGAGAGCTACAGCTCAGGGCAGCAGAACACAGCAAAGCAACAACACAAAAGCCAGGGCGGAATGGCCTCAAGCACCCTTTTCCTCTCCCTTACATATGCAAACTATCCACCCCAGGGTGGGTGAAGCTCTCACACCCATAATCAATCAAACTCTAAAAGCCTGCCCCATGACCACATGAGGCTTTGGGGGGACACCCAGACACAAATCATAACAAGCCCAAAGTAGCACATGCGAGTTTCAATCAAGCAGATGAGGACACTGTTGTGTTTATATCAGCCTGTCTTTCCAATGGATGGCACTCAGTGGCAGCTTTCACCACATTTTTTGTCACATCTCATAAAGTCATTCACAAAAGAGAACTTCAAGAACTGCTTTAGAAAGTGCCCAAAATGATGGGATACATGTGTCTGAAGTGAAAGATGAGTACTGTGAGAGGGATTAATGGCAATGTGTCTTTTGTAATACACAATTTAATATTGAACATTCTTGTCCATTCTGATCCTTTCTTGTGTATTACTACATTTATTGTATTATTCATGGCCACTGGCAAGTTTCCCCAAAACTTAGTGGCCAAACACAACAAATGCTTAAAAGCTGAGTCCCAGGGAGGAGGAATCCAAGTGCAATTTAACTGGTGCCCCTGTCCCTATTGTTGTTACCATATGTCTCGGGAGGACACAGCTAACCTGTGCTGGGCCTGCAGTCTCCCCGCAGCTTGCCAGCAGCAGGAGAATCTGCCCTTGGGTTCCTTCCTGTAGTTCCTAGGTGGTTGGCTCCTTGCCACGAGGGCACTCTGAGAGAAGGAACTCCAGAGAGGGTTTCTGAGACAGCAGTCAGCTCCTTTCTAACTTACAAGTTAGAGTTCAAAGCCAGCCTGAACTATATAGCAAGACCATGTCTCAAATAATCTAAAGGAAGCAGGAAGGAAGAAAGTAAGAAAGGAAAGGAAGAAAGAAAGGAGGAAAAGAAGGAGGAAAGGAAGGGAAGAAGGAAGGAAGAAAGGAAAGGAGGAAAGAAAGGAGGGAAGGAAGGAAGGAAGGAAGGAAGGAAGGAAGGAAGGAAGGAAGGAGGGAGGGAAGAAAGGAAGGAAGGAGGGACAGGGGGAGGGAGGGAGGAAGAAAGAAAGGGAGGAAAGGAGAGAGGTTATAAGGTGATGACATTGACATAACAGGCAGAAACACCTCAGATGAAAAATCATCCCCATTGTGTGTTGTGTGTACCAACCAGTAATGAGACCAGCAGCGAGGCAGGAGCAGTACGTGTCTGTAGTCAGCACTGCCTGGACAGGATGACCACATGCTGAGAAGTTCTCAGGTGAATAGCACTTCCCTTTTCCAGAGGAATAAGAAAGCCACACATGAAAAATGCCATCCAGTGTTTGGGAAATATCAATCCTCTCTTTCTCCTTCCCAGTTACAAGTTCCCTTGCCAAATGGCAATTAGTCACCTCAGAGAATGCATTTTCTGAAGGATGGTTACCCTTCTTGAGCAGTGATCCGCTCAAGGCAGGCATGCAATAACCTCCAGAAATGTACCACCTCGGTGTCTTACTGCTTAATTAGAGCTGGCACCAAGCCACCTCCTCTCAGCCTTGAACAGGTGTGAGAGCTATAAAGAGAAGGCACAGTAAAAGAAGTATTATTTCATGGAGGTAGAGTGTCTGCAGAGAGCAAAGCTACACGTTCCTGCCACCACCACAGTAAAATGTCAGAATGCTAAGCTTCATTGTAGTCAGAGATTACACCCATGGCTTAGGGTTAGGGTTGTTCTGAAAGGGTTAGGGTTGTGGCACCTGTTGTTCTGAAAGACTTTATAGTCTTAACTTGCAGGACCGTGGACCATAAAAATACCCAATCATTTGGAAGATATCACAGAAAGTGAATTTGAGGAGTCTAGAAGCCATGTGTTGAAGAATTTTAAGTCAGGACCACAGAGTAGCCAATTACTATAATAATAAATACAACTTTCCCCAAAGGAGGCATTGGACAGAAAAAAGCAATCATCATCATAATTATATAAACACATTCTCTGACTTCCATAAATGTTTTATCCTCTTTTAAAAAACAATGTTCATTCATCACTTAACAGTGGGTATATGTCTGGAGAACAACTGCATTGTTAAGCAGTTTTAGCACTGGCAAAAGTCAAAATATACCTACGATACCTCCATGAGAGAGACTGACCACTTGGCTGGGTTTCTCAGTGCAATTGCTATGAGATGTAAGTGGAAGTAGACTTTAAAATAACAAGAAAAGATAGTCTAGTGAAGACATCAATTAGTAATATACTCATTTATTATCAAGCATCATGTCCTATATGTAACAGAATTGCACACTGTTGTAGGGCTGGCACCACAGTAAGTTCACACCAACCCGTGCATGAATGCATAAGTAACGTGCTGTGCTATGATGCCATGGTGTTCACGACATCACTAGGTGCAGGAATTTTTCAGTTCCATTTTATCTTGTGGGATCTTCATTGTTTGTGTGGTTTGTCATTGATGCAAATATCACAAGGCAACATATAACTTTACCACATTTATAAGAGAGCAAGTGATGACTGCAGACCAATTGCATGGAAAAACCTCCTGACTGGTGCAACCCAGCTTCTCCACCAGCCAAAGAGAACATGAGAGATGTCTTCAAGCATCAGCAATGCTAGAAGATGTACAGTGTGCCGTGCTTTCACATGAGCCTCTGTGTGTCCCTCCCGGTCCAGCTCTGAGACAAACATTGCTTCTGCCTCATCTAGACAGCAGTGAAGAATGAGGCAGTCTTTAATTTAAACTTGTGTCACAAAAATAGGTCACCTCTGTTCCCTGTCAAACTGGAGCATAAGAACAGACCTCTATTTTACAATAGATAGCAACAGAAAAAGAATGTGAGTATTCTTCATAAGCAATCTTGCACAATCATCATACACTAGAACAGTGTTTGAAAGGTCTAGGCTCTGTCCAAACCACCAGTTGATTCTATTACTAGGCTGTTCTCCTGGGCAATAAAAACCTGCCCTCCCAACCAATAACAGTGCACACAAGACCTGGAATCAGATAGAAATCTCTGCTGGAAGCGAAGACCAGCAACACAGTATGGAGACCCAAAGGTATCTGAAAATCCTCAGCTCCTCCAAAACTTACTGAGCATTATTAAGAAGTTCAAGGGAGTTGCAGGCATCAAACAAACTGGAGGTCCCACCAAGTGCCCAGTTGTGAGCAATTGCATATGAGTCCTACACACAAAGCTGGTCTAGCAGACATCCAAAATATGAATTAAATATGAATGTACAACACTCCCTTTATATATGTGAAGTTTTATTGGGGAGTTTTGGTTTTGTTGTTGCTGTTGCTGTTGCTGTTGCTGTTGTGGAGGTTTTCTTCTTGTTTGGTTTAATTTGCAGTGCTAAAGATTGAGCTCAAAGCCTTCTCACTGAAGCTACGGTCCAGGTTTTTTCTTTCATTTTTTATTTTGAGACAGGTTCACCCTGAGTTACCCAGGCTGGGCTGGAACAGGTGATCCTCCTGCCTCAGTCTCTCACAGTGCTAGGATTATAGGCACTGTGTATGGTTTATTCCTGTCTATTCATTCCTTCTGTAGCTCAGCCAAGCAAAAACATTTTCACACCAAATGCCCCAACCAAAACCAACATTTTACAGTGGGAGAATTCATACCTTCAGATAACTATGCCCTGGTGGCCAAGCTCGTGAAAGTTCTGAAACTACAAAAGGAATTTCAACAATATAACGATGTATGTGCTAATAAAAAAGGATCATGACTCTCTTAAAAATGACAATGATAAGTATAGAAAAAGCATATGTGCAGGAGCATGGAGGAGTCCACAAAAGTGTCAGTACTGGGAATTTAGCAAAAGATTGCTAGGCTTGTTCATTCCAGCTGAGTATTTACCATAGCATCATTTGAAGTCAACAACAATTTGGAATTCAGTGTCCCCAGGGTGGAGATGCAGCAACCCTAAAACCCCCACAGCATGTCTGTCTCTCCTTCAACAGAGTGTGTTTCTCCATCTTGACAGACTGGGAAAACAATCACCAGGAGTCTTGACAGCGCTGTGGTGGCAGCTCATGGAGTGTCTCCTGTGGAGAGAACAAAGAGCAGATGATGCTGTGGGCCAGGTTACCTCATAACTCGTATCTGCCCAGCAAGACTGCTGCTCGATTTATGTGCTGAGAAATCAAGGAATCACTGATGTTCCAGGCAAGTGTCTCCAAAGCTTGTATTTTACTAGATCATATCAAATGAGGGAGAAGAAACAGATGTATCTTCCCAGCTGAGAAAAAAAAGACAGACTCATAGCTCAGAGAGAAACTATGTGTGAGGCACATGTGCCTCATTACACTGCGATGCCGTTCCTTGCCACATATGTCTAGAAAATGCAATTTATTTCAGTGTTTATGCATTGCTTGATATTCTATCGGCTTGGGAAAAAATGACTATTTCTATAAATGTCATCATGCAATAGAATTATAACTTGTTTGTTTAGATAACTTCTCTGTTTATCTCCTTGAGTTATTCCCACTCTGACATGACTCATACCACGCTCTTACCTCTATCCAAACCATGGAGTCAGGAAAGATTCTCAGTAAAGTATCTTTTCCCTCATTTCTTTGGTACAAAATACTATTTTTTCCTCTTGGCATTTTCTTTACAACCTCCTAATTTTATAATCACCTCTTATTTTGAGCGTATGTGAAAGCCTCAAAACAACATTTTCCCTTGAGTAAATCACGACTTACCATCTGTGAGAGGACACAGCTCCTGCTCCTGCAGGAAAGTGTAAGTTCGGCGTATCAACTTGCTGAGTGAAAGTGTTTGCATTTAAAGCCAGGACCAAAGACACCCGGCAATATAAAATGACAATACTATACCCTTATTCCTGACCCACAGGATTATGATTTTCCTTAAATTAAGACCAGAGGAGGATGGAGTGCATCTTATTTCTCCCGCATTAACCGAAGTTCGTGAGTACAGAACACCCCTCTAGCATATTCATTTTCAATCATACAATCTACAAGTTTAGAGGAAGCCATATGCAGTTCTCAGAAATAAAATCCAGTGTTCCTTCCTATAGGTCTCCAACCTAATACTCTTTACAGCCTACTCATTCCAGAGCCCACATGTATGTAGAAAGCTTCTTTTTACTTCTCCTTCCTTCCTTTTCTTCCTCTGTCTTTTCTCCTTCAGTCCTTTTTTCTTTCTTCTTATTTCTTTCCATCCTTCTTTCTTCCTTCCTTCTGTCCTGTCTTCCTCCCTTCCTTCTTCCTTCTTCTTTCCTCCCTTTCTTCCATCCTTCCTTCGCCTTCCTTCCTTTATCCCATTCTTTCTTCCCTCCTGATATAGATAGATATATAGATATATATAAAAGCTTCAAAGTTTCCAAAGTTTGCCATCTCTGAGGTTATATATATATTCTTGTACCAGCAAGCTCCTCTAGGGATCACATGACTTGCTGAAACCAGACTTCCACCCTAGCACCTAGGAAGATGTTGATGGGGTAAACAGGAAGTCAGACACTGTATGAATTCTCCCTTGATCGATGGAGGTTATTGGGTTGCTTGCCAGCTTACTCAAAATGCAAAAAGTCAATCACTGTTAAAAGATATGTTTAATTAGATGTCAATGAAGTAAACTGAATTTATGCAGCCATAAAATTAAATTGGCAACTCTAACCTTAACTCGTTTAAATGGTTTAAACAACTATTTCAGACAGTAATATGTCAGTACACATTATGTCTTACACCCTTGCTTTAAATTGAAAATAAGCATGAGATTGTTTTCCACAGCAGCAACACATTGGGCCTTTTTTAAAATGCTTATAGAAAAAGTATCTCAATATTCTAATTTCTCTGTCTCTCTCTGTCTCTCTCTCTCTGTCTCTCTCCATCTCTCTGTCTCTCTCTCTCTCTCCCATTCTCTTTCTTCTTTTTTTTTGTTTTTGTTTTTGTTTTGGTTTTGGTTTTTCTCCGGTACCGGGAACCGAACTCACGACCTTGCACTTGCCAGGCAGGTGCTTTGCCACTGAGCTAAATCCCCAGCCCCTCTCCCATTCTCTTTCTGTCTCTCTCTCCCTCTCTCTGTTAAAACTTGCTTGAATATTGTATTTCTGTAGAAGCACCGTAACTGGCGTTTCTCCCACCATACTAACAGCATATAAGATACTTCATCCAAAATACATAAAGGAAGTGATTTAGCTCAGTCTTCCTTCTCTTACAAGTACTATTGGATTTGGGGGTTCCAGCTGGAACCCCCGGGACACAGATGTTCAAATACATATAGTGTTTTTTAAGAAAAAGGACCTCAATTTCCATCTCATCAATTCCTTTTTCTCAATGGACATGAATTTAGAACACTTGTCAGTGCTTTTGGAAAATTATGATTTTAAACATTCAAGAAACCTAGGGGAGTAGTTTTATTCTACCTAACAGTCTTAGCTGCCATACAACATTGGATCTACTATGTACCTCACTGACTATGTAGAAATTATCTGCAGTTATTACTTTTCCCATGCTAAGGATTGAACCCAGGGGCTTGCGCATACGTGGCAAGTGTTCTACGACTGAGCTCTGCTGAGCTGCGCCCTGAGCCCTGATATTATCCTTTATGTGAGTATCATCAAGTTGAAATGTTTGCATCAAGAATGACTACCTGTCTTATAGTATCAGTGCATAATAAAAACATTAGTCTTCTTGTTCAACAGCTATTAAGAATTTCAAGGCAGTTACAATAGAGACTGAGCTCTCCTATACGGTCCAGTGCAGGGGCACAGGGAAGATGTCACAGCAGCTGGGACCCATAGTGGTGGATTCCAGCCACTCCTAATTCCCACACTTCCTGCCACCAGTCTACCTCACAGATGGCAAACTTTGGAAACTCTGAATCTTTTATTTCTACTTCTATGGAAGTAACAAATGAAAACATGTGTTCACAAACTAAAGAAAACTAAGACTTTTAAATTTACATTCCTTTAGCATTTGGGTTTCAGCCAGGTGGGTAAAAGCTTGGTGATATTATTCTAAGACAGAAGAATACCAACCCCCACTACATGTGAACACACCAGGGAAGGGGTTGCTGGAAGGAGGAGAGCCTTCAGATTTGAGACTACTTGTTTCTTTCGGAATTCTGTCCCATCTACAAGTTCATATGATTGATTTTGGTGTAGTATTTTGGCTGAGGAGACACCAATAGGATTCAGGTAACAATAGCCTCCACCCTTACCCACAAGCCATGTGACCCCTCATATGTCAGCCAGGCTGGTAGTCATCAGCAAGCAGTTTTATTGCCCTCCAACAGCACCTTTATAAAGAAGGTGGCCCAAGGACAGAGGAGAGGCAGTCCACAAGGCAAATGCTGCCACCTAGAGAGACAGAAAGAACATGGCGAGAGGAGTACTTTTCCAATAAAATGTAAACAAAGGTAAAAATCCTTGGTGAGTATGAAAATCTTCCAAGAGGACATCAGTTACAAGAAATAAACCTTTCCTAAAAAGATACTACTAAGAATACATCCATTTTGAGATAAAAGGTTAATCTGTTTGTAATTCTAGAACAAGAAACCTAGGAGTTTTTTTAAAGCATGAAAGATGATTTTCCTAAGACTATGTAAAATAACCTCCTTACAACTAGTGGTTTTACCTGCCTGAAAAGTAAATCCTGGATAGCTTTGTTTTTAATTTATCTTGCTTCAACAAACAAGCTCAGGAGTTTGAATTATGTGAAGTACATCAGTCAGTTTACATCATTTTCATGGTTCAGTACAGAGACAATTGTTTACTCTGTGATTGACTTTGAAGAAGCGTCATTAGCAAAAAATCAGAAACACAAGCACAAAAGAATTGCTCAAAATACTTGAAAAATCAATGGGAAAGGCGGGGACCTAGCTTGCCTCCATATGTTGTATGTGCAGCTATTTAAACAACTCAGATTTTTAAAGTGAATAAGGCATATCAAGATAGTAATGCCCGAATCTATTCAGTTAAATATATTCCAAAACCATTTCTAGCAACTCTTATTGCCTGGATCACTAGAAAACAAATTCTTATTTAAGGGATATTGTTTTAAAATCCAAGCAGGATGAACTGAAAACATACAGTTTTTTATTTCAACTACTCAGAATTTGTTTCTGTGGCAGTTTTGAATATAACATTATATTGTAAATTCCAAATATTTCTAAGCTGTATACTTGTCTCACATATATTTGATGATATAATTATATATACAGATATTATATTTGTATCATATTTTTCAAATCATAATTAATATAGTGATCTGTTTAAGTCTACTTAAATATAAGGGTTCATGCCTGATTATATGATAGTGTGGATAGGTTTTTTAATTTTAACATTGCAAGCTTTATTCATTCATTGAGGAAATACTTATCAAGCTTGTACTATAATCCAGCAGTGAACACGTACAAGTACACAGCTCAAGTGAAGCCTATCATACCCATGCCCAGTAAATGCTTCCTAATTCAGAAAAGCTCACCCAGGGTCTTCTTGGTTGCAAAGGAGGTTGTGAATTTTCAATTCTGTTTATTTATAAATTGTATTTTATGTCACATTTTGTTGCCCTCCATACATATAATTACCTGCACTCATGAAAGTTTGAAGAATTAAAATTTGTTTTGCAATGACTTGTGAAGCTGTAAGACATGAATATCAGTGTGGTCTGTGGCCAGTTTGTTGTAAACACATGCTTCGCAGGCAGGATCTGGTTATTAGGAATTATAAATCAAACCCCGATGAGATGCCTTGCCAGGCCCTTTCGGATGACTATTTGGAAGGAAAGGAGAGAGTGCAGGAGGAAGTAACAAGTGTGAGTGAGAAGATGGAGAAGTGAGAGCCCTGGCACATTGCTTGTACAAATGTAAGCTAACAAAGCTACTGTGACAGTTTGGCAGTTCCTGAGAAAGTTAAATACACGTGATATTATCACTTGACCCAGCAATTCTAAGTATGATCTAAAAGCAATTGAAATCATGGACTGAGAAGCCTTTACACCAGTGTTCAAAGCACCAGCCCTCGCTATGTTCCAAAGTGGACACAACTCCAGTGCCCATCAACAGATGAATGGATAAACAAACTATGGTGGATCATACCATGGAATAGTATTTGGCCTCCAAAGGAATGACATTTTGACACACTGTCAAGGTATGGATGAACCTCAAAAGTATGCTAAGTGGCATAACGTAGGCACAGAGAAGTAAATACTGTATGATCTCACTTAAATGAAGTAGGTACCTCTGCAAATTCATAGAGGCAGGAAGTAGAATAGAGGTTATGGGGTAGATGTTAAGAAGGAATTGAGAAATTGTTACTTAATGGGTACATTGTTTCTGTGTGGATTAATGAAAAAGATCCACTAGAGGTAATAGTTATCTAACAGTGTGAATATACTTACTACTACTGAATGATACACTAAATATTTATAAATTTGTAAATTTATACAATATGTAATTATTTTAATGTAAGTCTAAGGGCTAAAGAGTATTATGAAATCTGATGGATATTTGTGAACCCATACATAAATATGAAGCATCTACTATGTATAGGAATGTCTACCTTATCTTTACTCACACTTAAAACAACATTAAGACAGCGTAGTTTAGTTATTAAGAAGTACAGAAAGATGGGCATGCTGACACACCTTTAATCCCAGTAGTCTGGGAAACTGAGGCAGGCAGATCGTGAATTCAAGCTCAGCCTAAACAATTTAGCAATAACCTGTCTCAAAATAAAATACTAAATATACTGGGGATGTAGCTCAGTATAGAGTCCCTAGGTTCATTAATTCCTCCACTCCCCAGTACCACACACACACACACACACACACACACACACACACACACACACACAAAGATTGAAGAAGTAATATAGAAGCAATATTTCCCCAGTTCAGATTCTTAGATGATGATGATGATTGATGATGATGATGATGATGATGATGATGAACCAATAAGAAATTAGCCCACTGTTTGGCACAGAATAAGTAGCCAATAAATATATTAGTCTTCTATTGAAAACTAAGCAAGTTAAGGATAAAAATGGTCACTGTACACACCAAGGGTATAAGTGCAGTCAGACATGAGTCTAGAACCTAATTCCTAGCCAAATTTTGATATTCTGCAGGAAAATGTATTTCACTGCTGGAAGGTTGTGAGTATTAAAGTTATGTCAATAGCATGTAGGTAGTAATACAAATCAGAACACTTGTTGCCTCTACTTAGCACTGTGATAACAATTTTTAATTGGGGAAAAAGATTGTTAAATTTTTAAATCAAGATTTTTTTTTCCTACATTCAAAGGAAAATGATTGTTTAATTTTTAAATCAAGAATTTTTCCTACATTCAAAGCCCAAAAATTTTTATAATTGCTCATGTACTCATATTTTAAAGTTTTTTTCTCCTTTTTAGTATTCTTTGTAATCTCTCAGACACTTTAAGCAAAAACCAACTTTGTGGTAAATAACAAATAGATGAAGTCCTGGTTTTGTCTGTAAAATGTTTGTTAGTGTGAGAATGAAATCTTTAAAATAATCTCCTTAGTTATATGACATTCAGTTTTGATGTTGGTAAAAATCTGATGGCTTTTACATATTTCATAATTTAGCCTAAACCAGGGACACATTAAACCTTCAATAGTTAGCCAACCCAAAACCTTTTTTTCACCTAAATATTATGATTAAAATAAAAAATATTGAATGAATTTTAGGCTGAAAGATTAAAGAAAGTTAACAAGAACATTCTACCATAAATAAGACTGCTCAACTTTTTCCAAAGCAAGTTCCTCCTTACTTAGGGTGTTTCATGACATTATTTTCTTCTGTGACTGACCGGTGCATTGTTTGGTTTTGTGCATGTCTGCGCTATGTGCGTATAATGTTTGTTTTCTATCTGTTGTGATTTTGCCCTCATCCTAATGACAAACTCTGCATTGTACTAGTAGTATCAGCTACAAAAAATTAACCCAGCTAACTTTTATTGGCTTGTTTTCTTGGACTACAAACATAATGGGATGATATGCACCTCTGACCCATCAGACCATCCGGTCTTGTCAGATGACTGGACTGATTGGAATCTATGGAAAGGTTTGTTTCCAAGGCATTGTTTAAAAACTAAAAGAGGAACTATCTCTCACCTACTATGATAGGTAATGAGTTATTCTATTACCCAGAATCTGGGCTAATAGTGTTTGCTTTTAAGTTTTAACTTTGTTAAAGTAATTTTTATAGTCATCCAACATGAAAAACTTTTGCTAAGCCTAAGTACATTTGCTTTGCTTTCTTTTTCTGCTCACTTTGTTTTATTTTTGCCATAACTCCTCTTAAGGAAAATGTTAATGAGCTTTCTGTATTCAAATAAAGAAGTTTTTAGACATCTGGGTTGGAGATTTGTGAGGAGGGAAGGAGGAAAGCAGATATAATATCCCAACTCCAACAATCATCTATACTGAGATAGAAAGTAGCAGCAGGAAATTAATACCAGGTTGTAAAAGAAAAAAAAATGCTAATATAATGGAGCCAACCTTGAGCCAGATGTACCTATGAAGGAACCTCCAGCCTACAAAGTGCTGACCATTTTTATAAATCCAAGAGCCCCTATCAGAGTTGATAACCTTCCTAAAGTTCTGGCCTAGAACTTATAGCAACAGATTTATTCACGGGGTTTGGCCTAAGAAAACTTTACACATGCAAAGAACAATCATATTTCTGTTTTATATTTGTTGAAAAGGGTAGAATTTCTTCCAATTAACACTTTTCCCTTGGGAAAGCTGCATTTGGGGGTTTTCTTTTCCTATTGTTACCATTTGCTCATGTACAAAAGGCATGAAAAATGACATAACTTTATTACAAAGTGCTTTCAAGTCAAAAACCTTATAGTAGTTAGAAACATGAATGATATTAATGCGCATCTGTCTAGCCATGTAGATGCAGCTCAGTGAGTTCTAGTACGGAGTTATTCAAACCAAAATAAAGTGTCAAAATTCACCTGCAGTACCTGTTCATCAACTAATTTTCTATAGTCATGTTTGGATCTTGGAAACAGTTGAACAATGTGCCACAACTTCAGCACCAATAGTAAAAGTAAGATACTAGAAGAAAAGCTGACCAGTCTTTTGGGGATGACTGTTATTGGAAGAGAATATGGTCATGTTCATTTAAAACACTTCATGGAAAATTTGCCGGTGTAACTGGACTGAAAAGTAACCCAGTAATTTCAACACAGTGTTAAATCATTAGCAAATTCCTTTAGCAAACTCCGTGACGTGAACTATAAGAGAAGCCTGTTAGGAATTCACTGGCCTGCAAACGGTATGTACTCTTCTGTGCCTTCAATACAAATTCACTGTGATCCACCACTGAATGTTTTCACTCCCTCCCACCCAAACCTCCTAAGGGCTGTGGCTGAGGCCAGATATGCTTTATCTGCATCCCTCTACTTCTATGCCATCTTATTAACATTTCGCTGAATATAGTACACAGTTTAGCATGCAATAAGTGCCAAATAGTTGCTGACTAACTGAACACATACATCCTTCTACACTTAATACATGCTATCATTAAATGGAGACTTTTAAAAATGCACATTCAATTATGATAAAAGAGAATGTGTGTGTGTGTTGGAGGGTGAAACTAATGGTACTTCCTGCCAATTTTTCTGGTGCCGAGTGTGTAAAAAAATTATTTCAAGTAGAATCTACATAAAACACACACTGTTTAAACCATGAAAGTGAGAGGGACTTTTCAGTTCATTGAAGTGACTGAAGATCGACTTGCAAAGAAAACTTGTGTCTTTTCTTTTTCACCACCTCATCAAATGCAGCACTTCAAAATACTTACAAAGGCATTGTGGTAAAATGTTGCTCCAAAATATCACCAGTTGGAAAATATATTTTATCATCAGATGAGCCTTCATATCCCCAGCCTTCTTTCATCATTAAAAACTGCTTAGGTAGCTGGATGTATTTTTCCAGAGAGCAATGAATAGGTTACATCAGCAGCCAAGTTTGTCCACTGACATACAGACTGACGGATGGAAGCTTCTAACAGACCTAAGACTTTAAGCCTTGGTACAAGGGTTTCCATCAGACCCTTTACAGAAGAGGAAAGCCATTTAATCCGAGAAACTCACTAAACTTCCTACAAGACAAAACAGAGATTTTTTTTTTTGTATTCTGTTAATTCCAAAAGAAAAATAAAATAATACATTTATATCTCTCTGTGTTCACATTTATTTCTTTTTTTCCTGTATAATTGTGAACCAGAAAAGACAAGTGCTTAAGACTGGTGACAAGGGGCTGCCCGATTTCTCTCCGGCCTGTATGTCATTGTTACTAAGTGCTACTGCTTGCACGAGTCTGACAATGAGTGTTACCACTTCATTCTGAAACCACAGAATGCCCATTAAAAAATGCAGAGAGGGAAAAAATGGCAAAGGACAATGTGCCTCTCCTCCTAGAAGCAAATTCAAAGGCTTCGTAATATAAATAGAAAGTGACTGGAGCTCACATTTGCCCACGTGCTTTTTATTAAATTATTGCAAACTTTTTTTATTTCTCTGCATTTTTAAATTCTCAACTCTGACGTATATTTTCTATGTTTTTGTACTGAATGAGAAAAAAAACTCCCCAAAGATTGCATACCAATAGCAGGGCCTCCTGTTCTCCGAGATTGATGTATGTTCGTGAGGAAATCCAGCGTGCAGCTTTCAAAACCTGCAGGTTCATTGTAAGTTAAACCATGTGGTCTCCACTGCAATCACTCCTTCCTTTCAGAAATGCTCACCAGAGCGCCGATCGGCCTCTCCTTGCAGGGCCCGTTGGTGCCAGGCCCAGCTCTGCGCCGGTGCAGCCTGCCGGCATCTTAGTGATACCTCTCATCTATCCGATGCTACCACAGTGCCGAACCAAACACTGTGCCTCTCTGGTTTGTCTTTTGTCTTTTTCTCAAAGTTTTGGATAAGAGCTTTATAAATCGAAAGGGAAACTTTCCTGAAGAATCACAGAGCATGTGCACCAAAATTGCCTGGCCGACTTCATAAAAATACAGACTCCTGCCTCTATCCCAGATCAGTTAGGTCAGGACAGTGGGAGGGATGCAAGGGACTTGCGTTTTTAAATTTGAGAACTTCTTTTTGGAGCACTAATTCTCTGTGCTCTTGTGAGAGTGAGGGAAACATTCCTAAAAGGACATAGATCTTTCCATGACAAAACCCAAACATTTTGGATGGGTGCATTAATTCAACACACATGAATAAATGAGAAGCAAGAATATCCAGCCTTAAGCGGATTTTAAAATACTATACAAAGTGCCAGCAGTCACTGTTTTCAAAAGAAAAGGAAAAAAGAAATTTTAAAAGGAAATGCAGTTTTTATGACGCATTTTATAAATACATTCCTATAGCAGCCTATCAATCCAGGGGCCACACGTCATCACTGGAAGATGACATTTCACCTTAATTCTTAGACAAATGAAATAAAATGCAACTTGGGTAGAGAGTCTGTTCATTTTAAAGTCTTTGTATTGCTTCATCTCACTCCCTCTATGCCGTACTGACCTCGGATTTGCGTGAGATCCTGGTTGAAGCCTTCCTCATTGTTAAGTGACTGCAGTAGCCAACTTCAGTTTATCCAGTTTCACTTTGAAGGGGAAAGCCAGGAGGGAGAGGAAACAAGCAGGGGTTTCCGCATAGGTACAACTGGGACCCTTCCATTCCTCAGGATTAAGTGCTGGAGCTTCTGGGGACCACTGAAGCTCTGCCCTGGGGTCCAATCACCAAAGAGCCAGCAGGACCCCAGAATATGAACTCTGGCCAAGCCTCTTCTGAGTATTGATTAGCACCCCAAGAAAGCCAGTTACTGAGTAGGTAATCACACCAAAACCATGTCAAAGAAGGGCACGCACTTGGAAAGCACAGCAGAAATTCAGATGATTTCTAGTTGGCATAGTTGTCAAGAGTGCTCTTGACAGGGGCATTGTTCGGCCTCCTGCAACTGAAGCTTTCTTTGGTGATAGAGAAAAGCAAGGAAGATTCATGATGCACTTCATAACTGCATGTGTGTGTGTGTGTGTGTGTGTGTGTGTGTGTTTTATTGGAAATTGGAAATTGAACCCAGGGCCTTCACACTGAGCTCCATCCCCAGCCCTGTCTTTATTTTTTATTTTCAACCAGAGTCTCACTGTATTACCGAGGCTACCATCATGCTTGTGATCCTCCTGCCTCAGCCTCCAAGGATGCTGGAATTACAGGCATGGGTTTCCACACCTGGCTTCTAATGTTTTTTACAGGAAGTGCTACTTCACTTTGCCAAAGACAAAGTGTGAAAAGTGAGCATGAAAGGCAAAGATTTGGGCTATGAGCTCCAGAACACAAACAGAAATATAAGACTGCATATTAAAATTCAATATATCTACATATATACATAATGTGTGTATTTGTGTGTGCATGAGTATATGCTTCTTTCCTAAAACAAAAAAATAGAATCATATTGAATAGCTCCCTTGGGTGCCATGTAGGGTAAAGGATTTAAGACCTATTTAAATGTGTCACATTTAATCCTGCATCTTCTTTTTTACTATTTCCTACAGAGAATGAAGGATTCCCGCTTTTAGTCTCCAGGTAGCTCAGTGGTCCCCAGAGGATAATTCTTGGGCAACATTTTATCAAACGGTTACTCAACAGGGGCTCACACCCACATGATGAGGTCATAAAACACACGTCAACCTAGTTGCCACCAAGAGGAACCTGCAGCAGAATTGAGTCGGCATCCTCTAAAACACAAAGCATAGAAAAAATCTGCTAAGACAAATTTGCAAAAGAAAGACAGAAATGGAGAGGGAAAGGGGACCAGGAGACTCAGGTATCCCCTACCACCAAATTCTGCCTGTCCAAAGTGAGGAACTTGTTGGTTTTGGAGAGCGGGGCACAGGACACTAGTCCCAGAAGCAGTGGCGGAGGGGATGGAACAAGCCCTCCACCCAGAAGTCCACAATCAGAGAACTGCAGAGCGCCAAGCTGCCCTTCTTGCTGATGAGCTGCAGGGATGATTTATTGCTGCAGCATTAAGTGTGATTGCCACCCCAGAGTCAGACTGCGATGTTGCACTGTTTATCTGCAGCTCCTTCTCTCCTGGCTTTTGCTCTTGAGCAAGCTCCAGGAGCAGGAGCCCAGCACAGAGGCTGGGGCTGCCCAGTGAATAAAGTTGGTGCATGGAACAATCCATGGAGGACTTGTCCATGCTAATCAAACCCCATTCTGACCCTGATTACAGCAGTATTCCTGCCTCAACTATCCTGCCTTCCTCATTCCTGCAGTCTCACTGACTTAGGGGCAAGCTGGTCTACCAGGTCCTACAATGCTGACACTTATCCAGTATCAATGATCTCTCTTAATTCTCTCCATTTCAGTAACCTCACTTTCACAGTCACTCCTCCAGAAGCCTCTTGCAGACCTACTGCTCCTGGGGCAATGTGCTCCAAAACAGGCCATTCAGAAGTACTCAGTGTGGCCAACCTCCTCAGCACTTCTTTGGGCCTCAGTTCTCTCATATGAGATATGGGACTAATATCAGTGCCTACTATATAAGGTTGTATTAAGGGTTAAATTGTGCGTGTGTGTGTGTGTGTGTGTGTGTGTGTGTGTATGTGTGTGTGTGTGTGTGTGTGTGTGTTACACAAATGCACTTAGAGTACCTGACTCATTTACCTACTGTGCTATGTAAATATTAGCTGGCATTATTATCAGATACCAATTCCCCTAGTATTACTAACACAGTCTGTTGATGAGACAGAGCTGAGTTTATTGCTTACTGTAGCAGAGAAAGAGTACAACCTGAACAGTGGCTAGATGTGGGAAGTAAGTGACTTCAAATTTTTGAGAATTGCCAGATTGGTTTATGTTGAGTCCTTCTATTCATGCCCTTGATTAGAACTGAGTAGAGATTAAGCATATTTGTTCATCCTTAACTGGCATTGGATTCATTTCCTCAAAGATTATAGGTCTTTAGGGAAGCTTGTGTCTTGAAAATCCAAGCCACTTGCCTCGGCAAGAGTTCTGAAATGGTCCTATACAAGTGGAGAGTAAAGTTCTTGATGGGAAGGAGTAGAGAAGGTGGTAACTCAGCCTTCATCATCAAGCCAAGTATTTGGGAAGAAGGTTTCCGCTGTCATTATTATTACTCTTTTTGGAATGATTCTATTTCTCTGAATATAAATTAGCTTACCTCCACATTAACCAGATTAGGAGGATAATCCATCTTTAGCCTCAGTCATGCAAAAGACATCAAAATCTTGACAAATTAGACAATGTAGAGGAAGCTTATGGGAAGTCAGGTCTGACTGAAGCAGTCATGTGGAGGATTTCAAGGGTGATAGGCAGAAGTGGAGTCCACAAACTGCAGTGAGATCGTATCAGAATCTGTCTGTAACACAGTATTTCATTTTCTGGTACCAGCCTGCTCTTTTCCAACCTATCATTTACATTGTTTTGATTCTTAGATGGCAACAAGTACCAGATGTTGCATTTGGTATTTGTTTTTCCCTTCACAACCACTCACATATCTGCAAGATCCTTTGAGAAAGGCATTGCACACAGCTTTATTAGAACTAGGAGTGGTGTTTGCAGATAGATACAGAAGACTATATTAAAGGAAAGCAAGAAGCATGGCCGAGAGGAAAAGGGAAGGGTTAAGGGGCTGGGGATTTAGCTCAGCGGCACAGCGCCTGCCTGGCAAGTGCAAGGTCATGAGTTTGATTCCCGGTACCATTAAAAAAAAAAAGGGAAGGGCTGTGGGCCCGGTTCACCTGTCTTCAGAGGCCCTTTTGAGCGCATCCTAGCTGTGTGGCCCTGCACAGGTCATTCGACCATGCTGAAATTCACTTTTACCACATATAAACTAAAACTGCTGCTGGCAGGAAGTTTTTTAAAGAAAAAATAACTAATAGCAAAGAATGATTCTTAATAAATTATAGTTATACTAGAAAGTACAGATAAGCTTTGAATTATTTATATCTACCCATATATATATGCAGTCTTGCTTGTGCTATATGAACTATTGCCATAAAGTAGTGGTGATTTACATACTTATAAAAATACACACTAGTAATTGAGATATATGTCATTTCTGTTTCAAGTAAAACTGAAATATCTTATTGATCATTATATATGTATTATATGTACATATATATAATATACTCAACATCACAGAACTATAATTGTTAACTATAATTGATCAAATATTGCACTTAAACTTCACCTATTTAGCAAGAAATTATTCTTATTTATACTCAAGGAATTCAATTTTAGGAATTATTGTTATTTATTCCTTGGATGACAATATTTGCTTTCAAACTTTTTCTACTTTCATAGTATTATAGATACAAGACTACCAAAACAACTCTGAAATTACCCCACAATTTTTACGGAGAAATCTTATTTGAGAATATAATGCTTGATTACAGAAATTGATTGATAAGTGTTTTCAAAAAATCTAATAATAAAGTAATTTATTATTAGCTCCAATTCGAGTTCCAAATTTTAGTTTCTTTTTTCTCTTTTTGGGCATCTTATGTTACAACATAATTATGCTTATCATTTCTGATTTTTTTAAGATTAATTTTTCTTCAAAGAATTTTTTAATGAAAGGATTGAAATTTGCGTCATAAAATGGCACTCTGAACATGTGCAGTGTATTTCCCTTTAATACTGCGTTGAAACCGAACAGTAACAGTGTCTTTTCCTCTCTCCCCCGTCCCAAGGGTATCTGTTCCTCTCTTCCTTCCTGTGAAAGGTGCCAAAAGAGCCCATACATCCAGGTAGCCTTCAGATACCATGTCAGAAAGCCCCATTTCTGTCACTCCCTGATGATGAATGAGATTCCTTTTCTAAACAAATAAGCACTTCAGAGGGATCTCCTTGACAGGGTTGTTAATCTGGACGGTGTTCCTTATCACCACCAAATTCAAGGGCTGAAGTTTTACAGGGCCCCTGCACTGCCTGGTTCTTGGGCCACAGGTCTGGGAGCTACAGGGTGCATGATCGCTTTCTTCAAAGCACAGGCACACTCTGCTCTTTTCTCTTTCCTCTGCTGCCAGATCTAGTCTTCAGCTAACTGAAGAATTGTCTCTTAGAAAATGCAAAGCTTTTGTATTCTACGTACTTCAATTAGTTCATTCACTACACCGATACAGCTTTCTTTTTCTCTCCTAAAAAGCAACTTGCCAAAGTAATTTCTCATCCATGCAAAGAAAATTAAAGGCAGGGACTTCGAATGCCTGTTCTTGATCTTACCGGAGCAGAATTAGAAACACCGCCTCTGGATTCCAATCTATGAGACACAGAGATGCTCTCTGCCTCTTATCAGCAGTGTGTAAATTTCTTACCAAAATGCTGGCTCTTGACTTTGCTTCCATTGACATCTAGACTAAAGGTCAGCATTTCTTTCACATTCCAGAATCTATTAGGAATCACTTTCAACATATTCTTGTTAACAATTAATGAGCTGACCTTAATTCAATGAGGTTTAACAAATCTCTCTCTCAGTAGCATCTTCCAAAATATTGTGTCCAGATGAGGGTTAAGAAATCAAGCATTCTTTAGCGAGCAGGTACTCTCTTAAGATTTTAACAGTATCAACATCTACTTTTTCATTAAAAGTAAAAAGTTAAAAATCAGTTTTGCCCCTGTAAATGATTAGCAGGCACTTGAGACTTCCAACCTCCTCCACTCTTCCATTCTCAGCAGAGCACCACAGAGATATGGAGAAATAAAGAATGCATACTTTTTATCCCAGTCACAGCCCTAATGTCTTAAAAGGTTTAGGAGAGGCGTATGACAAAGCCTGTTTGAAAAGCAGAGCATAATGTGTTTTCAGTTTATAAATTATAAAATATTCAAAAGCACTGCTAGATATCTGAAACTATTTTTTCTTTCCTTCCCTTATCTCCCTGCTTTCTCTTTTGTCCCATTAAGAACAAAATGCAAATTAAATGCAAATAAGATGCCTTAGGCCTGAGAGGGTAAGAAGGAAAACAACTATTCCTATGCCAAAAAAGGGCAGAATGGGAGGTCCCTTTGAAAGGTTATCAAGCAAATTATTTAATCATAGAATTTTTCAATTGACTCTTTTCTAGATGTTATTTTCTGATGTGAATGTTGCTTGAATATTAACTCTTATATTAATACAGTTCAACAAAGCATACTATTTTGTATTTTGTTTTCGGTTTGACAAATAAAGAGCCTAAAAATTCCAGGTTATAAATATCGCTACTCATTGCAGAAAGTTTGCTACATGGTTTCAATTCAAATTACTGCCTAACAGATATTGCATAAGATGGAAAATAAACCCAGTAGCCTATTAAATTGTATCAGTGCATTTAAGAGGAAGGAGTTGGAATATGGTCTATCACAATGGTAATATTGAACCTCTTCATACTCAAAAATCTGTGTGAGTAACAATTTAAGCTTTGAATTAGAAACTACAGACCTTTCTGAAGATTCATTATAAATGAGACATTAAGTGAGTCATAGTAAAATGGTTCAAAAACATTTCAAAGTACCAGGAAGGCCCTGTGTTTTCAAGTCTACCTAATTCCATACATAGACACATCAGATTTAAGTGAAAAAGTTAAAATCTTAGGTAAGTTCAAGTTTGTTGTAATGTTCAAAGTTTTGATGCCATTTTTGTTTGTTTGTTTGTTTGGTACCGGGAATGAAACTTAGGACTTTTCACTTGCCAGGCAAGTGCTTATGCCACTGAGCTATGTCCCTGGCCCAGCTAAGTCTTCCTTTTTTTTAGTACCGGGAATTGAACTCAGGACCTTGGGCTTGCCAGGCAGGCACTTGTGCCACTGAGCTACATCCCCCAAAGTTTTGAGATTCCTATAAAACCCTTTCATTAAATTCCATGACCAATTTTTAAAATAATTTGTATTTATTAAGAATGTATAAAAGGGAAAATGTTATTTAGAATCTTAACATAGTTAAAGCAGTAAAACATGAAGCAGTGTTAAGCATGAGTCCCAACCAAACTTTCCCAAATCCTACGCCCTCAACATCTGATTTTGTGGCTATGTCCTACTTTTCTTAGGTCACCTACAATCTGTCTTTATGGCAAGTAAAAATGTTTCCTTCAAGTCATAAGACTGCACAACTATGTAGTTATGACAGTCATATTGAAAAAATCTGTTAAACATCTTTCTGACCTAATGTGGGACTCAGTTCAAAACTTCATCAGCCATGGCATCATTGCATTTCTTTATATATTCCAGATATATTATATATCCAACAAATATATTGCCTAATTTTTGAACTTATAATGCAGTACTTCTATTAAAAGGAGAGAGAACTTAATTTCTAGATAGATTTTCATGAATTGACCTTGTACCAAGATGAATAGAGCTCTATTGAAAGATATCGTTAAGTGTGCTTACACTGAATATGCAACGGAGATTCTTGAAAGGCTTTACATAAATGAAGGTCAATTTAAAAACCAAGCAAAAACTGAATTAGAGGCTTTATTGAGTTGCAAAGGCCCTGGCCTCAGAGGCACTAATAAAAACGTGATTGTCATTTAAAAGAAAAGGGACAAAAAAAGATTTAAGATTCATCATGTACATGTAGGGGGTACTCACAGTGAATGTGGTTATTATATGTCACAAACATGAACTAAAACATGATAACAAATTATTACTATAGCAATGATAATGACAATGGGGAGGATGGGGGAAGGGTAATAAAAAGAACCAAGATATGTTAAGTACATGTACATACTTCCTAAGATGAATGCAAACTTCATGCATGGCAATCACATACTGAGACATTTTAGAAAGGTTCTACATAAAAAAGAAAAGGAAAAGTACAGAAAGGAAAAAGATATTTTAACAAATAGGCAATTTTGAAAACTGAAGCAGGGAAAGTAAAAATAAAAGAAACAAACTTTTTATAAATTAGTTTAAAGATTTCAAATAATACTTAAAACTAAACATAGACTTCATATTTACAGCCGTGGAGTTTTGCTACAGAAATGAAAGAATACTGCGTAAGACACTTATCTCTGGCCTTATGTATATTTCTGTAATCGGAGTTCTATTCTGCCAGAGAAATTAAGTCCGAAGCAGAAATCTTGTTTCAAAGAAGAATTGCTATGTCTATATTAAGAGAGTTTGCACACCACCCCTTATCTTTGAGTAAACAAATGATTGGGTTTTTATGGCCATCGATGATGTTTTCCTGAGAAATTAATGAAAGAGAAAAGGTTGAGCTTGAAACACGGGGTGGAGGAGAATCTTCCAGGCCTTCCATAGCGATGTCTTCCTTCCTTTCCAATAATCAGGCAGGTGCACATCTCAATTGCTCTTTATTTTTACATATCTATTGACAAGGACATTTTGCTAAGGAACAAACAGCACCCCTGGGAGAGCCATCAAGTGTGATGCAACCGCCCCTACAGAGATTGTGACCCTTATTTTCCTCTGTTATCTTGCTACACAAATCTATCCAGCCTTTAATTGCAGGCTTGACTGTGCAATAATTAACATTCAGGTTGGAAGGTAGGGTCTTTAAAAAAAAAAAAAAAAAGGACTGTGTAATAGATTAGATATTTTTTAACAGATATCTCAATTTAAGTATGGAATTGATTTGGAAAATAGGAATTGCTTGGCAACTGTTATTGAATAGTCCACTTGGACATCACTAGAAAGCATTTAAATTGATTGTTCCTTAAGATGAATGCGTGAAGTTGATTTCATTGATATCAGAGTCTCTGTTAACATTTATCATTAACTGCAATCTATGTAGCTGGATAGCATGTTATCATCTTTTTGCACAAAAGCAACTAAGTGAAAGAGATTCCTCCTTTGTAGTTGCCCCAGAGTAAACTTAAACTCCTGCCTCAGAGACAGTAGGACAAGAAAAGGCTCCCAGAGCAGTTTACAGTGTATGAGAGGTGGAGACAGCTACTGGGAAGCTCAGATCAAAAAATTCCCTTTAATGATGAAGCCAAATAAACCTCAGATGAGATAATTCACTCAGCTTTCATCAGTTACTTTCACATGTCAGGAGATTTTATTACAGGACAAAGTAAAGTAGGTGAATCAAACAAAGACGTTCTCCAAAGTCAAATGAGGATCTGACTCCATAACACAGCACAACTGGAAAAGGATTCTATGCCAGAAGGAAACTAGAATTTCTCAAGAGTGAAGTAACAAATGATACTTTTCTTAATGAACTCCTTTTAATGGTATGAAATATAATAGAATGTTTACATATTCCCAGTGAATACTTAATAGAGTGACTATTTCCATGAGGAGAAGCTATGCGGTTATATCTCTGTATATGCAAGCAAACTTCACTCTTGATTTAGTGTATTTTCTTATTATAAAATGAAATTGATTTTTATGTAATATGCAGTTTTTAACATCAAACATCTCAGATACAGAGGTGTACATGTTTGTGTATGTCTCTGTGTCTACATGTTAGTTGAGCAGGTTTAGAGGATATAATAGTATTTTGGTTCTATTTAGTAAAACAACCTAGGAATATTTTTATTCATTCTATCTGAAATATGAGCTATTCTATGAAACACATCTCAGGCCTTTATGAAATGTGGCCTTGTCTAACTAAACTTCCTGGACCTAGGTCCAGTAAATGTGTGTGGGACGATGGGTTTTACAAGAGCTTGAGAGAGCTGTCCTTGCTGACCACTCTGCTGGTCATATGACCCACCACTGGTTTCAAGGACCAAGTGACCCAGGTTTTTGGAGTTGAAAAGCAAAAGTTTCATGTCTCAAAAGTGCAGGTAATGTAGCCCCCAGTTAACTAGGCCATGGTTACTTAATCTGCAGGGTCTGGTGTCAAAATGAAAACATAGACCAAAAGCGGGACTAAAAAGCCCTGATAAGACCTTAAGCCAATGGCTGAGTGATGCAGCTTAGGACCCCAAGTGGCTGCACTGGTCACACTAACCCCTGTGAAGCCAGCCCTAGGTCTACTGCAGCAGGTAAGAATAGCTCACTTTGCTACCAGCAAGTTCTCCGTGCCTCCTATTACTTTCCACCACAGGGCCTCAGAGCAGTCTCCATCTGCATTGATTGGCCCATCCATGCGGAGACCTTTTACCTGGCCCCAGTTTGTGTGACTTCATATCTTTATGACATGGAGCGAACATCTTGGCGCCACGTCGCTGTTATCCATTAACCACTCCTGTTTTCCTAATCATCGTGGACTCCATCTTTCTCTGTCCTATCTGTTATTGTCTTTCGAAAAGAGATGTGAGGACTCCCGAGGCTGCTCTGGTTTACATGACATGATTTGTGTATCTGCCTATGAGAGTTGCTCCAATGAACCCTGTGCACTATCTTCCCCCAGCCCCTCCTCCTCCAAAGAGAGAAGGAAAAGGTCATACATCTGTAAAATGACAGCACTTATGAAAAACGAGAGCAGGGCCCACATGGCTCTCATCAGACACAGGCTCATCTGCTGTGCCACAGACCCTGCTCATTTCCTTCAGAATCAGACTGCAGTTAAAAACAGGAAGCACCTAATAAATCGCCTGCTAGCTCAAATTAACAAAGCATAAAGAAACTTTCTAAGTAATCAATGAGTATTGCTGGCTTAAAAAAATGAAAGTGTCAAACACCGGGAACTTACAAATGTGATCATATTTTTCTCTATAAAACTACTTTAAAATGTCAACCTAACCTAAATTTAGAAATAAATCAGCTTCCTCAGAGAAGGAGTGGAAAATCAGAATTTCTTCCTAATTTTCTATCACAGGTGGACATAAAACATTTCAAATGTAATATGAAATTTTATCATGTGGTCATTGCACTTGGATATTTAGGCACATACATGGTTTTAAAAACAGAATAAATTAAATATACAGCAATCATACAAGTGTCAGGATCCCCAAGGTAGCCAGAGGGCTCCTTATGTCTGAAATTAATCAGTCTTGTCTTTTAATAGGGAAAAATAATCTCAGTATTATGAAAAGATTTTATCATAGCTGTAGCTCATTCCCAAGAGTTGCCTGCTTTCATACATACTTGCCTAAAGTAAAATCAATAATAAGCCGCGAAGCAAGAGGATACTTCCTTGAGCTGTATTTTGGATTAGAAAAAACAACTGATATTAAGTTTAGGGGAAAGGACGCCACGCAATTGTAACCCATGCCAGCCCTGCTCCTAAAAAGAATTATATCTCCCTGAAAGAAGTAGAGGGAGAGTCTGGAAAAAAAAAAAAAAGCTTTTTTCTCATTTTTTCAAAGCCTTAGAAAAAACTCTAATCTGCCTAATGCGTCTATGCTCCAGATTTCTTATCCTTAAAACAAGCTTCTAAGACAGAGAAATAAATAAAAATTTTCCAGAAATGATAGGGGAAAAAATTCTTAAATTTCTAAGGCTGAAAACACTTGTTAGAAAAACAACTTTTATTTCACAACAAAATCCAACTGCTCAGCCGCTCAGAAGTGACAGGAAAAGTTTCTAACACTGTTCTGACAGTTGACTATTCAGTACTTGTCACAGGAGGATTATTTGTCCTGTGCGTGACTGACCCCTTCAGGTGCTGTATTGAAAAGACTGTTGTGGGTACCCAGAGGAGGGGGTCTTCCTGACACTTCATAAATGCTAAGAATTTTCAGGAGAAAAAAATAGATAAATTCACTTAAAAGTTAACTGAGAATAACAATCATGACTTTTCATTATAAAATGTTTTTCAACTAACACATTTCATATACCATTCATGTATATTAACTGAAAACATTTTTTGAATACTACATAAAAGGCACTATGCTATAGGACAATCAGTTTTCAGAAACGATGTCAGGTCCTATTTTAAAATCCATACTCTGACTCAATAGGTATACCAGAATTTATGAAACCATGGACCTCGATCTTTCCTGAAAATTTCGTTACAATAATGAGAGATTTAATAATGCATAATACCCACAATTTAGGAGCTGGGTATGAATTTTACAAACTGTATTAAAAATAACTTAATAGTTAAGCAAAACTTGCCAGGGGAGCATAATAATTTCACATTCTTTATTCTCAGTGTCTCAACTACTTGAATAGGGAGAAGACAGGAAAAGTATTTGGAACCGAGGTAAATCTGACTCTGTAAAAGTGAAATGCTTTAGGTTGGACTCAAAACATTATCACCAAGAATCCAAGATGGGTGCCTAAGAGAGAGATTGTGAACTGCGGTCCTATGCAAGCTGATATTGTCTTGCACCTTGCACTCGATAAGGCAGGCTCGTAACGCTGTGAGTCTGTGTGCGCAGGTAAGCAGAATCTTGGACATGGCCGGGGTAGTGGTAAGTGACGAAATGATGCACTTCCTCATCTGGAGTGACTGAAGTTTAAATAAAGAATTCAGCTTCGCAGAAACAAAGGGATGGTGTGCAAAAGGTCCAGATCAGCTGACATTCAGGACAGGACACAAGTTCTTGGATGATCCTTAGATTGCAAGCAGGTGATTGTGGGCTCCTCTGGAGATGGTTGAGAAAAAGGCAAGACCCCTCATAGCTGGGGTCAGCAGGGTGATTTCTTTTCCTTTCTCTGCTGCAAGACTTAAAGGTACCCCAGAGGTAGCCACATTTCATGTTCATTATAACTGTGCCCAGTACTGGACAGAGTGGACAAGCAGGAATGGACCCAGAGAAGAGACAGGATTTGATGCTTTCAGGGAGGGTGAGATTTGAAGAAGGGAGCAGAGGTTATGCAATTTGTTTCCCAGAGCAGGTGATGCTTCGTGCTATATTATAACATAAAGCCTATTTACCGAGTCTTCTCCCAGTCATCACCTCAGTGAGCAACACTTCCGTGTAATAATCCGCAACACACAAAGTGATGATGTGGAGACAATAAAGGCCTTCAAAGGCTGATGAATAATTTTAAATAATTATTAAACAATTAAATTCTATGTTCAAAGTTTAGATTTCATATTAAGCAGAATTAGAGATTACTGGGCCAGGTATATAGCTCAGTGGCACAAGCCCCTGCCTGGCAAGGGCAAGGTCCTGAGTTCTATTCCTGGTACAAAAAAAAAAAAAAAGAATAGAGATCACTGAAATTTCTTAAATAGAACTCAAACTTCTGCTGTTATTATTCACTATAAGGTCTTATGTTCTCAGCTCTCTCCTGCTAGCATTTCTAACAGTTATTTTGTTGAATTTATAAATGAATCCTCATTGAAATAAAATTTTGAATTACATAAGTTGAAGAAAATTAAGTTAGTCCCTGGATGGCAAACAAGACTAAAATTGACCTTGATAAGCATAAAAGTGAGTCTAAGTTACAAATATAAAATTCAACAGGTATATGTACCCTCAGTAAGTTACAAAATAATTTCATATCTTTCAATGAAAATGGCAAATTGTATGGATCTAATTTTTCTACATTTATCTGTATATCCAACACGATTTAAATAAAAATACAGCTTATGGCAAAGGTGGTAGAATCTGATAAACAGAGTAGCACACATTTCTATTTGCAGATAATTAGAAAATGAAGCAAATACACAGAAGAAATTTAAGACTATGTATAATCATATCATCAGTTAAGGAGCTTTATTAAAATCTCAATATGCAAATTAAACCCTAATACTCTCCTGTCATTTTTTCAATTAAAACTGTATCACAGCTTCTCATATCAACAGTGATACACGAGTTGAAGTACTTTAGTGCTCCATTTTGCTTATTTCAATAGTTTACTTCAACATGCTTGAAATAATAAGTTGTTAGGATTTTTTCCCAATTCTCCACTAAGCACACTAATATGACTATTCTTCCGGTCCAAATTGTTACTAATGGTTTGAAAATAAATTCTTAGAAATCAAAAAAAAGCTATCATTGGCTCACCAAACTTTCTTCTTAAACAAGACTGACCAGTGAATTATTATTTGATAGTCCCACTAATAACATATTTCCTAGATGAGGAGAAATCTAAAACCTCCACTGAATGCTGACCTTGGAGTCACTCGTTCACCTGTCACAAAGTAATTGTCTTCTATGAGCCTTCATAAAATAATTGTTTGTAACTGAAAGAATTTACTCTGTGACCATGCATTCCCTCTTTTTTCTTGTTCCATGACTTCTTCAAGAAAAGAAAAATAGGGGGCTGGGGATTTAGCTCAGCGGCACAGCGCCTGCCAGGCAAGCGCGATGTCATGAGTTTGATTCCCAGTACCGGAAAAAAAACAAAAAAACAAACAAACAAAAAAAAAGAAAAGAAAAATATTTTCAATACAAACATGGCCTAGAATATGCTGAGTTCTTACCGCCACTGTAATGGGTTGCTAGAAAATGCAGGTGTGGCTCAATGAAATGTCATTCTTTCCAGGATAAAACAGAAGATATTCCATGGAAGCATGTATCATCACAGCCAGTGCTGTGGTCCAATATTTGCCAAGATCTGAAAGGTACTGAGAAAAAAAGACAACTTTAAGGTGGAACTTTGATCCCTGGCAGGAGGAGAAACAGAATTCTTTATACTCTGTGTGAAACTCTATGTTCCACTGCAGAGCCCAGAAGGAAGAGACATTTTGCTGGCCACATCTGGCCAGAGGTTTCATCCATTTTTATTGGAGAAAGAGCATCATAATCATCCTACTGGCTATCTGCATTTTGTGGACTATATGGTCATGTGAAGTTAATTGTTAATTAACGGTGACCATGTCTTAATTCCTTGTACATGTTACTTCTTAGCCAATCCTTTTTATGAACTCTAAAAAATTCTCACATAGAAATATCTCTTTCCAATAAATACCTGAAAGAGGTAAAAGTATTATTATTCAAACTGAAACCACATTAATAAACAACAAACTCTGCAGAACAGGAAAAATTACATCTTATAGAATGCCAGTTAAGAATGATTTCCATCAACATGTGCCACATAATGTGCTCTAAAAATGCTTGATTCCTGTCACGTTCTCCTTTTAATCTGAATTAGTTCTTTAATCAAGGAACAATGTTTGTGGGGTCAAAGTGGTGATGTCAACATCCTTTAATATACTAAGCTGAAGAATTCCAGGTTGTCGTAGATTCATGGATGTAGGTGAACATGCATAGAAGGCACATAAACACACACACACACACACACACACACACACAAACAAACAAACAGCACAACACAAGAGTAGCAGAGAAAGCTGGAAAAAGCTTGTTAATAATTTAGTATAATCCCTTCTACTTTGGGACAAAACAACTCAAAGTATACCATGCTGGTATGTTTTCCTTGCAAAAAAAAAAAAAAAAAATCTCACTTTTTTGTTGTAGATTCGAAAAATATCAAAGTGAAGTAGTAAATGGTTTGAATTATAAATCTTCACAAATAAATGCAGGTGTATTTCTCTGAGTATACACAGGGATACTACTAAACTGTGTTCTGTTGGATATTCCTAGGAAGTTACCTTAAATGAACTAAGGATCACAACTTGCTGTGAGCATAATAATTGTTTACTTTGCGTGTGTTTGTGCTAACTTTTTGAAAACATAAGCCTTTAGAAGCAAGCAAACTTACTATAGTATTATTACACATTAAACATCACCTCCATGCCAGGTACTATTCAAGCGTTTTGTCCACTTTTACAGTCAATCTTCACAAAAATCCAATATCACAGATGAAAAATAACTTGCTCAATATTTTGCAGCTGGTATTTTAAAAAGCTGGGACTGACCCTCAACTATGTCCAACCTCAAAGTTCCTCTTCATTAGGTACCGTACTACGTTATATTTGCTCATGAAAATATCAAATACACCTCTTGCAGCATTTTGTATATACTTCATTTCTAATAAGCCTTTTGTCTTAAACAATAGATGAATTTAAATTTAGTTTGTGTCTCAAATTAGTTGAGACAATACTTTTTAGCTATAGTTTTGTGCTTATGGTGGAAAGATCATTAATGAATTGATAATATTGCCAAGCAAATTGCCTACGTTGCCGAAAATCCTGTGTGAGAAAAGGGGGGGTTAAAAGTAGCTGCACTTGTGCGTGTGTACCTAAAAGTATCTGTGAATAATTTTCCCTGCTAGAAATGAAGCCACAGAAATGTGTAAAGTGAAGGTGGGAGTAACTGAGAAGGATTCCAAGCCCACAAAGAGAGTGCTGCAGGAAGTAACGTGAAATGCCAGATCCATGCACCCCCGGAAGCCAAGGAAGCCTCCCCCATTTATCTCTGAGGACGCGCTTGCTTCACGCCAGGGTTAAAGGTCTAGAGTCTCCTCTCCTGCCCGGTCCAAGCGGAGGCGAGCATCCGGCTCTGTCAGCCTGCTACAGACACCACAGGTAAAAAGGAATCTGGGCTGCGGCTGGAAACCAGAGGCTGAGGGCCAGCCTCCAGCACCATCTGCGAGGTGCTTCCCTCAGAGGACTTCCCACCCCCTCCCGATGGGGCCGTGTGGCTCCTATGCACCGAGCCTCAGTGTCTGTCCTCCTTCCTGCCTCTTTCCCCTAAGTGCTCAAGCTCCTGCAAAATGCACCCTGAAAATACAGACTGCTTGCAAGTAGCCTCTTTTATTCTTTCTAAATGTACTTCTTCTGTCGGCATCAGTCTGGCAACAAGTTTGAACCTCCGGGACACGATGGAGCAAAAACAAAAATAAATTAATGTGTTAATTATCTGACCCAGGGATAATATGCAAATTTTTCCTGGTCTCTCTATCACTTCTTGTTTTTCATTTACACTTGCTTCATATTTTATTCTGTCTTTCTTTTTCTCCCGTGTTTCCCTTTTTCTTTGATCCCTCTCCTGAAATTGTGCTGCTTTGAAGAACTCCATTTGGGGTACACCTCCCTATGTAGTTCAGGCTGGCCTTGAGCTCACTATGTAGCCCAGGCTGGCCTCGAACTCGCAGTGATCCTCCTGCTTCAGGCTCCCCAGTGCTGGGACTGTAGATGTGCGCCACCATGCCCTTTACTTTAGATTAACATGGAAGGGAAACATCTTGAATTTTAAGTAGTGTTAGCCAGCGATTAACTCTGTGCCTCAGGAGTTTTAAAGTGTGTGTTTGTGTACGTAAGTGTATATGAAATCCTCTTTTTCCTGCTTAGCAATGTTTGGTAGTAACTATCCCAGTGGTCTTAATGGAAATCCAGCCCGCGAAACTTACTCACTACCCCTACAAATACAGCAAGCATATAACAGTGTTTGTGATTTAGATAATCTGATAACCTCTTTAATTTGCAAAAGCTGGTTTTCTGGCTTTTTCAGACACAGACACTTTAATATTTTAAGTTCCCAAGCCCCATAACCGTTTAACTCACCCAAGCTTTAGAGTGTTACAACATGAAGCTACACTGAACAGATGTTCAAGGAGCCCCAGAACATTGTAAATTATGATGAATTAATTTGCTCATTTCAGAGTTTGACAAAGCAGCTCTCAGAGGCTGCCCTGCACTCTGCTACAGGAAAGGAAGAGTGAAAAAAGCAGCCGGCCGAGGATCCAGGACAAAGTGTCTCCTGAGTTTCAGTAAGTGGCTCTGTCACATAAAACTTATGTTGGCTGTTAAGTGGCCAAGCCAGCTGCATCCCATGTGCCACCGACGTGCTAGCCTCTTATTTCTCCCCCTCGGTTATTGTGTCTATAAATCCACTGGGCCACCTGTGCAGTGTGCTCATCAGCATGGCCCCAGAGGAAGCGTTAACATATCAAGCCTCATAAAGCACCAATCCTTAAATGTAAAAACCGACACTTTCATCCTCTCTGGGCTGCATCTGTATAGATTTCTTTTTAATGAAAAAAAGGGGTTATTTTTCTGCTTATAGTAAAATGCTTGTTTATGGTGTTACATGATTAATGATTATATTTTTTTAATTTTTGCTAATGTGAAGCTACCTAATTTATTCTTCTCTGAAACTGTAGCAGTCCATGATTAAAACATTCATTCCTATCAGTAACTCAACATTCATTCAAATCAGGAAACCAACCCAGGCCAGGTGCCTGACAAGCATCAAGTCGTAGAAACAGAAGAAGGAAAGAGGGAAGGAAGGAAGGAAGGAAGGAAGGAAGGAAGGAAGGAAGGCAGGAAGGAAGGAAGGAAGAAGGAAAGGGAGGGAGGAAGGGAGGAAGAAAAAGGAAAGAAACAATCAACATAATATATCTTTTTCTTTTTTCAGTTGTCTTTTAAATTTTCTTTCCTGAAAACTGGTTATCTACTGGGAAAATCTAATACTGTACAAAATTCACTCCTCAACTTTGCATCTCCATTTCAACAATGTTAACCCAAAATTTTAATATATTTAGCAGCACTTTGAACACTCTTCTATTAGTTTGAAGCTAGAGGGTTATGATTGTTTACTCATCTCTGTCTCTTCTCTTACAGTACGAACCCTAACAGTAGTTAATAAAGGTTAGATAGAAGGTCAGCAGATCATTTAAGGACTCCCTTCTGTATTTATGTTTGCCTTCTCAGCACTTTCTATCCCATCCTAAAGACCAACACAACACAAGCAAGTGGAAAGCAGGGAATAAAGGGAGGCAATGTATAGAGTTACAGAACTCTCCACTGCAGGGAAAAGATACAGTGCATGTATGTTGTACATGAACCTGCACATCACAGGAGCACGATAAACTCTGAATAAATAACTGGAACAAAGTAAAGCAAAACTTTCCATTCAAGAAAGCTGGCGTGAATAATTTTGAGTCAGGTTGTTTACTAAGCCTGTGATGATCAAAAAAAAAAAAAATGCATTCCACTTATTTTCTGATCTCCATTTGTACCCTCCACATTGAGTAGAGAGAGTAGGAAAGGTAATGGATGTGTGGAGGAAGAGAAGAGGTGGTACTGAAGGTACTGATGCATAAATGTAAAGCTATTGCAATGAATGGAAGACAAAGAGAAGCTCCATGATTTAATGGCTATGTTGGGCCGCAGATCCCCTTGAGACAGCCAGAGCACCTACCTTGGAGCATGTGCTCAACAACCTAATCCAAGGTGCTGTGCACTTCCTTCAGACCCTCCGGAGAAAACATTGGAAATTATCACCCAAACATAACCGCTACTTCAGAAAAATAACTGACACACATCTGTGACACTCCTTGGGTGATAAGGACCAAGTACCCTCCTTACCAGGAAGCTAAGGAAAGAAATGAATCAGACATGGGGGGCTGGGGATTTAGCTCAGCGGCAAAGCGCCTGCCTGGCAAGCGCAAGGTCGTGAGTTCGGTTCCCGGTACCGGAGAAAAACCAAAAAAAAAAAAGAAATGAATCAGACAGGCATATAAGCTAGTTAAATGTCACTTTATATGACCTACTGTGAGGTCTTGTCCTTGTCTGCTGGGACATGCTCTCCAGGAGGAGTGTCTTTATTTTCCTGGGGGCTGTGGGCCACACTGTACAACCTAACACTGTGTCTTATGGAGTGGCTTCGGGCCATGTGGTAACAGCTCCACTGCCAGAGGGACTTGAGACTACAGAGATCTCTTAGCCTTAGGAAGAAGGAGAGGCTGGAGTCAGCCACATGGACAGTCAGCCATGTGACTGGGCCCTGATAAATGACAATGACACAGGACCAGCTAAGCTTCTAGGGTGTGACGTCATACACCACTGCCAGGAAGGAAATGCTGTCTGTGATGCTATGGGGACAGGCTAGCCAGAAGAGCCTTGTTTAGAACCTTGCTGAATTCTGCCCTACAAATCGCATCCCTTGGCTGATTTTTATCTCTTCTTTCAGTGCAGTGAACTGTAGATATGAACAAGGCTATTTTCAGGTGGTCTTGGGAGCCCCTGAATTCTGCAGGTAGTGCAGAAGTGAGAAATAAAAGCAAGTCTGTGAACTGTTCTGTAATTTTATACAGAGCCTCTCTGAACACACACACACACACACACACACACACACACACCAGGCCACTGTAACATGGATTTCAAATGGGCAACTGACCTGCACTTTAAGTGATCTTGTGGGTCCCTTCTTGGGCTACAAAGCCTGCATGGTACTTCCAGAATGACTGACTTGCCAATTAGTAACAGACAAGCAGGCTGTGCAGCTTGAGCAAACCCACCTGTTTTGCAAAGCTGATATGGTAATTTGTTCGTTGCCTACTGGATAGCAGATGCACTACTTGCTTTCCAGTTTCTCTTTATCCAGCGCAGACAACCAGAGCTGAGCATAACTTTGATATTTAGATAATATTTTTACTATTTTAACCAATGCAGCCTTAAAGATTTGACTGTCATACTCATAATCATAATCAGAGGCATCTGCATAAGTAGTGTCTACTCTGTGCTAGGGACTACTTTGAGTGCTTTGGGTAAACTGACTTGCAATCCTCACAATCACATTAATCTCTATAGTGACTGGTGTTTATCCATTTAAACACTTTTACATGAAAAAGAGAAAAAAGTCTTCTGTAGAATACACAGCTTAACTGATTGATTTAAATAATGTGGTGGCCCTTGGAAAAGCCAATTTATTTCACTGGTTGTCTTAGCACGTTTTTGCTCAGATCTATGGTAAGGATTTTTAGCGCAGGTCTTCTGGAAAGAACATTCTGAGATCACTAATCTTCGAGAAAACATCATTTCTAAGCCTGGCTACAAACCAGGACTTATAGGACACACAAAAGGACTGTGGTTAGTGGAACTGGGGATTTGGGAAATGAGACTAAGTAAAAATCTGTAAGATGGTTTAAGATATTTAAGATTTATTAAACATTGTTGTATAGAGTGAAAAAAGGATATTTAGAAAGGGTAATTTCTTCTATATGTCACTTAGTATAAACTTTTCTGATTAATTTTTGATAGGTCTAATTACCAGCAGTATTATGTATATGTATAACTGATACTGTTTCTTACTGTGCAGTAATAAAAACAGTATGGTGATAACCTAAAAGAGACATGTAGACCAAGGAACTGAATAAATCTTCACATTTTCAGTCAATCTAACTTCAACAAAATTTGCCAACATCTCCCAATGGGGAAATGGCAACCTCTTCAATAATCATGCTCAGAAGACTGGGTATCTACATGCAGAAGAACAAATTGGACCATTATCTCATACCATATGCAAAAAGCAACTCAAAATGGATTAAAGGCTTACCTGTAAATCCTGAAATGTAGGACTTAAAACTAAAGCAACTAAAAATAAATACAGGAAATATTTTTTAACATTGGACTAGAGGATAATTTTATTATATAATCCCAAAGCACAGGCAACAAAAGCAAAAAAATAGGCAAATGGTAATCATCAAACCAGAAGCCCCATATAACAAAGAAAATTATCAAAGTGAAGACACAACGTATGCAATGAGAAAGATAGTTGCAAATCATACATCTGATAAACAGTTAATAATAGGAATATACAAAAACTGACAACTCAGTAGTGAGAAAATAAAGAACCCAGTAAAAGGTAGGCAGAGGACATTTCTCCAAAGAAAATATACAAATGGCTAACAAGTATATGAAAAACGCTCAGCATCCCTAGTCATAAGGGAAATGGAAATCAAGACCACAGTGAGACATCACCTCACACCTCTTAAAATGGCTATTATCAAAAAGATAAAACATAACAAGTGTTGGCAAGGATGTGGAGAAAAAAAGGGCCTTTGCACCCTGTTGCTGGGACTATCAATTGGATTGTACTCATCAGAGAAAACAGTATGGAAGTTCCTCAAAAAATTAAAAACAAACTTCATGATCTAGCAGTCCCACTGCTGAGTATATATTTAAAGGAGATGAAATCACTTTTTTAAAGAAACATCTGAATGTTCATGTTCATTGCCGCATTAATACAGAGTAGCCAGGGTACAGGATCCATTACGTGATTGTCAACAGGTGACTGGATAAAACACACACAAACACACACACACACATACACACATATGACAATGGGACATTATGTATATAGACAATAGACTATTATTCGGCCTTTAAAAAGAAGGAAAGTCTGATATTTGGGGCAACATAGATAAACTTGGAAGACTTTATGTTAGGCAAAAGAGTTCAGGCAGAGAAAGACAAACAGTATCTTTGCATTTACATGCTGAATCTAAGAAGCTGAACTCTTCAAAGCAGAGAGTAAAATGATTGCCAGAGCAGGGAAATAATAAAACTTTATTCAAAAGATATGCAGCTTGATTTACGCAGGATGAATAAGTTCTGGGAATTTGCTGAGCAGCGTGGTGACTGTGGGCAATAATATTATATATGTGAATTTACCGAGAGTAAATGCCTTAAATGTCCTTATTACATACACAGAAAGGATACTGATGTGAGGGGCAGCTGTGTTTATTTGTTTAATTGTGATAATTGTTTTACAATACATACATATATCAAAATACCATGTGGCATACCTTACATACATATAATTGTTATTTGTCAGTTACATTTTGATAAATCTAGAGAAAAATAACATTTATTCTGAGAATTAGGCACAAATATGTAGATGGCATTTACTGAAAAGTGAAAAAGTTCCTATACTAACATATCATGATTATTACTTTCATCAGTTTGAATATCCTATTATAAGAAAGGAACAAATTATTCTTCTCTGGAGTTACATACATTCTCTTGTGAAAAGAGATTTGAAATAAAAAATAGGAGATGGGAGACAATTACTGTTAACCTTAAAGTCAATTTTTAAGTGTTTTTTACTAATTCTCAAATTTTAGTGAATTTAAGTAAAATTTTAGTAAAAATTTTAGTAAAGTTAGTTCTCTAATTAAAAAAAAAGAGTGAGATAATAGTGAATGAGTCCAATTTAGAATTTTTTCTTTGGAGGCGCCCATTTTGTTTGTTTCCTAGATGCAGACATATCTTATTTTATTATGCTTTGTTTTACTGTACTTCAAGTGTATTGTTTTTACAAATTGAACGATTACAGCACTCTTATGTAATGCAAGAGTACTGGCACTTTTGTTCTAGTTGATATTGAATAAGAAGAGAAATTTGATTACCTTTTTCTCTCATATTTGAAGTACTCTTTCCTTTAAACAATTCATACCAAAGAGTCAGGAGAACTTAGCTGTAGTTACAATTTCTCAGGAATGTTTATAAGTGGTGTTGGCACAGAAATCACATTATGACTTCTTTTCCACCAGTGTGGTGTCTCGAGTCTCCAACCGGACCCCCGGACTTGTTGGGAATCACCGCTATGCTAAGAATCTCTTCCTGTCTCTCCTTGGAAGTCATGTGGTAATTACCTGGGTCGGACACCAACCCTCAGTTTTTGTATTCTGAGTGACTTTGACAAGCCAGGGTGCCAAGCACGCATGGAAAGACTGGTCAGAGCTAGAGTGAAAAGAATGATGTTCAAATCCAAAATCTGTCACTTAGCTTTGAGTGAATTTGAGCACCAACTGACTTACTAAAGCCTTGGATTCTTTTGAAAAAAAAATTCACTACCCTGCTACCTAATGCTAAAATGAAAGCAGTTTGAAATCTTTGTGGCATGGCTAAGTCTAGCACACTTTGGAGTCACCTGGCAGCTTTGTTAACACACAGAACCCGGGAATGTCTGTTGTGCCCCCAGAATGTCTGGCTGAGTCCATCAATGTGCACCTAGGAATGTGCATTTCTGATTAGCTGCCAGATGATGCTGATAGTACTGGAGCTGGGGCCACACTTCAAGGGTGACTATTCTAAAGAACAATCCACCCTGTATAAGTCAATAACGTGACCATCATCCTAGGTGCCTTCGTAGTGATAGATAGTATACTGAAGAATCAAGTCTTATAAGACAAAATACAATCCATTACATAAGGCTGCTGCAAGCCTAAATACTGCATGTCACCTCAGAAAATCAAAATGCAGAAATTCTAGTCTTGAAGCTATTGTTTGGGCAAAATTCAAAAATTTAATTTAAAACCTACAAAGACTCTGAAAATGTACTAGTGTATAAGACAAATGTATTTTCAAGAACAATGGAAAATCTGACGACATTAAAGATACATTTTGCCTCGCAGCCATAGCTTCTGTGGTGTCACTGATGTGATTGTTTTCTTCATGTGTCCTTGGAATAACACAGTTCACTTCCCTAATGGATCTGGGATCCTCACCACTGTTTCCCTTGTCTCTTTAAACCATCCTTAGGGTTCCATTCTTCACCTGAGAATTGCTTTACATTCCTCTATTTTACCACAAAATACTATTTTGCAAGATGGAAATTGGAAGGCATCCGTGAACAGGGCAGTTTCCGTGTTTCTCTGTGAAGGCTGCGTGCTGTAGCAGTATGCTGTGTTGCAGGTCTATTTGTCAAACCAAGCAGTTAGGGAATGTTCTACTTCCGCACCTGATATCAACTCCCAACTGGGTGCGCCTATTAGTCTGGCTAGGGAGAAAAAATATCTGTAGGCCATTTGTGCTGATAGTAAGGATAGATGAAGCAGTTTTGAGAGCTAGACAGGGATTTTTCTGACATCACCAGCTAGCATGATTGAAAATTAAGGTGATTCTGTATGTCCTGTTATTATGATACAGATGTATGAGGTTCCTGAAACAAATCTGTCCCAAATTCATGAAGGCCTTGCCCAACAATTCTTTCAATGCCTCTATCAAAGACTTTCTAAGTAGATATAGGGAAGAATCCTGTTTACCTTTGTTTGATGTCTTACTGCAAAATTGATTTTAACAATTGTGGGCTTTAACTGCACTGGAAAACTGGTTCTTCCAAGAGGAAGTGGAGGAGCTATGCATAGGGAGGAACCCCTGGCATTCCCCTAGGGAACTCAATTCTCATTTCCAAATTCCACATAGCCCTCCCTTCTAGACAATATGATTAAAACTTGGGTAGCGGGGCTGGGGATTTAGCTCAGCGGCAAAAGCGCTTGCCTGGCATGTGCAAGGTCGTGAGTTCGGTTCCCGGTACCGGAGAAAAACCAAAA
>NW_004955457.1:14797132-14847631 GCF_000276665.1 Chinchilla lanigera | reverse complement strand
TGCCAGGCAGCGCTTTTGCCACTGAGCTAAATCCCCAGCCCCTAGTCTTCCTGTGTGTGTCAAGGAGTAGAGGGACAGGTGACCTCAGGACACTGTGGACTGTTAGCTTACACAATAACCAAAATGTAAGAGAGTTCAGGCCTTCTCTCACCTTCAGGTGGAAAAACAACATTAAGATCTTTCTCCTTTCATAAATAAGGAAGTTGTCCTCAATGAGTACTGCTTGGATTTTTTCCCATTCTTTTTTCAAAGTATAGAAGCAAATATATTTTTTTTATTTTAAAGAGAAAAACATAACAAAATAACAACAACAAAGACAAAAACAAAACAACACAAAAACAAGAAAAATGATACAGAATTTGAAAACAAGATGATAGGAAATTAACAATGGTTGGTATATTACATAGTCTTATCTTCAACTAAGTTTCTCAGATTGCCAGATGTAAGAATGCAGGACTGATCAAACAATTAAAGAGTATAAAAAATTAGAAATAATACAGTTTCACTAAAGACCTGCGTGTGTAAACATCATGTTATCTCCCTAGTGTAAGAACATGAAAGACTAAATAAAACCCAAAAGGTACAATAAAAAGGAAAAGAAATTGCTCAAAGGGAAGGAATAACTGGGATGAGGGAAAGGAGAAAAGAAAGAAAGAAGGAAGGGGAAAAAACATGTGCATACAAGGATACTTGGGATACTTGTACTGCTGATGTCTGTTGGTTTATTGATAGGGGTAAATAAAGACCCATAAATAGCCCCAAGCCACTGAACAGGGTAGTACGCAAATCTTTATGGCACTTATTCTCCATCAGCCTCACAAACTCTCAAGGCTTCTGAATTCTTGATATTGGAGTTATTGTCATTAACTGTTTGAAACAGCCCATCATACAAACTATTTTCTACTACACACTGGAGCAAAAAAAAAGAATATACAATACATTAAATAAAATATATAACTATATGAAATATATATATATGCAAAACCACACATACACATAATGGTTTTCCAAAACACTCTATAAAAGGCTTTTTACTTAGTTGTTTTGTTGATTTCATAAGTGATTATTGTCAGCCTATTACTGTATTTGGCACCAAACACTAAGTAAAGATATTAGGTGTATTTACCACTCTGTGAATCTCCGAAGAGAGACAGACTCATACACAGGCATTTACAACGTCATGTAAAAAGTACTATACTTGAAGTTTTGCATTTCACTGCAGATGAAAAACAAGAGGCAAATCAGCTGAATTTCCCTACAGGCAGCATGCGGAGTTGTTTTCCTCTGTGTCTGGAAGTTCCCTGTTCATAACTCAACAAGGTTCAACGCCATCCTCCTCTATCTGCCGACTCACACATGGCAAGTGTTCCGTGCAGTCACTCGGTGTTTCCACCCGGTCAGGCTGCACTCTCCTCCCTGGCAGAGGTTCGATGTCATTTTCAGGGTTCGAAAAGCATCCCTAAGACAGACACGTCCACCTATCAGTGAGCAAAGTTAATTCTGCTGCTCTTTCAAGCACATCAAAGCAAACATAAGTATTTTAAGTGGGCCACAAAGTGAGAATGGCATCAGGAGCCCTTCACTCAGAATGAAAGTACGGACATGCGTGCTGAGGGTTGCCCTTTAACACAGCACTTGGGGACAGGATCCAGGCTCCCAAAGACACTGCAGAATGAGAAAAGAGTGAAAGCTGTTCACTGCTCTGGAGAATCACATGGTCTAACAATTGATATTAACTCAAAGAAACTCGCATAAAGATATTTTGTATTTGTAACTGAGTAGTTACCAGCACCCTTGACTATACAACAGATCTCTCAAGAGAGAGTACTTGGCAGAATTTTAAGTTGGCCTCCAGACTCCTGTTTTCTGGCATGCACATCCTTTATAATCCTCCAGGTGTAGTCTGTATAAAGAATTTACTTCCTTGGTCCCTTGTCAGCTACTGATTTTAAAGACTAAGGATGGGTTTTTAATTGTGGCTGGGGCTGAGGATGTCCCTTAAGGCATGGGGTTGAAAATGTTCTCTTTCTAAAGAAAGCCAGCATCATTGTAGAAGAAATGCTGTCCCATGTTATTTGCACCAAATTCCCTTGGGCCGGAGTATTTGCCCAATTCTCTCCCATCGTATAAAAGCCCTGAGTCCAAGAGATCCCTTGACTGTTTCCTGGAATCATCTCTTCTCCTCTGGACTGGATGCATTTACAGTTGCTGTAAGTTTAACTGGCACTGCTGCATGTCTGCAGAAGATCTCTCACAAGGACGCAACATGGCTTTTAAATTCAAGGTTAATTCATAGTGAGCAGAGTAGGCTTGAAATTCTGCATGTTTCATTTCCTAATCACTGCTCCTTGCAGGAAAGAGACTGAAAGTGGTCACCAGTCCTCATCATGACCATACCTTACCTGTCATTAGTTTTTACTGAGTTTTTCTATAAAAAGGTAGGCAAACACATTAATTCCCTTGCTTTAAATTTGTCATTTAAGATCCTCTTTTTCTTTCAGTTTTCTTGAATGCTGCGGAACTTTGACAAGGCATAATAGTTGCTACTTATAAATCACCAGTGCTTGTTTTGGGTTTGGACATGTTGGAATGTCTCCTAATAGAACAATAAGAAGTTTCTTGCCATGAAGGTTAAGAGAGAAGTAAGCCCCCCGACACACACACACACAACCTTGACTGTAAACATAGCCTGACCCACTGTGACCCTGGACACTGCAGGTCCACATGTGCATGGAGCATGGGGCCTCCAGGCTGCCGCCTTCACCTGCCGCTCCATCACTTGGGGCCAAGCTCCAGGCAGGCAGTAAATCTGTCACTGGGGCCTAGCACCAAAAGGCACCGGGTTCCTATCTAGCCTTTTAAGACAAGCCTCTGGAGGGCTTCTTCCTTCCAGACTGACATAAACGCTACACTCAGAAAAAGACTGATACCCAATCTTTACTTAAGTTACTTTTCCACTTAGAAAATTTTATCAATGGAAACTGATAAGAACAAATTTCAAAGAATTACCTACATGTATCCGTCCTTGGAAAATCAAGGACACTCATTTTGTTTTGGTTTGCCTGTATATAGTGCCTTGTGCCTGGAAGGCTGGAGATAAACCTAAGGCTGAACAGCAAGGGGAGAGGGGCTCCTGGCAGCCAGGTTTGCAAACTGTGATTCTGAAACTACATTGACAACTTCAAGCACAAAGCCTCTGTTTCTCCAGCTTTCACTTACAATGCATTCCTTTCCGCTTCCTTTTGTCCCATTAGCTCCAGGTCGGTGCTGTTACACTTTGATGCGCTGAACTAGAAAGAGGCTCACAGGGAGTGGAGTGGTGCAGGGCCAGATTCTCCATTCTAAATACTGAAGCCGCACAGAAAGTGTGAGTTCAGCACAGAGGAAGCCAGGTCTCACAACTCAGAAGCAGCTTCTCAGATGTGAACGGATGGCATTTTAGACATACACCTCATTCTGAAAATGTTTAAGGCTGCATTTTCTCCATGGTCATTGGAAAATTGCTCCCATGGTATAGTGGGCAGAATAAAATTTTAAGTTAGAACTGGGCTCCAGTTCTGACTTGGCTACTCACATATAGGTTTATGAGGCTGAAATAATAGAAAATTTAGAATGTGACCTGTAATTAAATATGTAATTATTCTTTTTGAGCATCCATAAAATATTCTAATTAAAAACAATTGCATATGCATAATTGATTTAAATTTTTTGCAGAATCAGTTCATTTTTAAATCCCCCACTATCTGACTTGATTTCTGATTATTTTAGTTCTGTTCCTTTTACATTTTGCCCCTGTGATAATACTTGTCTCATCTGATAAGCTAAATTCTAGAGAAGGGTAGTGGATAGAATTGTGAGATGGTCCCAAGACCAAGTGTACATGCCCTTTAAAATCTATCTAGGGTGGCCTGGAGCTCTGTAGATGATATAATAATAATGCCCTTAGTAAGTGATAGCTGGTGACCAAGGCAATGGGCCAGTTATTTCCCATGTATTCATTTATGTGACTCTGCTTTGAGAAGAAAGTCTCTTGCTGTCCTTGACCCAGCAGGAGGGAGCTTCTGTGTTACAAGTGTCATGTGTGGGGCACTGAGGTGGCCTTTAGAAACTGAAGGCAGCCTCCAGCTGAAAGAAAAAAAAAAAAAAAATCAAGGACCTCAGTCCTAAAACCAAAGCTATCTGAATTTGCCAACAACCACATGGTCCAGAAAGACTTCCCGCTCTAGAGAGAACGCAGCCTTGGAGGGGGTAGATCAATATCAAAATTAAAATTAAACATATCTACTTGCTCCTGATTGATGCAGCACATCCCTGAATGACCACCAGAAAATTTCCTGTCATCGCTACCTGGAGTAGAGGTACAGTACTTGCATGACCTTTAAGTGTACCAAGCATATCACCATTGAAGTTTCACAGATCAAACCCATCTCAAAGCTTGTAGCCCAAATTCCAAGTTTGGTTCCCACTTTCTCTGACTGATTAAATCTAAAAGAGAAAAATGTTAGTCCCTGGTGTTGAATGTAAATGGGAAAAATGCTATTCCTCTCTACAAGGAGGAGTAAGAGGCTATGGAGGAAGAAAAGTTTATTTTGCAGAGGCCCAGAGACATGCATGGAATTGTTCTTAAAATGTAGTCATGCTATTGGTTGATTTCTTCATGATAGCCATTCTTACTGGGGTAAGAATCGTATTGTCTCACTAGTATAAGACCTGAAAGAGTGAATAAAAACTAGAAGGTATGATAGACATTGTGAAAAGAAAGGAAAATGCTTAAAAGTAAAGGGCAACTGGGGTGTGGGAAAAGAGAAGGGAAAGAAGGGGAAATTATGTATGTATGTACATACAGGATAGCTAACATAGTTGTACTACTGTCTTCTATTGCCCTACAGAAAGGAATAGTTAACGATTACTTGTTTGATCAATCTTGTATGTCTCTATTTGTTTTCCTGAGAAACCACTTTGAAGATATCAATAAGTAGTACGACAACCATGGTAAATTTCCTACAACTTTGTCTGTAACTGTTTTGTTTGTATTGCTCTTATGCTATGTGTAAATGAATGTCTGTTTGTTAATATGTTTTCCTTCTTTTATTTTTTAAAATAAAAAAGGGTAGTCATGCTAAGGAAACAGTTCCATTATCCCTTTATGAATATTCCTGAAATTACTCAAAAATCCTGCATGGGGTCTCTTTACTTGCTGGTGTCCAGGAAGTACTAGTGGAGGGTAATTAGTACACCTTCATACAAAGACAAGAACAGAATCACAAGAGAACCCAAGGGAAAGCTGATATGAACATTCAGTGCAATGTGTCCTGGAGAAACTGCCTGTGAATGTTCTGCCACTTACATCTACATCTTCTTTGAAATACAAACTGGAAAAAAAAAAAATATTTGTTGTCAATAGCTTTCTTCAAGAATCCCAACCAAGAAAAGGAAGGCTTGACAGCAGCACCGTCAGAAAGGTCTCATCTCTTCAGTACAACGTCTCTCATTCTTTTGTTACAAGTGAAGATCAAGGATGCAATGCAGAATTACACACACACGTGCTGCTGCGGGAAGACTCTGTGTTCCATCTCACTCTATGTCATCCTTTACCAACACGCCAGATCACCTTTGACACCCCTAAAATTATGCCGGTATGTCAGGGTGCCAAGTTAGCACCCTAAAAATGTTACCTCACAGTTAGGTTTTTGAGACATTCTAAATTCAGAGCCCTGGATGAGATGAAAGGGCCAGTATATAACAGACCAAAAAGTTCCTTGGAATTCTTTCTGTCAAAAACCACTCAGACATGAGGTTTATTTGTAGTAGCATTTTTGCCTGGTCTAAAGGAAGATGGATGAACTAAAATCTACTTGTGCTTGTCCTTAATGATTCGCATAAATCATTACAAAAGCTGCTGTGTTGCTTCAACAGCAGGTCAGAAAAAAAGGCATTTATTAAAATGAAAGATGACAAATATACTGATGCTGATTTTAACCATTAATAATTCATGAATGTATTCATTAGTGATAGACAGATTATTGATGTTTAGGCTGAGTATCTCTTATCTGAAATGATTGAAGTCCTTCATCTGGATATTTTTAGACTTTAGAATGTTTGCATATACATACAAACATATCTTGCACATGGACCGAAGTCTAAACATGGAATTTATGCTTCATATATATCTAAAATCTATTATTTTAGTATCCCTCCATTTTGACTGTGACCCAGGTGTGGAATTTTCCACTTGTGTATCTTGTTGCTTAAAAAGTTTTGTATTTGGAGGAGTTCAGATTTCAAATTTTTCAGTTAAAAATATTCTATCTATATCTGTGTTAATGTGGTAATGATGAATCGATTTAAAGGGTGATTAGAGAAATTTTACCTATGAGAAGGTAGCATACAACAAACTGTATTGTGTTCTAGGTGGTTAATACAGGTGATTAACAGACAGGCTTGCATCAGTTTATCCAGTGTACTACCTTTCAAAGTAAGGGGTTAATATCTTTGTAGATGGTGCTAAATATGCAGAAAATTAGCCATAAATTTGATGTAAGTTTGGACTACTGAAGCCTGTCCAAGATACTTACTACATGTATAGTTAAGAATCTCCTTGGCTCAGAACTTTCCTCCACTGACCCTTGCCTTCTTTAGTGTACATGTTTGGTAAACAGAAAAAACTTCATGCAAGTAGAATCAGTAGATATCATCTGTTTTACTATGTTTCTAGGCCTTTGAGATCCTTGGAAATTGGCATCAGCAAAAACCATAACATTTTTTCCTCTTACATAAGAAACCCAAAGTATAAATAAAATCAAATAGCAAAATAAAAGATAATAGGAAACAGAGAAAGAGATCTTATGCAAGTGGAATGGGGACATAAAAGAAATTAAGACATGTTATGTATGTGCACCAGTTCCCCCAAATCAATGTGATCATTAAGCACTGCAAGAACATACTAATAAAAATGAAAATTAAACAAAAGCAATGGCTAAAATACTATTGTGTTCACACTGCCCACTCTAACTAGGTACAAGAGCTATTCTCAGTTAGACTGAACACAGGAAAGGGTATATCCAAAGCGAATGATGGATTATGTTGTGGAGAACCCCTAACAGTCAGAAGATAAACATCCCTGTTCTTTGGAACATGTCCACTTTCAGCAATGCATGTGAGCCTAACACAGGAAATGCTTGGCTGGTCTAACGTTATCTAGGCCCTTGATCCCAGTACATTACAACTCAGGATAATGAAGTAACTTGCAAATAAGACTGTAATACCCCCATCGATGAAGTCTAGGGTTAGAGGACCACCTTGTCTCAATTTTGAAAAATAAGGAAGGGGAGAGGGAGGGAGGGAGAGAGAGAGGGAGGGAGGAAATAGGAAACATGAATTAAAGACCATCAGTCTTGGTATTGATCGTGGTTACATTTGTGAAACAACTATTGGTGGGTTATGAACTGTTTAGAAGTGACCACTGGGACAAAATGAGGGGGTCCATCTCATCCTTTTCCCTTTTGTTTATGGGGTTACCACAGTCATTTATTTCCTTGAGGAATACCACTTCTCTGAAAAATTAAAAAGCACTAATGTTAATTAAAGAAGTGAAGAAAGCTTAAGGCAATGGCTTTTTAAAAACAGAAAATAGAATTTTGGAACTACCAAGAGTAAAATGATAACTTTGATGGTAGTTTGGACACAGAATATAAACAAGCCTATTACACGCTCTCTAAAGAATCTTGAAAACAACTCTGTTACAATAATTGTAGAAGTACTTCAGGATCCAAATTAAAATTTCCCTAGAGATAATATTCACTACAGGGATATTTGAAGATTTTCAAATTTCAAATGAGGTTAAGTTATTATTACCCACAGCATGAATTATTATTAATTTTTATTCACAGACTCAAAATTATTAGAAGTGAAAATTCTCTGAATTTATTATACAACTACCACTCTTCAATTTTAGAAAGTACTCTCTCTTCATTTTATAGTTGAGGCAACTGAGACCCAAGTATTTGAAATGGAAGCAAATAAAAAGGTGGAACTCAAGATCCACACCTCGTACCCGTGTTTGTGCACACGCTGCTAAATATTTGCACAATGAACATCTCCGCAGGCCTCCTGCACACCAAGTGGGAATTATTTACTGGGATAATCCTCGCCAAGTGACTCAAAATGGTTTCAACAGAGAAAAATAGTGCACAGCTTGCAAATGTAAAATTCTAGGGAAGGATGGCAAACAAGAATAGTTAAAGGGAGAAAAAAAAAGATATTATGTTTTTTTATCTGTCAGTTATTTATAAAATACCTGTAATATTTCTATAAATTTTTATGCAAGGAATATCACAGATTTAATTTTATATTTTTAAGCAAAGAAATACTATATCGCATATATTGCTCTCCCTATGTAATTGTTGTTTTCTATTTCCTTACCATGTTGTGTATTCTCTTATTTGATTTCCTAAAATTATATTTTTATACATTTATCTATTTGCTTATTTTCCACCTACATGTGAATTTTAAATTTGTTAAAATTAAACTATTGTATATCTTTTTGTTGACTATCTACCGCCTTTGTTTGAATGCCATTTTGTCTCATTTGCTCATATCTAATGGCTATATAGTGTCTGTGATATATTAAGAATTTCATAAATATTCATCCAAAAAATAATCAATTTACAGTGGATGTGGCAGCATACACCTGTAATCCCAGAACTTGGGAGGCTGAAGTGAGAGGGTCACTGTGAATTTGAGGCCAGCCTGGACTACATAGTGAGAACTTGTCTCAAAAAAAAAAAGCCATAAGTATACATAATATATGTATTTGCTTGATGAGCAACATTCATTTAATACAGGGCAAATTTGCAAAAATTCTACCCAAATATCTTCTTTTTGGCACGCCTTCTAGCTCTCCTCTGGTAAGCAAGCTGTCCGTGTTTTCTAGAACATTGGTAGAAAAGTTTAAACCTAAAAGCATTACAATGATGGTCTGGGAAATGTCTCAATATTTCAACATTCCTCATAATAGGTCTAGAAAAAAATCATCCATTTTATTAATAAGTAAGCCCTGAAGCAGGTATTTATTTAAACATTTCCAATTATTGCTCCAAGAAGGGTCTCAAAGGTCAAATTTTACTACACTAAGGCCAATTGAAAAATAGCATGAATCAGATTTACAGTGTCACTAGACCTATAAAATAAAGCAGGATCCAGTGAGAAAATGGGGACAAATATAGTGATTTGATGGAAAGAAAACAAATGCAAGCATGAAGACCAAACAGAAGTTTAATATAATAATGATACAAGGAAAGAATTTAATTAAAAAAATAAAAGAAAATCTCAGCATCCTCTTCATATACTTCCACAAAAGCACAGTGCTGGCCTCAATGTTTTTATCAATAGCAGTGCCATTCCCAACTGGGTCTATATTCAACATCAAGTCAAAACCATTCCTGAGAATTGGCTGCAGATTATGTCATATGTAATGGGCTTCCTATTAAAAACAAAACAAACAAAAACACTTCAAAATATGCAGTGGCCATGTTTTCAGAATTTTCTGTTTATTTTTCCTATGATATAACAGACAAAAGGTAGAAACAAGTAAAGGAAAACAGCTATCATGGAAAACTTTGAAAGACTGAAAAACTTTGCTCTTAATGTAGCACTGACATTAGAATATCAATCATTTTGAATAACCAAACTAGGTTTTAAAAAGAAATCGGTTATGAGTTTTTCATTAAATTGTCCAGTTGCATTGGTATCACTTCATCTCTAGCCATTAATGGATGAAGAAGAATTACAAAATCTTAACTTTATATAAATTTTAAATGGCCTTCTGCTGACATGTAAGTAATGTACTGATACATAATAAAGATATTCTTTAAACTTACCACTTTATGGCAGCAGACTGACATTCCACAAATTGATTTCTTTCATGTTCCCATTTGGAATGTTCATAATAACAGAAATGACATTTTCAGAATGCTTTTTTCTTTTCTTTCCTTTCTTTTTTTTTTTTTTTTTTTTTGTATTTTTGAGACAGGGTTTTGCCATGCAGTTCAGGCTGGCCTTGAACTCACTTTGTATAGCCCAGGCTGGTCTCGAACTCGCAACAATCCTCCTGCCTCAGCCTCCCAAGTGCTGGGATTATAGGCATGCACCCCCACGCTTGGCTAGTTTTGTACAATTTTCAAAATTCTTGAGGGATTTCTACAAACAATAAGATTGATTTAACTGAATGGAAGGAAAAATACCTTTTTCCTGAATGAATTACAAGAAAAATATTCTCCGTTCTTTTCCTGTGGATTCAGAGTTCTCAGGGCGTTATCTCTGCTCCAGATCTCATTGGACTCATCCTGCCATATAAAACCCACACTGAGAGACTCGTGCAACTTTGCCACACTGTGCATGGCTTTTTATGTCACTGTAATGAAACAAGGTCAGTCTTTGCATCTTGCCCCTAGTCTTTCTCTCCATGTTAATTTTGCAATCTGACTTACAACAGTGTTCCTTCCATTTCCACAATAACTGGCCCCAGTTCCCTGGACCAGCGGTTCTAAGCAGCCTTCATTTCCACGTTAAACCCAACAACACTGGGGTAGGCAGAGAGTTCATGAACAAAAAACAAACTGCACGGGAAATACTTCAAAGAATCAACAACTGGGATTTCATCTTATTCAAAAGTTTTTGCACATCTAAAGAAATCACCAATAAAGTAAAAAGAAAACCGGCAAATTGAGGAAAAAATTTTAGCCAACTGCCCCTCAGACAAAGGACTTCTATCTAGGACATATAAAGGATTTTAAAAAATCAGGCCCCCCAGCTTCAAAGACCAATCCAAAAGTGGGCATCTGAGATGAATACATACTTCTCTAATGAAGAGATACTAATAATGAATAAATACATGAAAAAATGTTCAACATCATCAGTCATTTGAGAAATGCAAATGAAAACAACACTGAGATTCCCTCTCACCCCAGAAAGAATGGCTATCATCAAGAAATCAACCAATAACAAATGCTGGAGAGGCTGTGGGGAGAAAGGAACCCTACTCCACTGCTGGTGGGAGTGTAGATTGGTGAAACCACTGTGGAAATCAATTTAGAGATTCCTCACAAAACTAGGATTGGAAGTCTCATTTAACCCAGCTATTCCCCTTCTGGGTATTTTCCCAGAAGAACTAAAGACATCATACCACAGCCATATATGTGCACCCATGTTTATAGCAGTACAACTTGTATAGCTGAATCTACCAAACAACCCAGATGCCTATCCACTGAGAAATGGATAAAAAAGATGTGGTATTTTTATACAATGGAGTATTACTCAGCAATTACAAAAGATAAACTCGAGGCTTTTGTAGGTAAATGGATGCAACTACAGACCATACTCATAAGTGAAATAAATCGGACCCAGATGGGTAAACATCATATTGTCTCCTTGGTGTAGGAACCTGAAAGACTAGGTAAAACTCAAAATGTACAATAGATGATAGGAAAGGGAAAGAAATTGCTCAAAGGAAGGAAAGACTGGGATGAGGGAAAGAAGAAAAAAGAAAGAAGGAACGCAAAATATAAATATATATATATGAATACCTGTGATAACAGTATTGCTAATGTCTGATGGTGTATTGAAATGAACAGTTAATGATTACAATTTGTTATGTTCTGATCGATTTTGCATGCTTGTGTCTGGTGGTCTGAGCAACTGATTTGAAGGTAACAATATGCAATGGAATTACAAAGGTGAACTCCTACCATCTTGTCTAGTGAAACTCAGTATAATCTCTACTGTTTTACCAGAGAATTATTTGCTTATTCCCTTTAATGGTTTGAGCAATCTTTCATTCTTACTTTTGGTAATTTGAGCACTGTAGTTGAGGATAGCGATATGTAATGTAACAACCACTGTTGATTCGTATTATTTTGTCTTGAGACTCTGTATCAGTTTGAATGTTCTTGCTTTGATTTGTTTATACTTGTAATACTGGTATGATGCTACTGTTCTATTTTTTTTGTTTGTTTTTCATGTACTACTCTCTTTAAAATAAAAATAAATTTAAATAAATTTTAAAAGCCAACTACACTCAACCAGCCTGAAACCAGTTTTTGTCACCCAGCCCAGCCCTCTACCTTCAAAAGCACCCCCTCAGTGCCCCAGCTTTCTCACTAACAGCTCCAACTTCCACCTACTTGATCAGCTTCTCCCCACAACAGTGCCAAGGCTTCATCTGACCATCAGTCTATGAATGTTTCCCTCGTAGCCCCTCAATAGGCAAGAACTCTCCTTTCTTCAATTTTGTTGTCCAAGTGTAGCACTCCACCAATACCTGAACACCTTCCAGCTTCTGATTTTCCATTTCATCCATTTCCTAACATCTCAAACACAGAACTGAACCCACGCTACCTAAGATATCTGATTCTTGACAAAGAAGAAGAAAGTACATGTTGGAGGAAAGATATTCTCTTTAACAAATGGTTCTGGGAAAACTGGATATCTACACATAGAATATTGAAACTAGACCTCACACTATGCAAAAATCAACTCAAAATTGATCAAAGACCTAAATGTAAGCCCTGAAACTCTGAAATTGCTAGAAGAAAACAGACAGGAAACACTTAAGATACAGGCAGAGACAAAGACTTCTGACTTAGGATTCCAATAGCTCAGGGAATAAGAGGAATCAACACATGGAATTACACCATGTTAAAATCTTTAGTACAGTAGAAGAAACAGTTAACAGAATGAAGAGATAGCCTAGAGAGTGGGAAAAATCTTTGCCAGATTCTTATCTGCAGAGAATTAATACCCAGGAGATATTATAAACTATCCAAGAAGCAACACTAAGGGGAAGGAATAATCAATAGATAACCAAATAAACTGAACAAATGCTTCTCAAAAGAAGTACAAATAGCTAATAATTCAATTAAAAATATGTTCAACATCTTTAGCCCTCAGAGAAACGCAAGTGAAAACAACACTCAGGTTCCGTCCAGCCTACTCAGGATGGCTATCAGTGGGAATACATAAAAGAGTAAATTCTAGGACACAAGGAAAGGGAACCTTTATACACTGTTGGTGGGAATTTGAGTTATGATAGCTAGTATGAAAACCAAGATGGAGGTCCCTCAAAAAATTAAAAACAAGACTACCATATGAATTAGTTACATTGCTTCAGTTTACATGTACCTGAAAGAATTAAAGTCCACATAGTATAGAAATACCTACATGCCATGTGTATTGTGGCACAATTCATAGCAGCCAAGTTATGGAATCAGCCTGGATACCTATAAATGGATTAATAGGTAAAGAAAATGTGTTGCATACATGTAAAGTTCCATTCAAGTGTAAAGAACAAAGTCATGTCATTTGCAAGATAACGTATGGATGTGAAGATCGTCATGTTAAACAAAATAAGCCAGACTCAGAAAGACAAGCACTTTGTCTAGTATGTACAATGTAGGGAGAAAAATGACATGAAAGTAGAAGATGGCCTATCAGACACAAGGAAAGGGCTTGGGAAGGTACGGAAGGGTAACGAAGTGGATAGAATCAAACTATGATATGTGCATGTCTGAATATGGCACAGTGAAACTCATTATTCTATATAATCAATATGCTTTATTTATTTTTTTTATTAATTAATTAATTTATTTATTTATTGGTACCAGGAATCGAACTCAGGACGTTGCGCTTGCCAGGCAGGCGCTTATACCACTGAGCTACATCCCCGGCCCTTATGCGTTATTTATAATATGCTAATTTTTTGAAAGATTATAATTGAATTTATACTAAAACTTAAAAGAAAAAATTTAGACAATGAAACCAAATATGGATAGAACTAAAATCAGCAGACTAATTATGGCTATGAATTCAACCTTATGTATAACTCTACAAGTCTTACAATCAAATTTGGGCCCTAAATTTCAGCCCAGTTGGCTCTCTGTTTGCAGGTGTAGCTGTCTTTCAGCTCTGCTCTGTAACCTTTCTTGTATTCATGGAGCATCCAAATTGGTAGTTGGCTGATTTGAACTTGCTCTTTCCTTGTGAAGCTTCTATAACAGCTAATAAACAGAACATTTCCACAATATTACAAGGTACATTGCCCCATATATTTGAAATGCTAGACTGCTAAATTTCTAGCCGTTCCTCCCATTCCCTCTTTACTCCATCTTTCTTGCCTGACTACTGCCAACAACACAAAACTTCAGCCATGTGGTGGGGCTCAAGGGACACACAAATATAGATTTTACATATACAAATAACAGAAGAGATATTGGTGAAAATACTCTATAATAAAAGAGATTTTTTAAAACCTGCTTGGCTTGCAAATTAACATTAGTTCCATCTCTATGCAACAGAGAATCCAATAAATCATAAGTTATTGCTTTATGACAAAAATCCAGTGATCAAGAGTCCAATAGCAGTTCTATAAGTCTCAATGGCCCTCAGCTCCTTATACTATCTTTTTTAACCATGATGCCTGTATTGATCAGCTTTCTTATCACTAACACACAATACTCAACACCCACAACTTAATAGAGGAAAGATTGGACTTGGCTAATGGTTTCAGGGATTCCCTCTATAGTACTTGGCTCCAAGACAAAAACATCATTGTAAAAGAGTGTGGTGGAACAAAGATCTTGGTGCCCGAAAGCAGAACAGAACAACCCAAAGTCGCATCTCTATGATCCACAAAGACACAGCCGGGAGCATTTACTGATCAGCTGAGCATTTCTTAATCCAGTGAAGTTTACACATCAAGATTAACGGGCATAATGCATCCCTTGTCAAATTTCCACCCAAATCTCCTTAAAACATACTTAATCTCCAAGCTAAAACAATAGCAAGTTCATAATTCCACCTATGTACAGTCATCCCTCAATATATCGCTGCTCACTTATTATGGCTTCACTGTAATGTGGATTTTTTTTAAAAAATATATCTAATTATGTATTGTGGACTTTTCACTCTATCTCTGGATTTTGTGGTATATAGGTATTTATATAATATTTATGATTTTGATTATTCTTGCCTAAAAAATTTAAAACAATATAAAAATATTAAAAATGTTAATTCAAACATTAAAAGAATATTAAATCAAAATAAAATACAGTATGTATTTCATCAGCTGATGAATACCGTACCATACACAATGGAAATGCAGTACGCCACTACCACTTGCACAAGTTTGCCAACGTGAGATTGGCAAACCAACCACAAGGCAACCAACCACAGCACTGTGTTCTATATTCTGGGCACTGACTGACTTGTTGACCATAGCATCAGTCTGTTTGCTCTCCCGCACTGTGCCCATATGTTCAGCATCTCTCCTTGTCCACTTCATATTGAGTACCCATATGCAATTTTGTATTTTGTTAAAATAATGTAAGTTTAAGAGTGTAGAAAGTTTTTAAGAGCATATGAAGTGTTTATAAGAGTGTGGGAAAGGTTAAGAACAGAGTGGGAAAGCTTTATGGGAGTGTGGGAAGAGTTTATAAATCCTTCAACTATATATAAATAATAAAATAAATATAACACTGCTACTTCATAGATTTTTACCTATCATCGGGGTCTCTGGAACATAACTCCCACTATAGGTGAGTGATCACTGTGTCCCATGATAATACATTCACAAATATAATAATCCCATCTCCAAAGTCTCAACAATTCCAACATTTTTTAAATGCCTAAGTTTCTTCTGAAACTCAAAGCAAACTGTTAGCTGTGAAAATATGTAAATGTAAAAGTCAAGTGACATAATCCCACAGTACACTGGCACAGGTTAACCTTCATATTCCAAAAAGGAGAAATAGGAGGAGAAAAAAGAAATTGACCAAAGCAAGACTAAAACTCAGCAGGGAAAACATTAAATCCTATGCCTTCATATTTGGCACTCAGGGCACATGAGGGCTCCAAAGAGCTTGGGAAGCCCCACTCCTGTAGCTTTACCTATTGGAGTCCCCATGGCCTCTCTCTTGGGCTGGCTTTATTCACAGGCTGCAGACTTTCGGCAGACATTCCATGTTCCTGGCATCTCTAACGTCCTGTGATTTCCACTGTACTTTTGGCTTCATTTCCACAGACTCACATACTGCCCTCTCTGGGATTCCTTGCCTGAGTTCCCATACCTCTGTCTGAAATTTGAGTAGAAGTCTCCCTGATGCCACAACTCTTGCATTTTGCATGACAGTAAAGTCAGCATCACACTGGGGATATCAAGGCCTGCTTCAGCAGGAGCAGTAGCTGGGCCCTTTGTGTGAAGTGGCTTGAGGGTCTAAATGGCTAAGCATAATAGAATGAATCCTGGGGAACTAATTCCCCAAGAGGCCCTTCTTGAGCAGGTCCTAGAAATTCTCTTCTCAGAGGAAAAGTTGGCACTTTTGTACCTTTGAGTGTGCAGTGGGTGGGGTCTTGGTCCTTCCGACATCTTCAGGCATCTTTCTTCTTGTTCCCATAGAAAACACTCAGTTTCTTTCTAGTGGCACTAATTTCCTTGGCACCCGACTTTACGCATGGTTCTTTCTGGGGCAAAATTTAAGTTTTTCAAATTTTTCTGTTATAATTTTTCCCCCCGTTTGCACTATAAATCTGGATAACAACAGTCATGCTATAACCTGAGTTTTAGGCCGCCTTGAAATTTCTTCTGCCAGGTTTATTAGTCCATCATCTTTATACTATGTCTCCTGCAAAGTCTTCAGAAATGAGCAAAATGTAGACAATTTTTTTCTTGCAAGAGTGTAACATACATAGCTTATTGTCTAAATGCCAATAGAGTTCTTGTTCCCGCTTAAAAGCTCTTGAGCCTGGCCTGTACTGTACACATTTCTATCAGCATTCTTACTTTCTGAGCTCCAGCAAGTTACTCATCACTAAAACACAATACCCAACACTCACCTCTTAATAGAGGAAAGGTTCGATTTTGCTTATAGTTTCAGGAATCCAGTTTATGGTTGACTGAATCCAAGGAAGAAACACCATGGCAGAAGGTTGTGGTAGAAGAAACAGGAAGCAGAGGGAGAATAGTATCAGAGAAGATCGGCCAAACGACCATGTAAAGTACTTAAAACCAAGCTGCCATGACCTATCTGGACCCATAATTATGCTTTACTGATCTGCTAGGCATTTTTTGATCTACTGAAGTTAACATATCAGGCTTGACAGTCACAATGTCACATTTTCACCAAAAGAAAGGGAAAAGAAAAGAGCAGGTCTCTTCCCTCAAGAAACACTCCTCAAAATTGCTGAGTCCACTTCTAATTATACACCATTGTCAAAATCTTAATCATATGGCCAGACTCAACTTGCAGAAAACCTGTGAAATATAGGCTTCATTCTGAGTGGTCACCTGTAAGTTAAATTTCAGGGCTCACATTACAGGAAAAGAAGAGAAATGATATTGAGAGACTACTCACCCTCTCCGTCATCTAGGAATAAGTTAGGGAGATACAAACCCAGTCTACTATAAAATATATTGAATTGCCAGAAAAATGTAAAAGAAGACCTGAGCAAATGGAAAAGCATACCATGTCCTTGGGAAAGCAAACAGAGGTGCTGTCTTGATAATCAAAATAAGGTGCAATGGCCGTGACTTCCAAAGCTGTAAGTAGTACAACACAAATGTGCAAAAATTTATAAAGAGCAGAAATGCAAGTACAGTAACAAACATCAACCAGTGACCTAACAAGACAGTGCACATATCTGGTGATTTCCACCCGCTGTGGACTCCTCAAAGGGGAGATCATTGTTATACATCTCCCTTTTGGCTTTATCAGGTGGTGTCACTGCCTTATGGTGTCTCCTATTTATTTCTTTCCCTTCTTTGTTCTCCTTATATGGATCCTCATTTGCTTCCAGAAAAACCCAGTGGTCATAAGGGAAATACTTCAAAAAAGGCTCAGAAAAAGAAAAAAAAAAAGGACTGGAAGGGCAAAGACATGTTGATATATCAAGACAAGAATGAGGTCAAGAGTGAAATCATTTTCTTTCCAGTGAATTCAGTCTATAGGAAGCAGTTGGAAAACCTTCCAAAGAGAAAGCTCCCTTTGATCTGACTCATTCTTCTCTTCTCCTTCTTTTCATCTTCTTACAACATGGTGGACACTGAGGAAGCCACAAAGAGATAGAGAGGTAGTGCTCTAACTGGGCATGGTGGTACTCCCCTGCAATCCCAGCACTCTGGGAGGCTGAGGCAGAAGGATCACTCGTCCCATTCTGGACAATTTAGCAGTTTAGGGAGATCTTGCCTGAAAATTGAAAAAATGATCAAAAGGTCTAAGGATTTAGCTTACTGTGAAAGCTCTGGGTTTAATCTCCAGCACCTCAAAAAAAAAAAAAGAAAAAAAGAGGTAATGTTTGCTTGACCATCATAGTGATAAAAATTATATGAGGAACAAAATCGGGAGGAATTAGGACATTAGGGAACTACTGCCAATTATGTGGTTGACTTATGTAAATTAAAAATAAATAAATACATATTGGGATATGGCAAGAATTCAGACTGGAATATCAAGGGACAGAACACTGGGATAGCTGCACCCTATGCCAAATAAATGAGCACCTTCCCTTCCAACTTGCTCAAATACCTTCCTTTTTACCACTATTATTTATGTCTTACAAGAGAACAGTGGCTTTACATGGAAATCTTCAGAGATATATATTGAAATCACCATACATTTGGTAAAGAGTGGAGGAAAATTTCAAGTTAAACATCACAGAGAAGGTGTGCATTTTTCTTACTAGAATATATCTTTAGCCTTGTGTCTGGCAGACCCTTAATTCCAGTGATCACAAAACATGTGGCGATTTGAACACATATAAGATGTAGTTACGATATTTAGAAGTTTTATCACCAGTGTGCTCTCAGACTATAACAATTTCTCTGTGATGTGGTTTCTCCCAGATCAAAGTCTCCAGATGTCTGGATAAAACTGTATGTAACCATCTACCCAGAGAGTTCTTCTTGTCTGTGACATAAATTTGCCTTTCAGACATGTCACGATCACTCAACTGTGACTCACAGCCACTTTGTGTGGACACCTTCGTCAAATTGACTGTTATTTACAGGGCTTTGGAATGAGGCAGTTCCTCCTGGCCTTTATTTTACTGTTATCTATCACACAATGAGAAGACAGTAAGTACATAAATTCATTTTGTTTCAAGTGTTACACAGGACCAAAGTGCTCAAGGAGTCCATAAGGCAGTCTCCTAAATGAGTATTTCCAAAGATATACCCCGGTTCTCACTGCTAGACAGTGCTCTATAAGACATTCTTGCTAGCGATGCCTGTGTCTATGGTAATGACTTCAATGGACTTGGGTTGAGAACTGCTTGACAGCCGGGTTGTCTCACCGTCCTTTGTGCCTATAGAGCTCTTGAGTAACCAGTACATAGCAATTTCTGGTTTGCTTCTCAACTTTGCAAATCAAAAATATTTTCTCTGAAAGTAGAAAAAAGTTCATTGTTCCAGTGACTGTATGCACGATCTAGAAGTGGACCTAAGAGGGAAAAAATCTAAGATCTTAATAAACTGTTTTATTCAATAAAGTTCCTGGCAAAATGAGCCCTGAGAATCCATCATTACTGGCTCCTGTCACCCTGTCATGCATGGCTGTGGTCTGCACACCCTGATCAGCCATCAGTGAGCACAGGCTTCTTCAGCCACTGACAGCTAGCATCTGCAAATATGCTGTACTTCCCTGAATTATTTTTTGGCATTAATGAAAGTTTTGCAGTTGTGTTTATTACCAAATGGATTTATAATGTCAACCCACATTTATTTTGTACCAAAGCAATGTTATAGCATATTTTACCTCCATGAGGATTATCATCAGTTCAACCAATACAAATTTTTAAAAATGAATAAAAGAAAACTGATTGGACAAGCTTAACAAGAATCCCCAATACGACAACTAGAAATGTAAATACCACTTGCTTTGCCTTCCCTTTGTTTCCCTGTCCTCCCCTTGCTCCCAATGACTTCTGTGAACTGTACTGAACAGAATCACATGGTAATACCTGACTTGATCCTTGGGAGCTTGTCATGAATTATGATTGTACAGATTCTCTTTCAAAAATTTATCTGTGAGCTTAGCTAAAGTAGACATGCCAAAATTTTTAAAATATGATGGTCTTTAGAAAGAGGCATAAGCAAATAAGGACAAACTTAACCATCTAAGGAAATCACAATATTAGCAAATTCCCCATTTCCTTCACTTTCTCTAGCAACATGGTGGTTGCTATAATCATGTCTGCTACCATTCATCAAAATGCAGAATGAAAATCTATGTTAAGTTGAAATAGGAAGGCTAAGAGGTAAAACTTATTTGAGAGATAATCTTGTTTAATTTGTAAGAATGGGATGAAAATTGTGAAATAAACTATCATGTCTCTGACATCTTTCCCAGCTTAAGAATCTTCTTCTCATATCTCTTATCCTTCTCATCTCCCAGGTCTAATTTTCCTCCCTCTACAATGTTATTATATTTTCCTGTTACTAAACTAATTCATGCTCTTTGATGACATCTAATCTGGGAAAGTGCTTTGTACTTCTTTATATTACCGCTTACAAATAGATCAACAAATGTAGATGACTTTCTCCCCAGAATATAAGTTCCTCCTGCCAGGAATGAAAGCTTTGAGCTGCCAGTTCCTTAAGCATCAAACAACCGATATTGACAGCTCAATTTATGCTTTTTGCTAATGTTAGAAAATAAAAATATCCTCAAGTTCATTGCCCAGGATTATTTACTTTTGTATGTTGCTATATTCATTTCTACCCTGTTCTTCTATTATCTCTGGCTAATTTTGATAGACTGGAAAATAATTCTAAAATGAATTTTGATAGAGAAAATTCTAACATTCAAAAAGCCCTCAGAAGTGAAACAAATAAATCTTAAGTTGTAGAAAAGAAAGCACTATAAAATAGAGCTATTCAAAAACCCAGAGAACTTCCTTTCACTGCTACAATTATGACACCTACTTTTCCATTTCTTTATTTTTAAATGTTTACTTTATTAGTACATGTTTGCTGTACATTATGATTACATTCATCAAGGGAAGCTGGAGTACATAACACATCTTAGCTCTTTTTATGTCCCCTTCCCCTCATCCATATCTTGATCTCCTTCCTATTTGCAAAATATACACTTCTCTATAAAGTTAACCTCTACAGTTAAAATAAGGACAAAGGTTTTCACAATGAGAGAAGAGACACAATACATAGTAAGATAAAGAGCCACATAATATTAAGGGAGCATTTGAAATATCAGTGATAGTTCATGTATGTGTGTTTTCTACCTTTATTCACAGAATGGATGTAGAAACAATGATAGCTCCGTAACAGTGAGCAAATTTTATGCCTAGATCTTGTATGCTAAAGACTATTCTCTACTGGAAAAAAAATAAATGAAATTAGAGAAACGCTTATTTCATGTGTAAATCTGGAAAAATACAGCCAATCTAGAAGCTCTGACTCCATCAGTTTTACTGCTTCACAACAAATTACTTCCAAACATAGGCGCTGGAAACAATTAGCCTTTGCTAGCCAGGAGCTCTGTGGATCTTACATGTGAGAGTGGCTTAGCTGGGTCCTCTGGCTCAGAGCCTCTAACAAGGCTGCAATGAGATATTACCTGGGTTGTAGTCCTCACAGGGTCATCTTGGGAGGGACCCACTGGTAATCCAGCTCATGTGGCTGCTGACTATATTCATCCCTTGGTGGGTACTGGATTGAAAGCTCAAGTTCCTTCCTGCTTGGAGCCCTTCCTAGGTATTGAGATCTGTGGGATTCCTCAAGGAAGCTTGCAATGGCAGGTGGCTCCTGTTAGCAAAGAAGCAAGAGGGTAAGTTTGTTCCCTTTTTCTCCTCCCTCCATGCCCACTCTCTCTGCCACTAAAAGCATAAGGCACCCATAATTTTGGACATCCTAGCCTTCAAAACTGAATGCCAAAATAAACTTTTATTCTTCTTAAGTTACCCAATCTCAGGTATTCTGTTACAGTCAGAGAAGTCAGACTAAGACATCAGATATGCTAAAGAGAATCTGGAAAGTGTTTAAGTGAAAAGTTTTAAACTTAATAATGACAAAAAATCGTATGCTGATGTTGCTAAGATCTGGGGTAAGAATGAATAGTTTATCCATCAAACTGTAAAAACAGAAAAAGAATTCATGAAAGTTATGCAGTCATATCTCAAGCTGCAGAAGCTATGGCAGCAGTGTTTAATCATTTCCCCACTCATCTCCCCACACAGGCCTCATATCACTGCATAGGTGAGTACAGTACAATGAGGTGCAATGAGAGAGAGGAGAAGGGAGAGACTTCACATAACATTTATCTTATTGTTATTCTATTTTTTGTTGTTAATTTCTTATTGTGTCTAAACTTTCAGCTATATCATAGGCATGTATGTATAATAAAAACATAGTATACATAGGATTCAGTGCTTCCTGCAGTTTCAGGCATTTCCTGAGGATCTTAGAAAATGCCCTGCAGATAATGGGGGACTTCTGTACTAGAACACAGGAATCTCCAGGAGCCTTCTAGAGGCCTTCTGTCATATGGTCAAAAGTCGAAGGAACCAACTTGCAGAAATTCTGACTTAATCCACTATTTAGGACAATTTGATCATCCATAAGAATTACTGGTAATGTATTATGATGCAATGTGTTATTTAAATCCGTGAATCTATAATATTCTTAAAATAGGTGGAAAGTGTAGAGGAACTGCAGTTTTATTTATAAAAGAGTGATAGCAGATAAATGTACACAAATGATAGAAAAACACCATTTAAACCCCCCAAACATAATAAATGATTGATTCTAGTAAGGATTATTAAAAGAAGATAAAATCACTGGGTGAAATGTAGTGTGTAACAGGATGGTTACATAGTACCAAAATATCATCAACAGATTAAATATTAATTTGAAAATACAAAAGTTTTTTGCTATTCTGGGCATCAGTCCCTTAGCTAATCATTTATAGTGGGACAAACTTATAATTTCCAACTTCTGATATTATAATGTGGAAAGTCTACATCATCCATAAAATCTTGCCATGATGATTAATCTTGTCTGGTTCATAGAACAATCTTACAATTCACTGGGAACATAGAGGGTAGAGAAACAAGATAGAGCTACGAGAGAGCAATCAGACAAATCTAGAATGTATGAAATTCTAAGAGAAAAATGTCTTGGATTCTTCAAAAGTCTTTGTTAGAGGGCAAAAGAGAAGGATAAAGGACTGTTCCAGATAAGACAAAAGAGAGATTAAAAATAAATGGAATGTGTGAGCCACAGTTTGGGCTCTATGTAAAGAACAAAAAAGAAATCAGTGAGGTCTCTAGGTCATACAATCCAAAGACATCGCAGACATACAACACCAGGATCCAAAAAGTACGTGCATTCAGTGGAAGTCTTAAAGCAGAGAAATAGTTGTATGCATGCATCCCCAGAAGATGTGAAATATAATCCAACCTTAATAATCTCAAAATTTAGATTGGACCTAGATGACCTTATATTCCTGGCCACCGTTCCAGTCCAGAGAGACCCCTCTCTATTTATGAGACCCTGCATATTGATAGTGTGTAGCCTGGACAGAATGATGTATGCAATTATGCACACTGAAGCTCCCAGGGTGAGAAACTGATTTCCCTAGAAATATGGAACTGCAAAGTCTGTTGGTGCATATCTGCCTTTCAGTACAAGGAGGTAACAGACTTGCTGACAAGTTCTCTGCTAAACTATTGACAAGAGCTACCAAGGCCACCAGGGAACTCTCATCAGGGGACAACCAGAGCAGTTTTAAAATTAACTAGACATAAAATAAATTGTTGAATTGCTGCTGTAAATTTCTCTAAGTGTGACAATTGTTTTGAGGCTATGTATTAGAAAGTCCTTCACTTTTTGGAAGGTTCATGCTGAAGTATGCAGAAGTACAGTGTTATCATGTCCGAAATTTATTCTTAGTAGTTGTTTTAGCTGGCCACATGGACAGTGAGACACACAGAGAGACAGAGAAACGGAAAAATATGGCAAAGTGTTAACAATTGTAGAATCTAGGTAAAATGTATGTGAATGTTCATTGTGCTCTTATTTAAACTTTTTGTAGTTTTAAATTTTTCAAAATAAAAAGATAGGGAAAATGAGGACTGTCTCAAATCTTAAGTAGACATAAATTAGCAAACAATATGAAAACATGCTTTCTAGATAGTCTTAGGTTTTCTTTTCTAATTAAAAAAAAAAAAAACCTGTACCCTACATAGTATCTAGACTGCTAGCTGCAAATAATTGACCATTGGTAGCCAGATTAAATTATTCAGGACAAGTTTGTTCCTAGAATACTGAAATGAAGTCCAGGAAAATAATATGCTCTGGGGAAAAAATGTTTAGGTTATTTGACTCTGCTCTTGTGTCTAATTTGATCTCCTACATATAGATGGTATGTTGGCTATTTTATTGCCTCAACTCTAACAGTGACTCTGCAAAATGTGAAACTGAACCTGTTGTCATTTAAAACAACTTCATTGATCCATAAGATGCCCCTTACTTTTCTACTTATCGGGAAGACCATATTTGTCAAACATTTTGTTGAGGATAATCTTATACTACTCCAAAAAATAAGGAATTAAAAGAAAAGCATAACAGTTGCTGTAGCATTTGATTTGTTAATATTTCACCAAGAATTACGATTAGGACAGAATTTATTGTTCTAATTCTTCACCATAACCACGTTCTATTACCAATAAAATGACTGTTTTGATGGAATCTGTGGAAAACAAAAATCACATCTCCTTCCATTCTTTCTCTGCCAATCATGGGTCATTCCCACCTACCATCAGAGTATAAAAGAGTATTTGTTGTTGGAACTGCTAGAGGAGGTTTATTAGAATCAAACTTAATTAATGTGAGGCCCAACAAGTTAGTATTAGATACCTGAGCAAGATGTCTTCATTTATTACTTCACTGAGAACTTTAATGAAACTAAAAGTCTGAGCCTGGGGGAAAGGACATTTTAAACAGTTAATCAGCATGTACTTGGGAGAGGAGCAGAGCAAGCCTCTCTGTGGAAGTCAGCGTGTGGGAATATAGATTTTTTTTAGACTATTTTAACACATCACTCTAAATTTCACATAAAAGATAAATTATACCTCGCTATATAAAATTAAGTCATACAGAATTAAAATGAGAACATTCTTCTTAAAAATAAGAGAAAAAAGTTTGTATTGTAACCTGTTCTGACTATACTTTTGACACTAACTGTACAAATTTGAGTTCAGTATTTTCATCTTGTTATTGTGAAGAATAAATTAATAAATGTATATAAAGTGATAGGTACAAAACCAATCCTCAAGAAATGCTAGTTTCACCCAAACTACTTCATTTAAATGACTCACCAGCAGTACATCTTTCTTACAAAGATAATTTCTTAATCATTTTGATGAGTAATTTGCAAATCATATTTGTAGTTAAACTGAAGTATAATTACAAACATTCTGAGTACAGCTATTTTTAATCAACAAATACAAAAGGTTTAGATTGAGATCATTTTTAGGGCATAAAATTCTAATTCTGTTCAATGTTAATTTTTTTCTAAGAAAGATTCCATGTTTTTCAAATAGACTGTGCATTAATACACAGTTCACATATATCTGGTACTGCCTATAACTGATTAAAATTCTAGAATTTTGTATCATTCCCTTTCCCTAAAGAGACAGCTGATTATAAAGGTGAAATGCAAACAGGAGCAAGACTGGGACACTCTGTGAAGCGCCTTGTGGGAAGACAAAGCCATGCTACCGCAGTGACCAAACCAGGCTCCTCCTCACCACCAAGTCAAAGTGAAAGGTCTCAGGCACTGGTGCTTCTGTTTGCATCACATTATCACATTGGCCTGACAACTTCCCTAAATCCTACAGCCAATAAATAGTTCTCAACCTAAATTTGATCCCATTCCTCAGAAGGAGATTCCCAGAGTAAACTCCAGCTGCTGCAGTGGAACACCATTCTTTATTTCATCACTTCTCAGTTTTTTGATCACTGTGTTTGTGGTGTTGAGGGAGGAGATTGATCTTGATTGGCTTTGGGATCTGCCCCAGAGACTGGGGAGCACACTTCTGGGTGTGTCTGTGAGGTCACTGAGGCATGATTGCGGGCACTAGATCTGGTCTCTCACCCCTTCCTGTCTGGCTCCGCTTCCCTGGTCTGCTTCCAGGGCAACAAGAACTAGGCAGCTTTGTTCCACCAGGCCCTTCCACCATGTCTATGCCTTGGAGCAGCCAACTGATGATGCACTTAAACCATGAACAAATTGAAACCAGACACTTATTAGTCAGACTCCTCACTGCTGAGACACAATGCCCAACACCCACAACTTAGGAGGACAGTTTCGATTTGCTCCTGGCTTCAGTACACAGCAGCACTGCACAGAGCAACCACTGTTATAAATTGATGTGTTAGCAGTAGCCTAGATCCTTCTTTCCACTACTCATCTCTCTGCTTCCCAAAGGATCACCAATCTCTTAACTGTAGGACTCAAAATTGTTTTCAGATCATAGAACTAAAAATAAATTCAATTGGAGGCGGGCAAGCAATGCAAAACAGAAAGAATGAAATTTATAATATGCCTTTTAATGCTGCTTGTCTACTCTTCCTGGGGAATACAGGAGCTCTAATATCTGCAGCATGTGCTCACAAATAAAGAGGATAAGTAGGTTTTCAGTTGCAACCGCCTCGCAGCAATCACCCTTAGAGGTACATGTGAAGGAAAGGAAGAAAGGACAGACTGTGTGTCTCTTTAAAGATGTAGTCACTATTGTATGAGTCTACAAATCCTCTGAAGACACAGCAGAGACAAACAAAAGTATTGCTTCAAATTTAAAGCAGTACATTTGCCAATTTAAATTGCTGTTTTCCTTCCAAGAGCATTGAGCAATTTACTTTTCATTAGCTACGAGCTTTACATGATCTCAGCTTCCGTAAAGGCACGCTGTTCAGGCGGACGAAGATGGGTATGTGGCTCCCCTCAGTGGTCACTGAGAATGTTCACACAGTTTGGGAAAAAAGGGGGTGAGGGGAGAAAGTGATGTTTGGAATTATCTCCAGCCAAAGCTCATTGCCTTGCCTTCATCTCAGCCACCTGGTAACAGCTGGTATAAATGTAAAGATGAGACAAGGAAAGGACAGAGGAAGAATCCAGGAGGGCTTCCCTGGTACAGATTCAATTTCAAGGTTTTTTTTAAAGTTAAGGTTTCCAAGAACTTCTGAAGTTAAAGAAACACGGCTAAGACTTAAGGGAGAAGAGACAGCCACAGAGAAGAGAGAAGCAAGGCTTCGCTCTGCATCCCATTGCATCGTGAGCTCCAGGTTTGGAAAGTAGGGCAAACACTGTAACACCAGGGAGAAAGCGAGTACCAGAACATTCCTGACCTGACAAGTCATTTGAAATGGAAACTGACAGTGAAAAATGGTAATGTACACAATGTTTTCCAGCTGAGAGTCTTCAACATGAGCGACTCCCAGAGGTTCCCAGCAGGCCCTTGGAGCTTCCCAGCATCAGAATCTCCGGGCCTTAGCCCAAGTTTCAGCCCCATCCTGAGATCAACTCTGCCTGGGCTTTCCTGAGAATTCACCCTGCCTAACAGCCTATTAAATTCAAAGCACACTCTCTGAGAAAGAAAAATGCTTTGGAACAAAGATTAGAAGACATATCTGCCTTCCAAATTTATAAATCTCTGTGTTTACCAGGACTAGTCAGACCCCAAGCACTACGCACAGTGATTTACAAATGCTGGTAACCATACAGCAATAGCTACAAGGGAGGCTTGACCAAAGTCACTCTCACCTGCAGAGGTGACTTGTCAATTCTGAAACATCACCGACCTCTTACACAGTCTCCCTAACTAACTCCTGCATGAAGCCCTTTCTTACTTTTGTCCCTTTTCTGATTTCCTTCTTCCTTTATTCTATTTTTTCCCCTGATACTGAGGATTAAACCCTGGGCATTGGCACTGAAACACAAGCTCAGCCATTTTGTTTTTTTTTTTTTGTTTTGTTTTTTTTCACCTTTGATATAGGGTCTGGCAAAGTTGCTAAATTGCTCTGGCTGGGCTCAAATTTTCAATCCTTCTGCCTCAGCCTCCCGAGTGCTAGGATTACAGGCATGCACTACCTCACTTGACTTCTTCCTGTATTCGTCACCTTTAGCTACCATCTTTCCCTAACAGAACACCCTCCTCCAAGGTACCTTCACCTACCTCCAAATACTATTCTTTTCTAGGTTAAGAATGTGATTCTCTCTCTCTTGACTTTAATTTCCCTTAATCTTCTTCTAATGAACTTTCCTCAGCCTCTTATTACTAATATGTTAAGCAAAGTCTGTTAAAGGATAAGTTACCAAAAGCCCTCTACTGCAATGCATAATAGAGTGATAGAGCGCAGAGCCCCCAAAGGGTCTCAAGACACAATGTGACAGGTCTTTCCGCTTGCAGGTTGTTAAGGGGCCTCTGAATTTTTCAGCTCCTGAAATTGAGGCTTAGAGTCAGTAAGTACCTTGCCCGTTTACAATTACCTGGAATTTGGAGCTTTTGAAGGCAGAGTATTTACTGTTATTAACAGTATCTCTCACAGATAACAACAGAGAAAAACTTTTGAGGTCAGGGTTAGGATTTGGTGTTCACTCTACATTGCAACTTAGATAAAAACCCACCTGACAACACTTATATTTAAATCCCAGTATCAGAAACATTCCACTTTTTAATTATAACTGTTTTGTCTTTCCATTCTTCCTTCTTCTTCTCTTCCCTTCAATATGAATAATTAGCCCTTTTTTGATAAAAGCCTCTTCCCTGGTTATTGTGTAGGAACACAAATATGTTCTCATTTTGGGGAGTGTTGTTTTCACCTGCCAACTGTCATTAAAAATTGCATGTGCAGAAAGTGAGCTCTGCTCCTAGTTTTTAATGTTTTGTTTTGCCACGGAAGGTTAATTGCAGTCCTGCCCTCACAGCTTCCTCACTGCTGCCGAGTTAACCATGGGGTTGTGATGCTGGGAAAGGTTTATCAAAGGTCTGGAATCCAAAACATTGCAACAATAAATACCAATTAGACCGAGGCCCCTGCTGCTGCATAGGCAGGGCTGCAAACCCGGCTTCTGACTTGGGTAAAGCTGGAGTCTCCCAGAGCCGTGGAAGCCGCTGGCTTAGGCTCCTGTTTCCAAGATCACCCTGGGATCACAAGCTCTCCTTCCTGACCAAGACGATAACACGGAGCTGTAAAACATCTTCTCTTAAAATATCTGCAGCCACCCTGGGCCTTCATTAACCAATTAGGAGCGAGAGTGCTGTGTTAATCTGTCACCTAAGATTTGTTTTGTTGTGGGCTAAGAACTTTAGAAATTCAAATTGGATTTTGATTGTAGGACAAAGAACCTCCACAGCACAGTCAAAACTGCGTGCATGTTCCAGTTTGGGCAGAAATATGAAGTACATCTTTTTCATCTATCTTGTAGGGTTTCTTTGTTTTAAAGCATTGACTTTCTAAAAATACACAGAGATAGCAGTCTAAATCCATAACGATGTACACTCGTCTACCCAGTCAGGAAGACTGGCTTCTCTCTAAAACATTTTGGTATTGAAGTGAGCACAAAACTGCTGGTAATTTTAGTTCAGTTACTGAAATAGCAACACAAACAGTAGCTAGGACACCAACACAAATGACACAAATGCTAGCTACAGTGACCTCTAGCGTTCTTATTGTTAAAGACACATCAGCTGCAAAGGCAAAACCTTGCCCGCTTCACTATGTTTAAAAAACATCAAATCAAATTGTAATTTCTGAAAGTAAAAGAAATCTCACCAGCAACTACAGGTTACTATGATACAACAACAAAATTAAAGAATGAGTAACTATTACCATCTCACCATTCTAATGAAAATTTTTTTAATTTTCATCCTTAATTTTCCAATGACTATTCATATGAATATATGTTAATATAGCCATCATTGGGTATTTTATGCGATAAAGCATGCTAATCAATTTTTAATAATTACACGAAAAGGTTTTATTTTCTTGACTTTCCCCTTGGGAATCATAAGTTCTACTCAGAGACACAGCGGGGGTTGTCACTGGAAAAGTGTTAGGTGCTGACACAAGAGTACTTGGTAACATGACCTTAGCGTCATCTCCCAAGATGTGACTCCTCTCGGCCACAAGGGTGGCCATTAAATATAAACATCAGTTCACCAGAATACTGAGGAAAATGGTCCAACTGGAAGCCTTGTAAACTCTGAGATGCTGGAAATCGTGTTTCTCTCCTGTACCGTGCTTCTCCCCAAGCTGAATCTGGTCTGGAAAACACCAACAATAACTCTTGTTGAATGGGTTCAACAAGAGTTAAACAATAAAAGAAACAACAACCAAAGCTCTTTATTATATATGTAAATATTTTTCATCAGAACAAATGCATTCCATTCGTGTGCTACAAACGTGTCTGACTTACACTACAGAAATAGAGGGTTTACATTTCTGCTCTCTCATCCTCTGCAAAGGCACAGTGACTGGCAACAAACATTTCCAGGGTGTCCTCGTTTTTGTCTTTCATTTCCTCTGATCTTGTCCAGACCACTTCGTCCATCCTCTAAAACGCCTGGCTCGGGGACCTCAGGACGTAATGGTTGCGTCTCAGTGCACCAGGCTGTTGCTGACTACAGAAGGCTCATACAGAGCCATCTTTCTAGGAGGAGGCAATAACATTAGTTCTTGTGTCACGAAACATGGCATTTGCATTTATTTTTTTCATTTCTGCTACTACTATGAGTGGACACTTACAGGCAATGAAAATGAGAAATTACAAATCTTAAACTGAAAGTTGAACTGTTTTATATGCATAAATATTATATATCTCGTATATTCTTCAGTCATTGAGTATACTTTGAATTTTATTATTGAGGTTTATGAGAATTAAAAAGAGAGGATATGAGTATGTGTGTGGGTAGATGGGAGAGCTTTGTAAGTGCACACACACTGAAGGTGAATTCAATTTATAGTAAAGGGACACAGAAGTTGAGATACTTAGTTGCAAAGGAAAGAAACATCAAAAGTTGCAGAAAGATTAGCAGTCTTCTGTCCTGCTGTTAAGCTGACAAATAAATAGCAACGTAATAGAAGAGCCAAGCCAAAAATTGGGGATTATTTAGGGACAGTTCAGTTATATGTGACTCCCTAAAGGGCTAAGCACAAGATTTGCGGCTCCAGCAAGCAGAACACTGAACCAGTGATGTCACCCAAGATGCCAGGTGAGAAACTATCAGCTATGACAGTTCCCATATCCCCAGCTGGCTGAATTCAAAGATGAGCATTCAAAAAGCATCATGACACTGAGGTCCATGGGAAGTGGCTGCTTCTGCATTACCTGTTAACTCAGTGCTCTTTCTATCCAACTTGTAATAAGAATTCAAGAAATAGGTTTAGCCAGGTGTTGTGGCCATGCCTATAAGGCCAGCACTTGGGAGGCTGAGGCAGGAGGATCCCTGTGAGTTTGAGGCCAACCTGAGCCACAAAGTGAGTTCAAGTGCAGCCTGAACTACATGGTGAGTGAGACCAAAAGAAAGAAAATAGGTTTTAAAAACTCTTTTCAGCAGTTACTCTGAAAAATGCAGAAAAACATGTAGCAAAGAGATGATACTTCTGAGCTCAGAAATCTTAAATTCCATAAAATTTTATCTTTTTTCCAAAAAGTAAGAAATCTTTAAGATATTTTAAATTAACTTTCAATTATTTTTGTAAGCTTCAGTTTCCATTTATATTTAGCCTTTTCGGTAAATATTCTAAAATAAAATCGATGTGCTAAATTCCTGTAAAAATTTTGTCAAACTACAGTGTATTAAATATTTTATAATTGTTTTACTTTTATAATCAGACACAAATAATGTTACTGAAGAATACAAATGGTCTGTTTTATCTGTTTCATCAAACTGTTTTTCTATTGAAATGAAAAATAAGAGAATGTAGTAGTTATTGTATGGACATACAGTATCCAGCCTGCCATATTCTAATTATCTATTATCTCTACAAAGTCGCCTATAAACTATCTATCATTCTTGTAATGTTAAAATGAGGTTAATAATATCCTTTTCACAGAACGTTTTGGTCATTAACAGAGAGAATGTCTTGAGTAATTCCTAAACACAAAACAGCCACCCAAGGAGTGACATTTGATTCCACTTTTCAAGGGCAATACGTTGGGCCACATTACAGCTGAATTTGCTGTACATTTTCCTGTGACATCTTTTAGAAAAAACACCAAATCTCCATATCTCCTTAATTAGGATTTTTTTATTGTTGGTTTTTCCCTTTTACACCTGGGTTTTATTCAATTATTAAATCTTTATTGAGTTATAATTTGCGTACAGTAAACATGCTCATTTAAAGAATATACTTTGATGAATCTTGATGAATGTGTACATATTCAGTAGTCCTTTTATAGTCAATATATAAACATTGCTATTTTCCCCAGAAAGTTCTCTGGTGCCCTTGGTTGCCAGTCCCCTATAGCTTGCCCTTGTAATCATCAATCTCCTTTCTACTGCTCTAGACTAGCCTATTCTGCGATTCATATAATTGGAGTCATGCTATATAGTCACTTGTGTCTGGTCTGTTTTGCTTGGGATAGTGTTTTTCAGATTCGTCAATATTGTCATATTAGTAGCTTTGTTTACATTTATGGCTAACTGAGATTTTGTTGTATGGATATACTAAAATGTATTTATCCATTCTCCTGTTAATGACATTTGGGCTGCTTCTAGTTTTAGGTTATTGTGAACAAAGCTGCTATGAAGATTCTTATACAATTGTGTGGTCATGTTTTGCTTTTGCTTAGGTAAATACCTGGGAGTAAAATTATGGGTCCTGCAGTGTATATTTAACTTTATGTGAAATATATATTTATGTCATGTTATTCTTGCTCCACCAATACATGAAAGTGCTATTTGCTTTTCATTCTTGTCAACACTTGGTATTGTTCTTCTTTTTATTTAGCCATTCTAGTAACAGTAGGTATACAAGGTGTGATAAAAAAGTACAGTGACTGTCAAATTTTTTTAATTTATTACAGTAAAAGATACATTGTCAGAATACCCCCTCAAAATGCCCCCCTTTTTCAAGTAAACTTATCCTATCATTCTTGCCACTTTCTTAAGCAGCTGTGGAAGTCTTCTTTCTTGAGTGTCTTTCATTGTACTGTTGCAGTTGCCTAAATAGATTCAAAATGATTATCTTTTGTGGTCATTTTGACTTTGTAAAAGAGCTAGAAGTCCCACAGTCACAACCTAGTGACTAAGGTGGATGAAGACACACTGTTTCGCGAACATGCTTTTCTGTGGGATAACACTGGGCAGCAGCATTCACTGTACTTTTTATTACACTTCATAAGCACATGCAAGACGGCTTCCAGAACTGCTTCAGAAAGTGGCAAACAGTAGAGTAAGTGTAAAGGCGGGTATTTGAGGGTATTAATGGCAGTATGTCTTCTACTTTAAAAAGTTTTAAATTTAAAAATTCACAGTGTATTTTGTACATTTTTATCACACCTCATATAGTAGTATCTTGTGGTCTGAATTTTATATTTTATGATGACTAGTTATGTTGAGCATATTTTCATGTATTTATTGCACATTTAAATGTGTTCTATTGAAATATCTTAAGTCTTTTAGCAAACTTTTTAGTGTGATTCAGGTTTTAAAGTTACCTGGCTCCTTCTGAGTAGCTGGGACAAGACTGTAGAAGCAACTCCTTGGATGGTGATTCCAGAGAAAGAAGCTGCTGCTTAATGGAATTCACCTGAAATACCCAGGGTGACTGAGCACAGTCGGGCAGAGAGCAAATGAGCAGAAACAACAGTGAGGTGTGAATCGAAAGAGAAGCCAAGGCAAAAAAAAAAAAAAAAAACTGGCTGTAGAGAATCTATGAGAATAGAGAATGTGAACAGTGCATGGAGGGTATTCTTTTATGTGACAATAAGTATTTTTTATGAAATTGAGCATGGAAACTTAGAGTCAAAGAAGATTGGGAAAACAGGAAAATGTCACCCTTATAACCTTGTCTCTTGTCCTTGTTTTGAGTTTAGTGCTTTAATAACACACCAAGATGTTACTGATTTTTCTCATTGATAAAGTAAGGTCTGGTTAATAGAGCTAGAGATGAGGTTCAGGAGTTGTGGCCTTTATTCTTTATTATATTTGTGATTAACACCTTACTATCTTGCTAAGACACTCCATTTGAGTTTGATCTGAGTGTCTAACAAAGACAGAAGATTGAAAGTTTCATCCCGGGTCCTTCATTTCAAGGGTTATTAACAGGTGATGTGGTGAAAATGGGATTCTATGATCAACTAGTTTGATAAACTATGAGATAAACATGTTTCACAAAGTACACAATATCAGAGCCTATGTTACACTGCTGTGCATTGTAAATACTGCAGGCATGTGGGACACCCTATTTCCCGATCTTGTATGAATATGGACTCTCTGTGCAGAGCATGTTGGAAGACTACTGCCCCTCCACACACATTTCAACAAACGTTTTAAGTTGTCTTCTAAACTATCGAGGTAAATATGCACAACTGCTATAATTAGGATGTGCAGTATAATTTTAAGGAAATTGGTAATCTGTGAGCTGATTGATGATAATACCAACATCAACAAGGTATTCAATTGATAAAAACAACTAGTCATTGTAGGTAAGTGGGAAATTACAATTTTAACTTGACTGAATTTGCAGTGATAAATAAATTTAGAGGCATTTAAATAAAACTTCAAATAGAGATAATAAGATAAAAGAATTTTATTCTAAGTAACTGAACTGTAAAATCCTGTTTTTGTAAGCTTATAGCATTTATACTTCAGCTGTTATTAAATTAAACCTTAAAATCAATTTTATCCTCAATGCTGAGATAGTGTCAAATTTATAAAACTCACATTTAAATGCCAGTACAAAAACATAACTTAAGCTACTTAATATTTATCCCTTTGAGAGATGGTCCTTATTTCACACGTGCTTATCAAGTGTCAAGTTCATAGCTAGTACTGCTTGAGATAGAGTTGATTAATTAAAACATAGATATAACTTTACCTGGGGAAGTCAAATGATAGATAAATAATTGAGACATATTGTATGCATTGATGAGGATGAGTGACATGGATTAAAGTAAAGCAGGAAAGAGGGATATAAAGTTCTTAGAGAGAGGAGAAGGAAGGTATTGCTATATTGTGTAAGGTGATTAAATCCTCTTTGAAAAAGTGACGTTTTAAAACAGCATAAAGGAAAAGCCAAATCTCCCATGTTGTTATCATGTTGCCTAAAAGGACAATTCAAAACAGAGGAAATAGCAAGTTCAAATGTCCCTAGGAGCTGCTCAGCAGGCTGAAAGATCAGCCAGTGGTCAGCACTATGGACTCTACCAAGGAGCAGAAGAGCAAGCAGCATGACCTGGTTTACATTTTCAAAGGGAAGACTGTCGCAGTACAAGATGGTGGTCATACAGACAGCTGGTAATGGTTCCAGAGGCCCAGAAGGGTATGCGATGGAGTGGGTTTGGGCTATCAAGAAAAAGCACTAGACTATTATTTGGTGCCTGAGCAACTAAAAAGATGGAGTTGTCATTTACTAAAACAAGAAAGGCAGCTAGAATATTAGGCATGGGTGAGTAGAAGGAAAAAATCAAGACTTCAGTGTTAAGTCTGAGATGTTTAAGAAATTTCCACACTGCTCTGTGGCATAGACAGTTTGATGAGCAGGCAGCACCCGCATGAAGTGACCTGAGTAGCACCAAGATCTAGAGAGGTGAAGGCCAGGTGGCCGCTGCAGCCGACGGGCCCTCATCCTCTGCTCAGGTGTGAAGGTAGGGAAAGGTCAGTTGTCTCTTCATCTGCAGGCCCAGCCAAAGCTCCTTTGTTCCCCTTTGCTCAGATTTTTTGTGTGAATTTCTACTTCCAGCATAAATCACTGTCGCTTGGGATTTGAATGTGCCAACAATTGACTTGGGCCACATTCTCTATCCTGGAGGCAAGGTGAGGCCCACAGAAACTATGACAGTAGTTTTCCCAAAAGCGGGAAAGAGAAAGCATGGCCAATAGACAGAAAGACATTTAACAAACATTTTCTTCAAAGGACATCAAGCTGACCAGCATTTGGGGGTATTAACTCATTTTGGCCATGTTAGTGTTAGTAGTGTGTTAGGCACTAAACAGTGTCTCCCTCACTGCAGACTTAAAAGTTGAAGCTCTCACCTCTGTGGGGATGGAGGCTGTGGGCAGTTAATAGGATTTCAGTGAGGTCACGAGCTCTCTCTAACACAATGTGAGCATGTGCAAAGCAGGCAACTAACCGCAAGCCAGGAAAAACATTCTCGTAAGAAACAAACCCGCTGGCACCTTGATTTAGGATTTCCAGCCTTCAGGACTGGGAGAAATAAATGTCCTTATTTAAAAAAAAATTATGCGGTAGACACAAGGTGGAATAGAAGGCCTTGGATGGATTGGATCTTAGTAGCTGTACTACCATAGACAGGGAAGTTTGCCTACTTATCCACGGTCTTGTGTTGTGTGACCAGGTGGTGCTGGGTATGGAAAAATCTATATCCCACAGTCTTGTGTTGTGTGACAACATCTACAGATCATGAATGCCTTCCCCAGTAGGCATGTCTAAAAGTCCTTAATTGTAAAAGTAAAGTCAATCTCCCCATCAGAGTTATTGAGGTGTTATATGAGACAACTGATTCATTTATCCATGAAAAAATATTTTTAGCCTCACCTGCTTAGGTGCTGTTAGGTTCTTGTATAAGAAAAAGGGATAAGATCATATGAGACTGATCCTGTATGCTTATGTATGTTTGAGTAGACACTCAGACCCAAGATATACGAGCTGAAGTAATACACGAAAAAGAAGCCACTGGCACCCATTAGGCACTGAAAGAAATTTATTCTTTTTTCTTCACAAATATCTCAATTTTGTCCCTAAAACTTTTTCACAAATAATTTGATAAGGTATTAAAAAATCCCCCATTTAATTTTGACATAAGATTTAATTTCAAAAAAAACCTCTTTAAAATTCAGATATTAAAATATGAAGAGGATAATGGAAAGAATAAATAGTTTAGGGGAACCTTCTACTACTTTTAATCCTTCAAACAATCTGTTGCTAAATTGATGAGCTTGATATCATTAATAGTCTCATCTTACAACTGAGGAAATTGGAGCACTAAGAATTCAATACTTTTTCTTAAATCAGAGCTAAAATGTAGAGCAACTGAATTTGGAGCACGATTCTAACTCCAAGTATTTTCTTTGCCAACATAATCTTCAGGATGGATTTACCACAAAGATATGATGCTTAAGCCTTCAGGGCCCTTAACTACATAAGATTCTCCCAGTTCCTTCAGAAGAGCTCTGAGTAATGTGGATGAAAATATATCAATTCAAAGAGATTTAAGATTGGTTGCTGCACAAGAAAACCTCACATATCTAAAAGCTGATCATAACCCTAAACATTTACATAAGATTACCCAATGCCCATGACAAGCAGTGGAATAATAAAATGTTTGATCCATTATGCAACAGAGATGACAGTTATCTTTTCATTTTTTGTACAGACATTAATACTACAATATTTTGGCATAAGAAGAACCAGTCAAAATATGCTGGCTGACATGTAGAGAAGAGACATTACAAATGTGTGGTGCTAATTAAAATAATTATAATTTTTTCTAGATTTTGTAATGCTTTCCATATTTGCCAAAGTATGAAAATTCATTGTTTGTTAGATTTTTTTTCTTATTTTATTTAAATATTTCCTTCGGTACCTAATTTTGTAATTTTTTTAAATGAGAATGTTTCAAAATTGTGTAAACCTCCAGCTCCATCAAACGTGGACATGCCTCTGATTTCCACCCATCAGATCCACAACTGTCTGCAGTGAAACAATCAGTTTATAGCCTGGCACGTGGCAGGTGCTATCACCCTCAGCAACAGCTGACCTGACCATGGAACCAAGTCCCAGAACACTCAGAGAAGCAGGAGAAACACGAGCCTTGGGAGGGAGCCCCTGTCAGGGACACAGGGTAATGAGAAGTGACCAGGTGGTGCTGGGTATGGAAAAATCTATACCCCACGGTCTTGTGTTGTGTGACAACATCTACAGATCGTGAATGCCTTCCCGGGTGGAATGTACCATTCATATACTTTTCAAAAAACTGACTTAACCTCTTTGAATTCTCACTTTAGATAGATCACAGGGAATTCAAGAACAATAAATAATCTTGGAACTCTATAAATACAGTTACATTTTACTGTAGTATGATCCTGACTTCCCCAAGGACACTAGACACAAAGCTGAATTAATTAAATATAACCAATAAAATAGTATTTTTTGTGCTTAAGGCAGTGGGAGGAGAAAACTGATTATCATGAAAAACTTGCCATGTACATGATGCGTAGGGCCATTAAAAATATACATATGAAAATATACACACATTGTACTAGTATTATATAATATAATTATACAACAAACAGCAGTTACCTATGTGTAATGACAAATGCTTTAAATAAAAATAAGGCAATATTAAATATCAATATAAGAATATTTTAGTATGCATCCAAAAATTTTAAGTATTGTTGATATAGTAATTGTTAATACTAGCATTAATAGGAAAAGTAATTTTGCCTGTGCAAAAATATTCAGATGATTGAATCGAATAATTTATTATTTACTCATATTTCCTAATTTTGTTTCTTTGTGAATATCATATTTTTTGTAAATAAAATTATTTTAAAGAAATTTCAACAAGCGCAAGATATAATGTATGTTATATAATATATATCTGGAATATATCTATATAGATGTAGATGATATAGATATAGATAGATAGAGATGAGAGAGAGAGAGAGAGAGATAGGCTAGATACATTGGTGGCCATTAGCTTCCAGACTTTTATTAATAGAGGGAACTGCTGCCTGGGTAACGTTGTTCACTGAGATTTCTGCACATGTATTTTCAATTTCTTCTCTAAGGGCCAGCAGTGTATTGGATTTTCTGTGATATATGAATTCTTTGGGCTTCCCCATACAAGGGTAACATCATCTGTTCAAAAGCATCCTACTATCTTTCTTCGCCTGAAGTGTGTACACATTTTTTGGCTATATCTATATCATCTATATCTTTAATCTCTATAGACATAGAGATATATATATACAAAGAGAGAGGATATATAGATATATATATCTCCTCAGAAATCGAAGCATTAAATAAAAATATGGAGTTCAACAATGAAGAAATCAAAGCCAACAAGAAGTTAATTACTTTGTGAAGTGTCTCTATCCTTACAGCAGCATAAATGGCTTGATGCTCCTCCGGACCCGAGAGAGCATTGCTCCATCAAGCTAATCCACCAAAAACCAAACTTCAGAACTCTAAAGGGATTTGCCTTCCCTCATCTAAATTAAAACACTGAAAGCACAGATTAAAACACAAAAGAGCTCGCGGACATTTCAGCATCACTCCATTGCACACCACCTCCTCTCCCTCATACCCCTTCACACCCACCCCGCACCCACCCCCCAAAAAGCTTAAAATTAGTGTTGAAATAGGACCCACAGTACATTAGCCTTCTCATAATTTCTGAGCTGTCTGCGAGTCAGGGGGAACTCGAAAGAGGATTATGGTTTCTTCCTTTTTGGATGTTGTTGTATTGCATGCTGTTCATTTTTGGGTTTTTGAAAACCAAAGAGAGAATAGGTGACTGGATGGACAGACAGAAAATTGCTTGAAGCAGATTATTAGTAGCTTAAGTAGTAATCTTTTAAGTGTATTGCTAAACATACCACAAAGGGATCTGAAATAGCTCTGGAGAGAAAAAAGCTGACGTGATGGGGTACCGGCACACCTCAAACTGTTTTTCGGAGACTTTAAAATGTTACCTTCATCTCTTTAAAAGGTACACACAGTAAGGTTTGGAGTCTCCCTTTATTAAGGAGTTCTACTTGTTTTTTCAACTGCAGCCCGAATTGTTAGAATATTTTATAGTACAATGGGAAAATACTCCCATAATCCACTGGAATTATAGTAAATAAAGCTGCATTTTTCTTTGTTTTCCGAACCAGATGAGAGTCAGTGCATGAATGTGGGAACCATTCCAGTTAGGCACATTGGCCTATGCAACTGAGATTTCAAGGCAAGCAAGCCTCAGCCAAAGAACACACTTCTATTCAAAGCTGACTAATAAAAATTTCCACGTAAATGTCAGAACATTAGCAAAGCAATAAACAAGTTCCTTTTCCAAAACCCTATTTGAGAAATAGATATGACTGTTGTTATTGGTGTAAAAATAGGAAGAACAACAGAAAATATATTGATTTAGACTTTTTAAAACAAATTTTTGTGCACATGTGTTTTGAAAGATGTAAGTAGACAATATTTATATACTTCATTCTCTTGTTTGTTTCTTTCATTCCATCTCTTTCTACGTCTGGGAAATGGGTGAAAGGAGCATTGCAAAAATTCAACTTGCAGGTATTTTTAGGTAATATACACTAATTGTCAAAAAGCCAGACAACATCAACATATGCATCAGCAAATGAAGTTTCTTCCTTGCCTTATGGCACTTTCCTGATGTTACAATATATCTTTGTTTTCTATGTTTGTATTATATATAAAATTATACCAGTTCTTATAATCAAATACAACATATCCTAACTTACAAGTTTTTGCTTTGTCTTTGTTTTTGCCATGCAAGGAATGGAACCCAGGGACACCTTACAACTGAGCTGCAGCCACAGCTCTTTTTATTTTTCGTTCTGGGTTGGCATCTTAGTTGCCCAGTAAGTTGCCCAGGCTGACATCAGATTTGCAGTCCTCCTGCCTCAGCTTCCAAGTACTTGGGATTATAGGTGTGCACCACCACACTGCAATATTTTCAAGTATTTTCAAACTTACCAATATTGTAAGAGAGCCACACCACCAAAGACACTGAACTTTGGGGAGAGTGGGGGTTCCAATCCAAGTATACAGAAGCCAAGCATAGTTTTACATTCTTCTAAGCAATTATTTAGAAATGAAATTAATATAATGTGCCAGGTAAGAAACATGGAAACTACTAAATCAGAAAATCCAAAAAGGGAACACAAATTATATCAATCTTATATTACTATCCATACCCAGAAAAGAATCCAGATATATATATATGGTAATGCCCTCAGAAATTTTGCCCGATATACTCCCATTCACAGCTTATCACAACAGCATTATAAATCCTAGCATATATTTTACTGATTTTTTTCTTTTGCTTCTTGTTTAAAACACATCTCTCCTTAAATTCTTAGCAACACCTTAAGAGTTCTTTGAACACTGGAGCTAGGATATACAATGAGGTGCACCGTTTCATGTCACAAATTCTGAACTATTTGTGGTTTGGCTTTCATTTATACCAACAGCTTGAGCAGACACCAATTGACAATTGTTCTATTACTTGTCTATGTCTCATTGATATGGCAACTGTAGTAATTGGTTTCCCAGTTACTCTGAGTGGTTTAGCTTGGATTTATACTTTATCAGCAGCCAAGTACAAATGGCTGAAGCTGGCGGTAGTGTGGCTGGATGTACTAGTATGATTCATTGAGATGCTAGCTCTTTGCAGCCTTTGGCGTGCTAATCAGAGGTTAAGGAGCAGTTCCCTGGAGCAGGGGGAAGCCATCCTTAGTTTGCAGCACTTGCTAATTCCTTTGGGGTAAATGACTCTACTTTGGCCAATGTGAAGATATCCACAGAACATCGCTGAATTGAGAGTTGGAAAGAGAGGCACACAATCAGCTGCCAGGAGCCTCTCCAAACTTTCCCCAGTACATTCCCTCACAGATCTGAATGCTACAACTAAAATGCAGAGATGCCCAGACTTTTTACCACTTAATGGCTTATGATTATCAGAAAAAATAAAAACACCCCAGTCAATGGCCTTCCTTCCTCTCTTCCCACAAAGCTGCTCTCTGCTTTAGAAATCTCAGGCTAAAAGCTCAACTAAGGTAGAGACCCTAAGCCTCTTGTGCTGAACTCGTAAGTTTAAAGATCCAAGTCCTTTTTTTACCTCACACATATGACAGTCCCATGGTCTAGAACAAAATGAGAGAAAGGAAAGAGAAAAGAAACCAAAGCTCTTTCCTAGCACTAGAACCAGGAGTCAAAGAGAAAGCAGAGGAGCAATACTTATTCCTAAGAACCATTTCCTACATGCAGAGCTGCAATGCTCAGAACCTCCCACCCAAGTTTCTCTCCCCGACCCCACTTCTGGAATCCCCACAAGGCTGTGCGGCAAGTACCTGCCACAAAGAGGTGATACATGCATAGTGGTTGAATAACTGAGTATTTGTGTCCTCGCCTCATCTTTTATAGATAGTCCCTTAGAAGAAAGTATCCCCAATACAGAAGGTGCCCCTAGTCCTCGCTACTATGTAATAAGGAAGCCATTGTTAAAGGGGAATATTGTGGAAATAGTTTCAGTTCAGCAGCAAAATATTCAACTTGCTAAAATGTGAAGGGAAAATACTGTATTTCTAAACTTATCTCCAATAGTTACTGTCTGTGCTGTAATTATTTATCCAAAATTTCAGACCAGCTTCTCTGGGCCAGGCCTATGGATATGCCGGGAGGCCAGGCAAGCAACTGAAAAAGAGTCAGAAATAAAAGCACCTGGCTCAGAATTGCCCTCAACAAATATGATTTGTTTACTCTCTGCTCTCCCAATATTTCCCCAGCATTTTCTCTCTTCACTAGCACAAGAATCACATATTACCATCGATTTATTTCTACCAGGATTCTTGTTCCAATTAGAAAGCCAGACAGCAACCAGTTGTATATTTTCATGTTTTGATAAATGTAGATCTGTTATGGTGATGTGGAAAATAAAGATGTCAGTGAGGAGTCCGATCACTAGCTTTATGTGTTTCCTGAACAACTACAAACTGCTACCAAGTTACATCCTTTTTTATTTTGTGAGCTGTATTACACTTATTATTTTCCACTATTTTCCTTGGGAATACATTGACTGAAATTATATTACAAGTGGGTCTCTGATTAGCTAATTTAACATTTCATTCAGGGATTTATATGGTAGCTGCATATACAATGTGTGAATAAAATGTAGAGTGCATGTCTGATTTTAAAATTTTATTACAGTAAAAGACACATTGCCATTAATCCTCCTAAAATGTATCTTTAAAAAAAGTAAGACACAATGCAGAGTTTCACTAGACAAGATGATAGGAATTCACCAATCGTTGTTACATTGCATATTGTTGTCTTCACATCAGTTGCTCAGATTACCAGATATAAGTATGCAAAACTGGTCAAAATATAAAAGAATTTAAGCATTAACTGTTCCTTTCAATAAACCACCAGACATCAACAGTATAGTTACCCCAGATATAGATATAAATATAGATATAGATATAGATATCCTTAGTTCTTTCTTTCCTTTTTTTCTTTCCCTCATTTATTCTCATTAATGGTTTGATCAATCTTCCATTCTTACCTCCGGTAATCTAAGCAACTTCGTTGAAGATAACAATATGTAATATAACAACTACTGTTAACTCCTATGGTTTGGTTTGAAACCCAATGTCATTTTTAATGTCCTTGCTTTGTTTTGCTTGTATTTTGCTATTGTGCTTTTCTCCACTATTCTCTTTAAAATTAAAATAAAATAAAATAAAATTGCATGGAATTAAATGCACACCCATACTATGCACATAAATAAATGAGGGCCAAAAAATTTAAAAGTAAAATAAAATGTATCTTTTACTGTAATAAGTGTTTATTGAGGGAATGTTTACTAAAAATGTATAAATGATTGAGTAAATGGTATGAGGTCAAAATTACTATTTTGGAATCTGAATGCATATTGATATCAAATATAATTGAAAAATGCACACGTAGGACCCATCCTATTGCTAGCTTGAAAACTGTCTACATTTCACATAATTTCATTGAACTCTGTATCTTATTAGAAACCAGAAGATATAATGCTGTTCATTCCTCAATTGCCAAACCAAAATCTTCCTGAATTTCGTATTTATAGTACTTATAGCAGAATCAAGTTCTGTCTTCCTTGATGAGCCTTTTCATATAAGTTTGAAAAATCTTGATTAGATCTGCTTTTGTTACCATGCCTTTTTTTGCACATTTGGTAACTTCCGTCAGTACCAAAGGTTTCCAACAGAATCTTAGAGAGGTCAGCTTCTCAGGTGCTCATACGACTATTTCAAAACCCCCAAATCACCTGTAGAAGTCCTTCCAATCATACAGCTATGAAACTACACAGGAAAAGATCTCATCTCTACTTAAGAAGTAATGGAATCCAACATTTTATAGGGAAGGAGAAAACTACAGCACTCTTGGATAGTAGGAGTTATATTACAAACATTTTCCCTCTTTTTTGGTTTCAGAAATCAATCTCTCAAATATACCAAATCCAACTCAAATCAATTTACTTTTCCAGACCTATAACATCTATACTATTATGATTTCATCTTTCAGTAGCCACATCATCAAGCCACTGTCATATCAATCAACTAAAAACTAAGATCTTGAATAGAAAATAAAATTTGACTTGTCAATTAAAAACACTTTCATCATGTCAAAAAATAATACTAAACAAGAAACTCCCAGCACTCTGGAGGCTGAGGCAGGAGGATTGTGGCGAGTTTGAGGACAATCTGGGCTACAAAATGAGTTCAAGACCAGCCTGCACTGCATGGTGAGACCTTGTCTCAAAAAGACAAAAAAAAAAAAAAAAAAAAAAAAAAACAAGAAACTCATTCTTCAAGAGCAAACACTTACTGAGAACTCAGAATCGAGTTTTCTCTTTGCTTTTGTCTCTGACTTTTTTTTTTTTTCCAGTAGTATTGGTGCCCTTAGACAACCTGCTGGCTTACAGAGCAACTTGCCTGCAAAATCCCCAGTGTAACAATAGTAGAGTTTAAATCACTTTACCCAGCTACTCCTGATGACAGGGCAGCCAACAGGGTGGGACAAGTGTACAGTCAGATTAATAAGGGGTTTAATCCTCTACTTCCCCAATATTAATATAATGCAGCAGTTTCTCTTTCCACAGGGTGCAATTAATAACCATTTCTCATTCAAACAGGGGAGACACAACACTGCCATTAGGCAATATTTCTGCACCAGCTGAGTCATCCCTTTCAATTTGGTGTCAATTAGGCTAATTAGTGGTTAGTGGCTCAGCCTGCCCTTCAATCATGTGGAAATGGCTCTCCACACAAATGTCAGGCGCTGCTCTGAGATTTCCTTACATACTAACAATAAATACCTTGACTGTTGAGACACAAACTGCAGGCTGGGAACGAATAAAGCATTTGATAGGCTACAATGCTTATCTGCGCATTGTCACAAAATAATAGTGTCTGTCAGCTCCCCGCTGGTTCTGTGGCCTCTTGTCAGCCACCACAGTGGGGGAACAACTTGGGGCCACTGATACAACTGAACCCCGTTATCTTTTCATCTCTCCAGCTAGGTGGTCGGCCTGCACTCCCCTCAGGCATCGTACCTGTTAAAACACTCTGTTTTTTGGCTGTGGTTCTAAACCCAGGCAGAGGGGATTAGAGACCTGGCTTTTAATTGTGCTTGCCTTTTTCTTTTGCGAATGGCAATCATTCTGTAGCACCTTTTGTGATAGGAAAATGAAGGCTGGATTAAAGCATACTTCTGATTCCTCAGCAGCGCTTTGCGCCTGGCGGGCACCTTGCTTAAACCCCTGGATGTGCACGCTGGGGCCACTGAGCTTTGGCAAGAGGCGAATGCTGAGTAATTTCAGATCAAGCCTGGTTTCCTCTCCTATAGATCACTGGGAACAAGTTTAGGGACGTAACTCAAAGAATAAATTAACATTGTTCACTTAGTGACCAAGCACAAGCCTTGAAAGTTTTGACAGATGAATGATTTTCCTAAAGAGATTCAAATAATCACAATATATGAACAAGAAGCCTAGATAAATTATAGAAAAACATAATACAGATTATTCTACAAATTGTCTTCATTTGAAACATTTCTTCAAAATTAAAATGACTTTTTAAAATTGTGATGCATGCTGCTATGCCTTATAATGAGAAAATTTTAATTGAAGTAGCTCCAGGATACGGCCTATCTTAATAGTTTAGATGCTTGAGAAAAATGCCTGGATTGTTTACAGTACCAGGTTTCATGTCTAAGACATTGAATCTTTCCTATAGTAACTGTATCAGTGGAATTTGCTTAAGGTAATTCAAAAGAAATTTCAAGGATTCAATATAAAATCAGAGACTTTGTTAATAAAATATTGATAATGATATAATACAATAGTAAAATGAATCTCATAGCAGATTCTAGGTAGAAAAATAGTCAAAATACATAATAATATGAAAAATATACTTATAGTTCATCTGTGATGCAAATATGAATGAAACATTCTTATGTTATATACATGCCTACTACAACTTATATAATTTATGTAAAATGGACATATATCACACAGGTTTCAGCTATATATAAAAAATTTAAATGTGTACTTGAATTTTCATTATATAAACTAATTAGAAGGAAAGAACTTAAAATATTTTGATTTTTAAAAATATGACATCAGCTGTAACCACAGAGCAATGCTGCCAGGAAATCTAATAAAGAAAAAGATCTATTTGACTAAATGTGGGCTCAGTAAATTAAATAATGTTTGGAACCATCCTATAATTTTGTTAACATTTTTTAAAATTTATTTTCTGACAGTTTTCATTTTAAAATCTGTCAACAGAATACATAAACACTGAATGACTTTTTTTATATTAGCAATATAAATTTTTGAAAATATCTAAATAGTTGTGGTCTGTTGCTGAACTCATATACAATGGGGTGGAATTGAATAGCTATAGCCAGATGGGAATTTGTTTATATATACACCGAGTTGTGGATCAGTAACTTTTAGGTCTTTTTTCTATTTGCCTGCTTATTTATTAACAGTAAGACTCATTCTTAGATATTTTCTCCTATATATAACATGACACTGAATATTTGCTGTAATAAGAATTATATAAAAACTATAAAGTCATCAGTATATGGAACAAATTGTTAAAATGTGCTCTATGTCAAAAGTAAGAACTTGTAAAACATGAGGCTTGGAGAGGAAAAATAATTTACAGTACTCTACTCCCATTTACTTAGCTAACACTTCCAAATTCTAAATCTTCATCATTTGTCTTTCCACAATGTTTCCATAGCAGGCAATACATATCTTTAAGTTGAAGATTTCACCAATGAAAACAAAGCAAAAAACAGCATGGTATAATCTGGAAGACATAATTAGTCTTTTTCATACTTGAAAGATAATTTCTCCCATAGATCTCCATTTCAGTGCTTGTTCAGTGAATAGGTTTCATAGGAATAACATCATAAACTGCCATAACGGGCATCAATGTGCAAAATTACATCCTTATGTGCACATCTTATCCAAGTCATTTTCAAAATATACAAGAGTGAGAGCAAATATTGCAGTGATATCAGAGTCTGATGGAGGATAAAACAAAATGAGAAAATTACAATTTACAAGTCAGATCAAAGATTTCAGTCACAGAAAGAGAATGCCTATAGAATTGTATATAAAATAGAGAATATGGATTGAGCTATTTAAGTGTTTCACTGTAGTTTTTTTAACCACCCAGTTATTTCCCCTGTTGGGAAAGGTGTGATCTCATGTCTAACATGGCAACCACTGGCCACATGTGATTATCAAGCCTTTCAAATAGGGCCACTGCAAACCGAATGTGTTTTAAGTGCAAAACACACAGTGGATTGCAGAGATTTAGGACAAAAAAATTACAAAATGATTCTTAATAACTCATTACACAGATTACATGTGGAAGTGATAATATTTTAGGCATACTGCATTCAAATATATTAGTAAAATTTACTTCACCTGTCTTTTTATATTTCCATTAGAAAATGTAAAATTATATTTCTTTGATTTTATTTTAATAGGCATGCTAGTATAGACTACATACACACATAGCACTAGATAGTAGCTTCAATCAAAATTTTGATGTATCTTATTTTTCTAAAGTGCCTCAGAAATACCTTAAGCATGCAAAATGTTTTCCTATTTTGACCAAAATAATGATAATATTAGCCAAAAGAAAAAAATTTAAAAGTTAAGTGAACCCCAAAACAGTAAAAACATATAAACTATATAAAAATAAGTAAATTGAGCAGTATTCCACTGGTCAAGTCATTCAAATACACAAAAAATTTGTGCTTACAGATGTACCTCAATTTGTTTAATTCCAATCAACTGAATTCCTTCAACTAGGGAACATTTTGCATTTCAGTTATCCTCTTACAGATGGTAGGAAATTATTGTGAGTAGTCGCTAGAATAGTAAATACAAAAACATTAGAGTAAAAATATGTGTTAAGCAAATCTGTATTAATAGCTAATTATTTTTTAAATAATACATTCATTCAATCAACATTCAGTAGGAGCATGGTTATTTTATTGACAAGTATATTTGCATACAGTGACATCAACATAAATATTGAAAACTAACATTGCCAACCAGTAAGTGAGCTGTCTGACGTAGCGTTGCCCACCCAATCTTGTATCCAAAGAACCGACTGAAACCAACCTTGATGTTAAATAGCATGGGAAAAGAAATAACAAAGAAGCAATCTAGCTATCGGAAATAAAGCAAAGTTCCACAGCCTATGCTAAGCTTCCGTTTAACAGCAAGCTTCCCTCTCTCTTCCTCTCTTTCCAGAAGATTTGTCACATAAAGTTCTGTTCACATGGAATTCGATGCAATCCCCAGCCAACCACAAGATTGGTAAACCTGTTCTAACTGCTTTTACAATAGCATGGAGCAGAACTTGAATTACCAATCCACCAGAGAATGCTAATGCAATTATGAGTGTTTACTTGCACCATGTGTTTCTCACTGAGCCCCCGCTGTGTCAGGATAAACCAAAGGGAGCTAATGTTTTATAGATGGTAAGACTCTGTTTGTTTTCAGTAGGGCTAAGTCTCCCAAAGCACTCAGACACACTAATTAAAGTAAACTGCAGAGGCCCATAATAAAATATATGTGTTTGGAGACTGTGAGATGAACCCTACTGGCTTATTAAAAGTCAAAAGAAAAATATACATTATTTATGACTTCAAAGGGACACATTGTGAGCTCCAGTTTATTTAAAGGATTAACTAAGCAGTAGTTATTGGTGACCATCTGAATGGTTCTTCTTTCACAGTTCATTAGTTCCGTTATATATGTGAGAAGTCATCATTGGGGTTCAAATCAAATATTATTAATCAAATAAATTATAGAGGGTACACCAACATTATTAAATGGAATCTTTGTGAAATAGCTGCTAATAAATCTGGTACTTACTTTTAACAGTTGCTGAGCTGCAACAGTGTGATTTAGGTGTCCAAAATGTGTTGTAAGCATTTAACACGCTGGTCATAAATCTGGTCACCCCTGAAACAGGAAGTTGAGAAATACAATTACAAAACAAATTGCTTCATTTTCACAAAATTATTCACTTTATCTAGAAGCTTGGAAATCTTGCAAAGTCCGGTTTCCTTATAGAAGAAAAGTTAATTGCACATCAAAAAGCCCTTTTGTGACCTAAATTTTTCTTTGTTTTATTGTTTTCAAATCAATCCACATATCCAAAATCAAAGGTCCAAATCGAAGGTCATTAGTCACACTTCAGTGAATCTGAACTAAGGATGATCAAGACATGTCAATATTCTACATTTGTTCTCTGGCACTTGAATAATTACAAATAATATTAAATAACATCCATTGTTATCATCTATTTTGATGAAAATTTTATATTATGTACCTAACTATTAACATCTTAACATTCTGTATAAATAAAACTCTGCACGTATTTCAGGTTATCATACAAAGAGAATTTGTATCTCATATTTTTCTAGGTCACCTTGAGAATTTCCTGAATGTTTGCTTGTGTTTTTGTTGTGGTGGTTGTGGTGGTGATGGTGATGTTGAGTATTGAACTGAAGGTCTTGTCACTGAACCCCATCCCCAGCCCTTTTTATTTTTACATTTTATTTTTGTTTCTTTGTTGCAGTTTCTGAGACATGGTCTCACTAAGTTGCCAAGTTGCCCTGGCTGGGCTTGAATTTATAACCCTCCCACCTCAGTCTCCCAAAGTGCTGTGATTACAGGCATGAGTTTATACTTTAAAAGAAAATATACCCCCAAAATAAGGAACTGGGCCTAAGATACCCCTTCCAAATTGTCCAAGAAACAGAGGTCCAGAGTTTTTCTCAAGATAGTCAGTTCAGATGCTCTGCTATTATAGATGTGATATTGCCTTTCCATAGGTATATTGGCTTTATATTTCATTTTCTTCTTTCAAAACTTTCTCTTTCTCTCTCTCTCTCTCTCTCTCTCTCTCTCTCTCTCTCTCTCT
>NW_004955457.1:14742669-14797032 GCF_000276665.1 Chinchilla lanigera | reverse complement strand
TCTCTCTCTCTCTCTCTCTCTCTCTCTCTCTCTCTCTCTCTCTCTCTTTCTCTCCACTTATCTCTCTCCATTTGGCTTTTGTTGCCATCTGAAATTTGCCCACAGTTACATATGATCATAAGATTAGGAGAAGAACACAGTAAAACCTCAGCTATAAGATGACAATATAAATTTCACAAGTTGCATTTTCAGAGAGTTAAGAATCAATGATAGAAATTTATTTTTGAATTTCTTTATAAATTTGCTTTACAACTTTTATATTATGCTTTCATTAAGCAAGAAAAAAACTGAAAGGACTAAACTGAAACTTACCAAAATAGTATTCAAGTTAATTTATTTGGATTAAAAATTAATTGTATTTCTATAACTTGTGTAGCTTTACTCCAATGAGGAGATTTATACAGGTTTAATGTTCAGATTTGATTACCTCTTGGTAGCAAAATTTATATTATAATTTTATTGTTGTATAAAGTATTAGTGATAGAGTACACGATCCTTTAGTTGTGAGATGTTTTCCTAAGTGCCTATGACAAAGGAAAAATAATAAAATTTTTTTGACTAAGGGCTACTTATCTTCTCTTTTATTTTTCCTTCCACCCAAGCAGCTTCCTGTCTACTGTCTGCAATGCTAAATTTAACAGTCTCTCTTTACCTTTACAATTCACTGCCGCCAACTTCTAAGCCTGTGATGCTTTATACTTTCTGTTGTTGATAAGAAGATGCTGTATAGATCTACACTATACCATATAAAAGCAAATCAGAAGATGATAATCTAGGCAAAATTAAACAAGAAAACTATGATCAGGGAGCCCACACCTTAAAACCTGTACTTGAAGAAGTGAAGAGTAGGCTGGGGTAGAACTGGACCATGGATATGTAATCTCAGTAAACCGCAGACAGGTGCCTTTAGCTTTGTTTCTTTGAGTCAAACAGTAATCCCCATTCTTAAAGCCATTTTAACTGTTTCTATCAAGATCAAAATATCTTGAATTTGGTGTCAGGTTGAAAGCATTTTATAAATGCAATAGAGGCCTTCCATATTCAAATTAAATTTTGATACAAAGAAGAAAAGAAGCCTAGCTATATTTATTCAGCATTCACTGAGATAAACCTGTTATTATTTCCTTCTTATAGACAAAATCATTGAAATCTAGGTAGCATAGTCATTTGTTTGTAGTCTCATGCTGCTAGTAAGCAATAAAGTCATCGTGTTGATCCTAGGGCAGACCTACCCCAACCTACAGTCCAAAGCTTAATCCTGACAACATGCAGCCCTTCAGGAATAGGACCCAGTGGTCAGACTCTTAGGCCTGTGAGTACAGTGATCAACCCAATGTACAAAAAAATCAATTTAGGAATATTCATAGTAGCTCAAGGTATTTCATTCAATATTTTTATCCCATCTATAAAGTGTAATAATCATCATCATCTTAGAAACCAGAGGCTTCATAATAGGATGAATAAAGTTTCTCAGACCACAGTTTTTCCTTGGAATTTTCACTGTCTTCACAGCGCTTGGCCCCTAAGTCTATCTTTCTAAGAATATAGATGTTGGAATTTACATAAACTTATATCCACTAAACAAAATATTCACATTTGGACCCAAAATTTTGATATTATCAGAGTGTGATTTTGCCTCTTCCACAGGAATGAAACTGTCAAATGGTACAAATTGTGTAAATTGTGTTTCCTTGGGCTCAAAGCCCTCTACAGTGTGAGATTCCAGAATGTATTCAATGGGTGTCTATTGAACTAACACCTGCTACATTGTAGCATCCATAACAAGTTCTATAGAGCTGTGCACAGAAGAGATAATCAATAAAGTTATATTAGAAAAATGATGGTTTCTTTATAACATGAAGATGGATGTCTCACTCAAAATATGAAATAATAACAATGATTTTTATGACACATAATTTAAAATACAAGATGACAAAAAAAAAAAACAAGGTAATGTACCATCCACAAAAAATGACCTCAAAAATTTCTTAGACCCAAAATTAACTGCAGGATTTTTATTCACGTGCTTAATGTAATCTATAATTTCTTTCCTATTCAACTTTGAAAACTACAGGAAAATGGGGAAAACACCCCATTATTCCCTCGTATAGGATACTCTAAAAACCACTTTTAATTTATAACCTTAAATCTAAAGACAAGCATTTCTTCTAAAAATACTTATGGAGAAATACATCAATATTATTAAAGATTTATTAAAGCTATTTTTTTTTTTAAGGCTCACATTTGGTACAGGAATTGAGACTGAGTGTAAATGTAAAATGAAGGAAGATTTTTTTTCTTCCTATATTTTACCTAATTTGTATACTCTTCCTCACCCAGGAGACTATGGCCCATTAGGATAGAGCTCAAGTCTATTTTTCCTGTTTCATCCCCCAGACCTAAAGACAGTGTCTAGAAAACATGTGCATTAAAGAAAATCTGTTAAATGTTTATTATTGAGTTATAAATATCATTAAGTCCTGCAGGATTTCAGAGGATTTCAGGATTTCAAAAAGATTGCTGGTAAACGGAGTAATTGAAGAAGACTCTGCAAAGAAAAAAGGTCTTGATTTGAAGACAGAGCTGGAATTAACTTAGGCAGGGTTACAGCGAGTGTCTTCTGGTAAAGGCAAGGGGTGGAGTTGAGAGGAAAAGGAAAAGGACAGAAGTGGGTGGGTACAGGAGGATAAACAAACATTCAGTGATAGCAAGCAAATGGATTCAAATGCAAGCTTGGGGAGGATTTTGTAGAGAATAAGGAAAAGGAAGCTACAATGATCAGATTAAAATTTAGAAGCCATGAAATTCAAACACGAGGGTTTTTAATGTGAACCTAAATGTTCCAACAAACCACAGCCTAGAGGGCCCGGGGTCTAGCTCTGTGGCACAAGCGCGTGCTTGGCGAGCACAAAGTCGGGAGTTCAATTCCCGGTACTACCACCCCTGAAAACAAAATCTACAGAACAATTAGTGCATCAAAATAACTGAGGCCGCACCTCTCTGGAGGCTGGGGCAGGAGGATTCTTGCAAGTTTGAGACCAGCCCGGGCTAGAAAGTGGGCTCAAGGCCAGCCTGAACTGCATAGGGAGACCCTGTCTCAAAAAGACAAAAAATAAATAAATAAACAAACGAAGGAGGAAAACTAAATAAGAGATGATTACAAGAGTCCAAGTGGGAAGTAAATAAAACCCCCAAAATGTTTCTGCTGATGAATTTTTGGAAGACAGCTCCTTAAATTTACCAAACTTTAGTTTCTAGGATGAGAGGTTTAGAGATCATCTCGACCAGGCCCTCTATGTTCTATGGCTTGGAGCCCCAAGAACTAGAGAGACTGACTGATTGGCCAAGACTGCAAAGTTGAGGCTGAGCCCAGAGCTGTCTTCCAGCCTCTGGTCCCATTTCTCTTTCCATTTTAAATGTGTGCCTGGCTCAAGGAGAGTCTTTAAATTAAAAAGAATTAACAAAGTAGCAAATACAGAACTGGGATCTTTATTGCTATTTCACTAACCAAACAGTAACCTTATTTAATAGATCTTCCCTGCCACACAGACATCCCGCTGAAGCATTGTAATAAATGTAATAAAAGGGGAGATTAGGGCAAACATCGGTGGGAAGACATTAATTAGAGGAGGACCTCAGCAATTCTCAGTTGACTAATCCTCAAACCCTGTAATTCTCATAAGAAAACTGGCAGTCTTGCTTTACTTCTTATCAAAGAGAGTTTCCAGCCAAAGAGAGTGGCAGTCACAAGTAATCAGAATCTCATTAATTTTATTAAATATATTATAAAGTCCCACAACAAATAATTAAGCCCTATTAAACAGACACACGATTGTACATCTTATCTCTTTTTTATAGACATAAATAAAATGACAGCACTTACAATGAAAATCATGAACCATAATTATTGTTATTGACAATAATAATACTTTATGTTTGTCATAGAGCTTTTGATGCTTTTCAAAGCATGGCTATTGCCTCATAATTGGCACACCAAGCATTTATACCCTCCCTAATCTATATAAATAATCTGCTAGCTATTACAACAGCACTTCCAATGGCTAGACAGATTTTCAACAAATATGGCACCTATGTTCGTGATGTCTTAAGATATAAAGTAACGATTACTCAATAAGTCCAGTGGAAAGAGAGCTAGCAAGGGTCTCAAAAGGAAAAACTATCACCATCATCATCATTATCCAGAAGCCTCCAGCCATGTTCAAGGCTATAACTGGAGTACATAGGTGTGACTCATGCATATCTTATTAGACTATGACCTAAGGCTTTTTTCACCATCAAAATTGTTAAAGTTTCTCAAAATTGTTTTTTTTATTCATGTCACTCAGTGCTGCCTATTTAGATAGATATTACTGGCTTCTAATAAAATTCATTGCACTTTCATTTTGTTTTTTTACTGTACCTCTGTTACGAATGCAACACAGAATTTATCATTTTCAACATTTTTGGATATGGCCATTAAATCTATTGCCTAATGCACTAGGCAGAGTAAACCCCCAAAGATGTTATGCCCTAATTTCTGGGACCTGTGAATGTACTCACTTGCACGGCAAAAGGGATTTTGAAAATTTAATTAAAATCATAGCCTTTAAAAGTGGAAGACAGTGCTGGACGACCCCATAAGCCCAGCCTGATCAGACGAGCCATTGAGAACAGGCATTTCTTCGTAGTCAGAGAGGTGCTGTGAAGATGTCAGAGGCTGGAAGCACGGTAGGGAGTCAGCACACCTTTGCTAGAGGCAGCTACAGAAAGCGTGGAGAATGTGAGCAGTGTGTAGGAGGAAAAGTTACCACAGCTGACGCCCAACAAGGAAATAGGGTCCTCAGTTCTACAACCAGAAGCAGCTGAATTTGGCCAACAACCTAAATGGACATGAGAGGAGATCCTCCCCAAAGCTGCCAGTCAGGAATGCAGCCTGGCCTGAGTATTGGTTTTGGCCTGATGATACCCTGAACATGGGGCCCAGCCTAGTCTACCAGAATTCATAAATTCCACAAAGTCTGAGGTTGGCACGTACTACATGTCTGTAATCCTAGCACTCTGGCAGACTCAGAAAGGAAGATCACAAATTCAGGCCCAGCCTGAGCAACTTGGGGGTTTAGCAAGACTCTGCCTTAAAATAAAAAGGAGGAGGCCTTGGGGACGTAGTTCAGTGCAGCTCAGTTTAAAGGCCCCGAGTGTAGTCCCCAGTACTGGAAAAGAAAAAAAGGGGGAGAGGGGACAAACTACCTGTATGAAAACCAGTAGAGAAAGCTGCATTGTTTACAGATGCTACGTGTGCAATGTGTCCTTGTCCCCAATGCCGTGCTGTCTGGTTAGAAACATAAGGTAAGGTCCATATATTAGTAAACCAAAGCAATAGCAAATTATGTGACAAATAAAGGCACATAGATATCAGAAAAAGAAGCAGCAATCCCATCTAAGTCATTTAGGGAAAGTTTAAGAGTTAGATATTTCCTATGTTAAAGACAATGATTCTCAAAGTATAGCATGCACTAGATTTGCTGGAATCTCCAGAAGATCTGATTAAAATGATCTCACTCAAAAATTCTCATTCAGTAAGTCTGGGACAAAGCCTGAGAAGCTGCATTAGCACATTTCCAAGTGATTCTGATGCTGTGGTTCCTCAGACAACACGTTGAGAACCACTGTTAGAAGAAGAGAAAAAGGGCTTAGGTGAATACATACACCTTAGCAATGTGAGCATTCTTTTTTTCTTGTTTTGTTTTGTTTTGGTTTTGGTTTGGTTTTTTTTCCGGTACCAGGAACCGAACTCAGGACCTTGTACTTGCCAGGCAGGCAAAATCTCCAGCCCCTGCAATGTGAGCACTGTTCAGCACCAGTGAGTCACCCAACATCCACGCAGCCCTTTGCAGAGACTGATGAGGCCATAAGTATTCAGGATATATTTGGAATTGGGAAAGGTCTAAAGCAGAAGAAATAATAATCTAATTAAGGAAGCCACTGTAATAGCCTACACAGAAAAGACTCATTTCAGTGAAGAAGGAGCAGAAATAAAAAGGAGGAAAACAATGCTTGCAAATTAGCAAAGATTAGGAAACAAGAAAATATTAGTTCATCACAGATTGAGGAAACTTGGATGTTATATTAAAGGTGGTTGACTCTAAGCTTGTAATCACTGACATTTTATTTTTCTCTTCTATCAATTTTGGTTTCTGTTTTAGAAAAATATATTGATTTAATCCAAATGGCCAAAATTACTAACAAAAGCTTGTTCATGTTGTTCTTATATTTAATGTATTTAGAACCTGCAATAACGTTGCCTTTCTCATTATTGATGGTGACCATTTGTAGGATTTCGCTCTTCTTCTCCACTCTTACAAGAGGCTTGTCAGTTGCACTGACCTTTTCTAAGAACCATTTCATTCTTTTGGTTGTACTTGAGGTTTGGACTCAGGGCCTTGTGCATTCTAGGCAAGCACTCTACAACAGAGCTATACTACCTCCCTTGTTTGCATCTAATGCTACACATTTCTACCTAAGCACTGCTTGAGCTGCATTCTGAAAATTCTAATAGTCTGTGTTTTCATGATCATTTGATTTGAAATAATTTTTAGCAGTGTTGTCATTTCTTACTTGACCCACAAATTTTTATAGTTATTTTAATTTAAAGACAGCTGAGGAATTTGGGTTAACTTTTGGTTATTGATTTCATTCCCTTTGGAAAAACATATTCAAAATAATTTCAACCTTTTGAAATTTACTGAGACTTTTCAACACCCAGATTATAATAATTTAATAAATGTTTTATGTGCATTTGAAAGGAAAATAACTTGTTATTGTGGGGCACTTGACTGTATAGAAGAAGATTAGGTCAAATTTGCTGATCGTCTTATTTAGATCTTTTAGGTCCGCACCTAGATTTTTATTTGTTTTCCTCCCACCTGTTGGGATACGCCTAATAGAGTCATTTACTCTGGGTTTCTGTGTTTCTCTTTTTCTTCCAGTTAATTTGTGCTTGATATTTCTTTACTGTCATAAAATTATGTTATATATATAAAGACTTAAGATTATGACATTGTCCTTGCAGTTCATCTAACATTTAAAATGTCATTATCTTCAGTGACAGAACACAAACTTGATTTCTTAAGTATAATTTCTCTGGAATTACTTATTTTTGGTTACTATGTACCTGCAATAACTCTTACAATCCTTTGTTCTTAACCATTGTTAAAATTTGAGAAGTGTCCCTCATAAACGTCACACAGTTTGTTCTCTCAGTCTGTAATCTTAGTCTTTTTCTTGGCATATTTATTCCAGTTATATTAAGTACTAGCAGAATGAAGTGGGTTTTTTTTCTTTTTTTATCTATTTTACATTTGTTTTTTATCCTTCCTTGCTATACTTGTGGACTAATCAACCTTTTTTGTTATCATCCTGTTTTCTGGCCTTGTAAGTGGTTAGAAAGGCCTTTTTTTGCCATTACCTTAGATGACATAACATGCTTCCCTACTATATTACCCTTAAACTATTACCACTCTCTGAAAAGCGCTACAGTCTTGAAGCGATTTAACTCCATTTACCCTTCTTGCCTTTTAAGTTGTTTTGTATTTTAATTTATAATAGTTTATAAATATTTTAAACTATAAAAAATTTTTGATAGTTAATAATTACTTGTTGGGTACTCTATATTTCCTTTTATACTTGTCTTGTGTAGGATCATTTTCTTCTTCCTTAGGAACTCTCTTTAATATTTATTTTGATGCAGGCCTTCTTATAACAAATTCTTTGCTTTTTATTTACGGTAAATATATTTATATCACACTTCCTTTCTGAAGGATATTTTCTCTACATGTAGAGTTCTAAGCTGCCAGTCATTTTCTCTTAACTCTTTCAATATGGTCTTGGACTTCCTTATTTCTGTTAAGAAGTTAACTATAAATTAGAAAATTATTTCTTTGAAGTCAATATTTCTCTGCTTTAAAAATGTTTTCTCCTTGCCCTGGTTTTTAGCAGTTTGACTTTGCTGCATGAGCACACATTTATATATGTATTTGTGTGTTCATGTGTATGGACGTATGTGTGCATTGATGTTGTTTAGTTTTTGCATTTGCACTTGAGGTTTGCTGAGATTCTAGAACCTGTGAGTTTGTCTTTCATCACTTTGGAACACAACCATTATCCCTTCAAACACACTTTTTCTAATTTTATTTTTTCATTCAAATTATACATATACTAATTAGATGTATTTACTCCCTGCCACATCATTTGTCTGTGTTCTATATTTTCTATACTTTCTTTTGTTTTAGTTTGTGCACTTTCTGTTGCCCTGTGTGCTGCTAAGCACTCTACTGTTAAACTGATACATGTGGCCTTAATTTCAGGGACAGTAGCGTGTACTTCAGCCCTACTCTGACAAGAAAGTAGACTGCCTGAAGAGGAAACAACAAGAAAAAAACTGTAAATGTAGGCATGAGGAGAGTGGAACCATGACACTGCATGAGTCCCTGGACTCAGAGGTGCTTCAAACTAGTACCATCCTTGATATTTTAATGATGTGAGTCCACAAATCTCATTTTTGTTAGTTAGGATTTGGTTCTAGGAGTTTACGTGTTAATCCTGACACGTATAATCACCAAACTGATATTTAGTACTCCAGTGACACTTCTGTTATCACTCTTGTCCTCAACCAGTTCAGATTAAAACATATTTGTGTGCCTAAGCAGCAGAAATTCACTTCCATAAGAAGCTTACACATCCTGTAGGAAGAAAAGCTGCCCAAAGGAAAAGAAGGTGGAGACAAGCATACTCCGGTGTCAGGGTTTTTATCTAGCTGCAACCCACAAAGCCCCAAGCGCTCATTGCTGGGGCTTTTGGGAAGTGACTAGATCACCGTGGGTTTATATTTCGTTGTGACGTTGGGAGGCGGAGCCTGGTGGGAGGAGGAGGCCACTGGAGACGTGGCCTTGAAGGGTCTATCTCCCTCCTCCTCCCATGATTCTGCTCTCTGTTTCCTGCTGCTACGCCCTGAGTGACTCTTCTCTGCAGTGCCCACTTCCCATGACACCCTGTTTTCGGGCCAGACAACGATGGATTGGAACCTCTACAAACTGAACCAAAATGAACCTCTGTTTCCTGTAGTTGTAGGGGTCCGGTGTTTTGTTCTAGCAGTGAAGAAAGTAACTAAGATATCCTGAAACAGCCCTTCAGAGTTGGGATGAAGAAGAGATGTGGGTAATTGGTTCAGCTGTTCTCATGTAGGACACCATGGGGTATTTTTCAGCAATGGCCAGGGGTAGAAGATTCGCTGGTGACTGACTGGTCAGAGTTTATTAAGCAGGAGCAGGAACCACTGAAGCAAAGATGCCTAAAACTCATCTTATTTTGTACCACAGCTTCAGGTAATGGAGAAGCCTTGATTCACTACATCTACCTACCGCTTCTCTGTCGCTCTGTGAAGATTGGCTAAGTTTTACCTCTAAGTAGCCTCAGAACCTGACATTCCTTGCGAATGGTGGTGCATAAATGTATTTGTAAAAATACCAATATAAAGTAGAAAAGGCATTGGACAGAGAATGAGGAAATAAATGTTCTAGGTCCACCAAGATGATCTTGATGACTCCAGTCAAGCCACAGAGCTTCTGTTTCAGTTTTCTGTGAAATATGCAGTGCCTGGTAAACCTGGGAAGTGATGACTGAAAAAGAATGTGGCAAAGCACTTGGTAAATGAAAAACTACAATGGAAAGGGCTAATCATGTTCTTGATGTTCATAAGGTTTACATTTATGTTATTCAATTTATAATTTAAAGTCAGAAAGTCGATTAAGGCTGCAAATGAATTCCAATGTCAAAAATCATATTCAGATTATTATTAAGAATCCTCAAGGTTTGAGTAGAATTAGAGTCACATTTTCTCACTGTGGTGTTTACTATGAGCTTACCACAGGCCATGGCTCATGCTTGCAATTTGCACTCATGATCTGATAACTCTAGAAGGTTGGAGACACATTCTGATATGAAATCACTGAATAACGAGGTCATATTTGAAGATCTATGTGTCCTCCATTCCCTGCCCTTCTCATCAAAATTCATGGTCCAGTGACTCTTCAGGTTATTTTAGGGCTGTCGCATTTCTTGACTTTAGAGAGTATATTTATATTGAAGTTCCTTTAAAGGATGCCCCAGGAGTTATACAGCTTCTAATTTTCTGAAACTTCATTTTATAAGTGTTAGAGCACTGAAAAGACAAGATATAAAGAGGATTCAACCATCTTGGTCTTTCCAGAGCCTTTTGTCAACCATCCCTTTTCCTGTCTCTCTCAAGCTTTAAGCAAGTCAGAGGTGTCTTCCTGGGTTTCCTTGCCATGGATCCTTGCCTGACTCATCCAGCTCCCTGTCTTCCACAGAGATTGCATGTGAGAGACCATATCTCCAGCTATGGTGCCGTGCTATATGCGCTGGTGTTCATTTTCAGAGCCGCCTCTTGAATCTGCTTGGATGGGGTTAGCCAAGTTGTTCACTGTGGCGTGACCCAAGCAGACAAGATGCAAATCAAAAGATGATGGAAACATCCTCAAGTGTTTTTACATAGCCAAATATCCTATGATCAGAATGTCTTTGTAAAGACATCACTGTTTAGTTGCAAGAATCCAAATTAAATAGAGCACAGATACTCATGAAGAGAAAGAACACAACTTACATGTGCATTATCAGAAAACAACTTATCTGAAACTTATATGTACCTTAAAATATTTTATGATAAATAAGGTCATAGAGGAAGTTCATAACAGAAACAACTGACATTTATTTCATTCATTTATCTATCAGTATAGAGAGTTTAATTAGCATTCCTAAGTATGTGGTGTCTCTTGACCACTTCTAACACTAAAGGTGTAGATTTTATCTGATACCAAACACAGGTCCATGTTCCAGACCAATTTTTCAGCTCCAACTGAGTATCCAAAATCTCAGTTCAATTCTGACACTGACTCCCAGTGTTAGTACAGAAGTCCAGAGATTCAGGGTTCTGTCCAACACTGAACCACTGCAGAAGGCAGCAAGCATAGAGTGCCCAGGCTCCCTACACTTCCTCCCACTTGAATACCAGTTTGGGGGGACCCATACTTCCTCCTCTAGTTGACTAACTAGAATGACTCACAGAGCTCAGGAAACCCTATACTCCTAGTTCATTATAACTGGTAGAAATGAACATCCAGATAAAGCAGTACATGGGATACGGTCCAGAAAGTCGGTAGCATGAGAACTTGTGTCCTTCTGAAGTTGGTGTGTTTACCCTCAGAGCACCTGTGTATGTTTACTAACTCCCCAGCTCGCCAAAGTCATTTAAAGTTTCTATGGCGGCTTCATTACATAGGCTCCATGTCACTGGTCACTGTTGATTGAATTCAATCTCAGTTTATCTCTCCTCGCTCCCCTGGAGTTTTGAGGGCAAGACAGGATAGCTCTCTGGCATGTGGTTAGTTTCTGTGCTGCCCAGTTCTCATCCTGAAAAGTTCTAGCTTCCCAGCCATGGGCCATCTCATTAGCACACAAAAGACAGTAAATTCCAAGAATTTTAGGCTATTAATAGCAGGAACCACTGAAAAAATATTTATTACTATTATATCACAATAAAAAATGCACATCATAATCTCTAGACTCAATGCAATTTTAGTGAATTATTTTATGCATACTGACTGATTCTAAAGTTTATATGGAATGGAAAAGAAACTGAACAGACAACACATTATTGAAGTAGACTAAACCTGGAGGACCAACGTACCTGATCCCAAGGCGTAATATAAAGCTACAGCAATCAAGACAGGTATTGGTGGAAAAATGGACAAACAGATCAATGGAACAAATAGAGAGCCCAGAAATAGAAGGGCATAAATATACTCACCTGGTCTTTGACAAAGAGAAAAGGAAATAAAATAAAGCAGAGTCCTTTCAACAAACTGTGCCAAAAGAACTGGATGTCCACAGACAAAAAAAGGATCATAGACACAGATATTATAACATTTGACAGAAATTAACTCAAAAATGATTTACAGGCATAAATGGAAAACTGTAAAATTCCTAGAAGATGGTAGAAAACCACATGACCTTGAGTATGGTGAAACTTTTCATATATAATCCTAAATGTATGCTGCATGCTCTTTGGAAGAGAGTTTGGTTAATTGTCTCAAAATTGAACATAATCTTAAAGACTTTTGCTTCATAAAACACCATCTCAAAAGGATGAAAACACATGCCACAGGCTGGGAGGCAATATTTTCAAAAGACACATCTGATAGAAGATGTTACCTAAAATACACCAAAAAAGAACCTCTTAAAAGACAATGTTAAGAAAACAAAAAACACAATTTTTAAAAAATGGGTCAGGCCAAAGATATAGCTCAGCAGCACAAGTGTCTCCCTGGCAAGTGCAAGGTCCTGAGTTCAATTCCCTGTACCCCGCCCAAAAAAATGGGTCACAGACCTTAACTAACACCTCACCAAAGAAAATATACAAATGGCAAAGAAGCATGTAAAAAGATGCCTTACATCACATGTCAGCAGAGAAATGCAAATCAGACCTGCCATGACATACTACTATGTGTCTATTAGAATGGTTAAAGTCCAGAAAATTGACAATGCCAAATGCTGATGGCAGTGTAGAGCAACAAGAACTCTCTTTTGTTGCTGGGGGGATTCAAAATGACACAGCCACTTTGGAAGAGAGTTTGGTTAATTGTCTCAAAATTGAACATAATCTTACCATATGATCAAGCAGTTCCACTCCTTAGCATCTATACAAAGGGAATGAAAATGTACATATATGCAAATGGTTGCACACAGGTGTTTACACCGTTTACTTGCCAAAACATGGAATCACCCCAACATCCTTTAGCAGGTGCATGGATATGCTATAGGATATACAGACAGTGTGAAATATTATTTAGTGCTGAAAAAGAAATAAACTATCAGGCCATACAAAGACATGAAAGAACCTTAAATGTGCATTGCTAAGTGAAAGAAAGTAATCTAAAAAGGCTACATACTATATATACTTCCAACTGTGTGACATTCTAGAAAAGGGATGGTGGGATAAGTAGGTAAAGCACAAAGGAGGTTTAGGAGGCTGGAAATTGTGTGACATTTTCATGGTGAGCACATGACATTACCTTTCTACCAAATCCATATAATGTCCAAGTGAACTCCAGTGTAAGTCATGAATCTGGATGATGATGACGTGTTAATGTTGGCTCATCAGTTGTACCACTTTGGTGGGAGGTGTTAACAGTGACAATAGTGTTACCAAATGAAAACTCCAGCTGTATATGTTGCTTAAAGTATGAAATCACAGCCAGGTGCAAATATGCAGGCTTGTAATCCCAGGTTCTCAGGAGCCTGAGGCAAAACATCATACACTCAAACCTAGCCTGAACCTCGCTTGGGCAGCTTAGTGAGACCCTGTGTCAAAACTTTAAAAGGAAAAACAAAACTATGGGGATGTAGCTCAGTGCAAAGGCCCTAGAGTCAGTCCCCAGTAGAGGAAGAACAGAAGGAAGGAAGGAAGGAAGGACAAGAGGAAGAAAATGAAAGAGAAAATCATAATGTCAAACAATATGTATACATATGACATATATAAAAGCAATTTTTTAAATTTACATATATACACAAAATGCTACAAATGATTACCTTTTAGAAACAAGTCTACTGTGAAAGAACAAATAGGAAAATCCATTGTTCATTCTATGTAAGTCTATTTGGTTTAAACTTGTATGATGAATTGTGTTCACATTTTACTAGTGATGCTAAGATACACACACACTTGCAAAGACAATCATATCTGGAAAGCAATTTTCAGCCATGTGTAGGCAGTGCTCTGAAGTGCCACGCACATGGTGTTTCCCTGTGGGAGGACTGCCCTCTGTATTCTGTCCCTGCTAATGTTTCAGAAGATTTTACATCATCAATATGTGGAAAAGTCTTACTGGCTATCATCAGCCTTCAGAATCACTCCAACACCCTCAACTGCACAACAAGTATGATTTTTAGATTTGTCATGCAGTGCAGCACCTCTCCTCCCCACAATCTTCCCTGAGCGCTCCTCCATCTCTGCTGGTCCCACCCAGCCAAAGGACTTCTGTTGGACTCAGGTCTGAGGCTGCATGAGTAGTAGTACTAGGCAAGTAACTGACAGTCACAGAAGTGCGTGTCTATCAATTGCAAACTTGTGAAGTTTGTACCTGCCTTTCATGGTTACTGCCTGCGCATTTTCTGTGAAGCATAGCATTGAGCTCTCTTTGAAGCCCCAGAAATAAGAGCTACTGTTGTTATATTTATTTCTCTGATTAAGTCATCTCCTTCCTTTATTTCAGGATTTGGGATCTGTCAACTCCAAAGTTCCTCAGCACTTCATAATTACTCTTTAGGAACTTGGCTGATCCCAACTTTCATCCATGGGCAATGAAGACAGTTACTTTCTACAGGATCCACATTTCTCTACCTTAATCACTCAAGGTACGAGGCAGCAGTATCAGAACACACAGTGTGTCCCAGTACGTGAGAGAGAGGAAACTTATTTCCTCAGAGGACTGTTATTCTCTTATTACTTGATTATGAAATTTTGTCTTATTCTTTCATAAAGTAAAAAAGAAAATTTATTTCCTTATAATCAAAATAACTTTGGGTTATTTGGGGTGAGTGTGTCTTGCTTTCATCTTGTGTACCAAGAGCCAGACTTGCAGAAACATGAGAAAGGAGATAAATCTTTCTTTTTGTAGCATAAAGAAATGACTTTAGGGTAAAATATTCATAAAAGATTTGTTGTTACATTTTTCTAGATCACTTTATGTAAAGATGCACAGATTATGATTTTTAAAGGACTATTTACCTAGAACTGCACTACGTGTGCATTTCCCATTTCTCAGCACAGTTCTGGTGATGTGCAGAGCATGCTTGAATTTGATTCCGTAAAGCATAGCATTCATACCTGGATATAACATGCTTAGTGATCCATAAAATCCATGTTATGGCTACAGGTGAAATTATATTATGGTGACATTCTTTCAATTATTCAGGTAATCTTACCTCAAACCATTCTATGCTTACTATAACATTAAAGTGCAATTATACAGTGAAATGCTGTTTCTCAATGCTGCTTTTTATTTTCCTTGTAAATAAATCCAAAGACACTATAATCACATATGACTCAAAACATTTTAATACTTTAAAAATTCATCGTTAAAGTGGGGTTGGCTCTATTGCTGCTATTGTAAAAAAAATTTAAATCTATATAGGTGTCCGTATCTTACAAAAATGTGCCGGCTCATGCACACTTTGAAGACACACCAACAGCTCTGAACCCAGCTGACTCCTGTGGGCTCCTAATGGCTACCAGTCACAGCAGATGCCAGCCTTTCTGACATCTGGTCTCTCTGTTGTGGTTCTTACGATGCTATTGTAGGAGTCCTCATCTGTCACAGACATCTAATACTTCTTCAGGAAATCATGTCCTATTTAATAAATTCAATATAAACTCTCTATTCCATTAGCTGCTTTGGAATGTGTCTCTCTTAAGTAAATTTCACATAAAAATCTCAATCAGAAGTATTTTGCCCTTATAAGGATGTATAAAATTAAAATGGTGAGTTTTATTCCTTCCTATTTCCCCTTACCCCTTCTAGATATAATAACCTATTTCTGAAGTAATACGTATAATTCTGTGACAAATCCACTTTAGCCTTGGTAATGCCCTTCGTTTTGACTTCAAAACATTCATTGGCTCTCATGGATTTGTACTATTTAACACCCAGATAAAGGTAAGCTGCCTTTTTTAATAATGATGGATTACATTTTCTCGTTACATGCTCTTATTCAATTGGATTTTTTCAATTTAAGCACATCTATTCTAGGAGAAAAATGTAATGTCAGTCTGAGAATAATTGTAGTTATTAGAAAAGTAAACATAATGAAATATAAGCAACATAAATGTAAATTAGCTGATTAAATTATATAAAAGACTAATATTTTCCACAGAGAAGCAGTGTTGTCTAAGCGCTGTCGCTTTTACCTTTCCCTTTCTTTTTTAATATAGGAAATGTCATGACTTACATCTTCCCATAAGGAAAGATATATGGACAACACAGGAATCTTTTAAGTAGAAATACGAGTTTGGGCCATGTGTTGTCAAAAAGATATTATCATATTTTAGTTCAGCACCTTCTCCAACATTTCCTAGGCTAACAAATGTATTATTATTTTTACAGATGTTCTTCCTGAACACTAGTTGCAGACTAAGACTCATTTATTGTATATTTTATAAAGACCTAGAAGACAGCAATTCAAAGTTACTAATACAAAGAAATAAAAACATTTAAAGAGAAGGAAATGCTCATTGCTTTGATTTGGTCAATAGAAATTTGATATGTGTATAAAATTATTGCAGTGCACTCCACAAGTAAGTATAAATACTATGTGTCTTTTAAGGATTTTTTAAAATAAAAAGCCTCAAGTTTTTCCAAAGGGGCTAGTCCTAACTTTCTGATACTATCACTGATCCATTGCCCTTATTTGATCATGTAGAACTCATGTGCATATACATAAAAGTATTTTACTGAGACCTCTACTACTCAGCTAAAAGCCATGAAAAATGTGTGCTCATGTTACTGAGATGTGAAGAATTTAAATTGTTCACTTTTGAGTAATTATTTATTTTCTTCCAACTTGAATAAGTCAGTACTACCCATCATCATAAAATTAGCTATGATCAATATGTCACATACAACCATCACTTTGTCTATGCTTTTCCTAAACTTCATAAGCATTCCAGAAGATGGGCAGGAGAGATGTGCAGATCCTTTTTCTAGATGGGGATTCTGAGGCTCAGAGCTGTAAAACATCCTTCCCCAAACTCCACAAAGAGCTAGTTTTTCAAGTAGTCTTCCATCCCTGCCTGGTTGAGCTGATTCTAAGTGTATGATCCATCCTGGACACGCTGAACCTCTCACATTCCTGGTACCCAGTGCTGAGATTCAAACCCAAGCATTACTCCTCCTCAACATCCGGTGCTGTGTCTAACATCTAGTGGGGATTTCGTCAATGTTCAATGAATGAATGACTGCATAAGTGAGTGAATCCATGAAAAAATAAAATATTAGGCTCAGTAGGATATAGAACATGACCCCTAAATTTGAACTGTACTATTAATTTCTTACAGCCAAGGTACAAAATAATGAAGGTATATATTAGTGGCATAATCTCCTTAAAATCACATTCACAACAGTATTTTTGAAATCCAGCATAAATTACTCACATTTTGAAGTACTAGAATTTGTGTCTCTGTGGAATTGGGCATATTGATGTCTTCCAATGTTATCACTCAGCTTCAGACTTTATTATGATCTGTTAATGGAACTTCCCCTTTTTGCAAGTTAGATTAAGACAGCCTGATTCACATACATTGCTTTTTCAGAGATACCCATGTTTGGGTCTGACCTTTGGGTTTTAAATCATGTTTTCTAGTGGAAACTCCTTTGGAGAGCAGAAAGCAATATTCAATATTTTCAGGCCTGCTATTGTTAAAACAGATCTGCAGCAATGAAACTGAAATAAAGTAAGGATGGAAAAGTAAGATGGAAAAGTAAGAGTTCAGAAGAACCAAAGAGATTGAGAGAGAGGGAAAAAAGGATAGGAGGAAATGACTGAAGAGAGAGAGAAGAGAAAGAGAAAGAGAGAAAGCTCTGTATTTGTCAACCGCTAGTAACAGGCATATAGCAGGGCATAATCCTATTTTTGTAGGACTATTTTGTTAAAATAAGAATATTGTGTTTTTCTCCTTTAAAACATTTCATAACAGCGCACCAAAAGAGAACTATACACACCCTCCTGTTTCATTTCCTGCCTTCACAGAATGTTGTGTTACTAAAATATTTTTATTACAGCAGAACCTGAAGCAATATAAAATGTTTGCTGGAGGATTATTTTTAGTCCCTTTAAGCTGAACTTCTGTAATGAAATCTATTTACAGACATTCCACAGTGCCCTATGGTTACTCGCTTATGCAGATGAAGCATGACCCTGGGAATAAACCTCTTGCCCTCGTCATCCGCCCTGGCTTCAAAGGTCTCAAGGCAATCACTTTTTTAAGTGAAAAGATTTTTAAGCTGAATTGAAATAGAAAGACAGCAAGCATAATGTGATACCCAATATGATATAACTCAACCATTTACTATCTACTGTGTTCCCATAAATATTTAGATACTAATTTATAAATCCATTTGGAATAAATGTGTTTGTGTGCAGTGACTTTTTTCAGGCTGTACTTTCACTATGAATGCTAAGAACTAGAAACCAGTACCAATCAATAGTCATTTGCTCTAACTTCATTTTTTACTTCTTACTTAAAGTAAGGGTCACTAAATTGGGACAGAATTGGTTTATTGATAATAAATTCTCCTCTGCTGATTATATTCTCACTGAAAATATATTTGTGCTATGTACCAAAATAATCAAAGTGATCAGGAAGATTAATATAATTCTGTGAGAACAATATTACATGAATATATGATATTAGCACTGAAATATGTGGGTATTTATAAGTAATTGAGGATCTACTTATAAGTAATTGAGGATCTAATTTTTAAGAGAGAAGGGTAATGAAGTCAAATGATTGCACTTTCAGCAGTACAGTGAGTAGAAAAGAACTGTTTAAAATGTTTGAACAATCATCACAATAAACTCTATAAGTTTAAGGAATAACTCCCTGCTGTTTAACAGCATGGAAGAAAATCCAGACTGTTGGTTTGTAGGACAAATTGTTAAAGGTGAATCTGCTTCAGGTGACCAAGGATTAAAATCACCTCATGGAGGACTCAAAAATCTCAAGGTCGGTATTATTTTAATTTACTGTCAAATTAGGAAATAATCCAAAATAACTGTGGGACTTGTAAGCTAAAATGTCTACTATGCAATATTTCAAAGAATGGTAAACCACAGATGACTAACTTTTTAACCTGACCAAACAGTATGATGAAGTCAGAGTGCAAAAAAACACATTGGAAATTTCCTGTAAATATTTTTTTTAATTCCCTAGTTTAGTTCACTGAAACTACCATTTTTACTGATATAAGGAGTCTTATTAAATTAAATATTTATCCCTTAAACTCTATTATTTACATTCTGCTTTTTTGTTATTGATCATCAAATTTAGGTTATGGTATTTTACTACACATAGTTCATATTTAATAGTCAAAATTTTACATAGGTGACTGCTTAGGCTTTGAAATGCTCTGACTTTCAAAGGAGACCCTCAGGACCAGAGCCACTTACCTGGAAAACCCGAATAGACGTCAGAATGGGGTAAACTGTCCCAAAGGCTTGGCCAGCACGGATGACCAAAAGGGAGGGCACAAATAAATGATAAGTCCAAAACACAGACCAGAAGCAGGAGAAGTAGTTGCTAGAAGGTGACAGGCAAGAGCAAGTAATGACATAAAATATTTTCTGCCACTGAGGATGTTGTTGAATTAAAGAGAAAGAATGCACAAAACCACAAAGACAGAACAATGCAACAGAACTAAGAGCAAGTAATTTTGAAGAAAACAGCATGGCAAATCAAAATACAATTAAAACACACTAAGCAATTGTAATGCTACAGAAAAACTAAGAACTCAGTAGAAAAAAATGAAAGACTTCAAACTTACTAAAAATAGGAAATCTATTTAAAAACATTCAATAATTAAAGAAAAATATTCTGGGGGAAAAATATATATATATAGTTTCAGCTTAGTATTTATGCAAACCAAAGGGGATTTATTTCAAAAGCATTTTTCCAAAATGATATCTACCTACTGTTAAATGTCAAGGATTAAGGAAATGTTTGGGAATAATTTTGACAATAGATGCTGCACTCTAGCGTAAGAAGGCAGTGGGGGCAGGCCCATGGTAAAGAACTTTTCCTACAAGTGGAGCATGCTTGCAAGTTGACCTTCAACAGATTAAAATCAATTGTTCATTTGTTCATTTATTCTCTCAGCAAAGATTAACTGACATTTGTTACATGACAACTACTGTATTTACATGTTTACATGAGGAACTAAACAAGAAAAAGTCCTCTACTCTTCAGCATGTAACCAAGTATGGGAGGAAAATACTAAAAATAAAAAGAGCAAGAAGTAATGACAGACTGGGAGAAGCATGATAAGGGAAAAAGCGGGGCGCAGTAGAAAGGTAACTGGGGAAGGCTTTGCTCTAATTTATGGATGGATGGCCTTTCTGAGAACTGTTCACTAGAAAACCTGAGATGGAAAGAACAAAAGTTGAGCAGTCAGCAAGGAGGTTCAGGTGTCATCTAGGTAGAAGGAGAAAAATGATTGGAAGACCAGAAGGAAGAATGGAAGGAGCTCAACAAAGATCTGACAAAAGTTTCAGGAGATGAATCTGGAGTGATCCACTGCAGAGAGACTGTAGATCTATGGAAAGAGATTTAGATGTTATTTATTTGCATCAGGGGACATTAAAGAGCTTCACACAGGCCACCAAACAATCAAAAGCAGAATTACCAAGAAGCTACAGAAGTTTCACCTTTAAGGCCACCTGTGGGCTTTCCAAAGTCCCAGAAGATGTCCTAGAAAAGAGTTCATAGGGTCATATGTTTTTGTAGTATTATAGTGCAAGATTATCTGTACATATTGACTCTCTCAACCTCTAATGTACCCTATGAGAGGATAGTCCCATTTGTACATTGTGATATCTCAAAAATCAGAATACCTGTCATGTAATAGATGATTGATTAATATTTATTGAATGAATGAATTATCCTCAATGCTCATTACATTATTCCTTGACAGTAATACTAGTCTCCAAATTGTCCTCCAGTACTACAGATCTACGCTTTATATATAAATGTGGGTTTTATATAAACCTGATCATAATAGTATCCTTCTAGCCTAGTATTTTTCAATCCCCCCCTATATCCTATGAAATAAAAGATCAGTAATTTAGAGCATAATCAATAGGACAAACAAGGTATATCTGAATTTAAACTCAGACCCTGAACCTATTAGATCATGTAGATAAGTTGCTTAATACCTCATTTTCTCATCTCCTCCACAGGTTTGTAGTGAATATTAAAAGAGATGCCTTTATTATCCCTTGTAAATAAAACTTCCGTCAATAATGCATACTCCATGCTCCGCAAGGCATGTCAGCGTTGAGTTCTATAAATGTAAGTGTTCTCCTGCCCTGACTTTACCAAATCCCTGTCTCGAATCATTGCTATCACCACAGGGCTTAGCCATTAGAAGAAATGCTGGTCAAAGAAAGTGAGGACCGCATATGAAATGCAAATGTCCTTTGGAAGGATGATACAAAGCCCAAGTTCCAGTTCCATGGGGTGACGTGGTCTCAAGCCTGACTAGCAGAGACACACGTCTAGGAGCAGGGAGGCAGGGGTAGCCAATGAACTCAGCTTTTGATTTGTTATTCATGAATTCCTCTGGCACATCTGACATCACAAGCCTTTTTCAGGATTTGACACTTCTCGAAGAGTTTCTTTTCCTCTAATGGAGAATTTGAAAGGAATCATCCCTATTTCTTTACAGTCTTACAACATAAAATTGCCTCTTAAACATATTACCTTGAAGCTATTTGAATGCCTACTTACAGAATTCATTTTCTCTTGCACTGAAAAAAAGTATCACAAATCTCCAGTTTCTTAAACTAGGTGGGATTTGCTTGGCAGATCATGAGGTGCACTTCGTTGAGTGACAAATAACTATATCACCTCTTATTTGCCATGCCACTCCTCCCTCCCCCGAGAGCATGTGTCTCCTGGGTACTGGTGCTTCCCACCAAGATCAGACTTGTCCAGGACCTGTGAAGTAAACTGGGCTACTTTGTATTTTGAAAGCCCAGCAGAGGACACAGAGAAGATTGGGTGTCCTCAAGATTCTGCCCGGTGGTCTGACATCATAGATGCTTCCCAGACCCACTGCACCTTTTCTTCCCCATTGAGGCATGCTGAAACAAAATGAATTGTCTCAATAATTACTGCCTTCAACAACCTAAAATTAAATGTATTATGCTACAATGGGAAAGAAATTCGCTCAGAAAAAAATTGAAGGGTTAGTCATGCAAGGAAAGCTTTAACATACAACTAGTTATGTACTAACTAAAAATTTGTAGAAAAACTTTTAAGCAATTGTAGGAAAATGTGCTTTCATATCATATGAATTAACAGATGTCCCTTTTAGTCCTTTTTTAGAGAAATAACTATAAAACTAAGCTTAGTTCTAAGTAGCACCATAAAAAGTTGTGTTTAGAGTTTAAATTCTGCTTATTTAATGTTGCATCCATGCTGACAATGTACCAGTTATTACTATTAAAGGCATAGCATCACCCTAGAAAGTAATTTAACAATGAATAGCTTGTTATGAGTAGCTAGTGTTGCTTGGTAAATCCACCGCCTTTTGGTAAGTTTACATAAAGACTCTGATAAGGTCTTTGGAACATCTGTATTGAAGATGACACAATTCGGGATACTCAGGGAGAACTGTTGACAGTAACTTCGCGCTGGCTGCCAAAGTCAGTGACTCTCTCTTGCGATTATGGAAGGCCATTCAGCTTTGTTTTTATGAATTTAAAAATGACTTCAGCAAATCCCCTAACGGTAGTTAATGGTTCTTAATTATACGATGTGCTAAAATAGAAGAATGTCTTCTTCACTGAAAGGTAGTATTATTACTAAAATTGTCTAACTTTATATAACAGCAAAATTAAAAGACGACACAGCAGAGAAAGAAAACTATCTCAAGCAGTGGTTCAACAATATCCAAATTTTCACTTTTCTGTGCCAAGTTTTACTTCAGAGAATAAGGCTTAGTTGCATAAAATGTCAGCGAAACATAAGATGAAATTTCTGAAGTGGATTTCAAGTTTAAAAATTTTACCTAAAACAATTTTTTTATCAATTCATGAAAAACATTTCACAACCCTGATTGATTATGCAAGTATTTCTATGATTGAATTTTTTACTTTAAACTTGAATAACACTATTGTCCATGTTGAGCCATTCTCATTATTATTCAACAATATTTTGAACAGGAATAAAAAACAAGCATCAGGCATTCAAGGATCTGATAGCACCTAGAGCATGAGCAAGATCAGCACCCCTGATACTGTATACACCCCTTCAACTGTGGACAAGAACTCTTATTTCCTTCCAACTCATGTAAACACAAAAGCAATTCAAGAGTTTCCGATCCTCCTCTGTGTTAGGAACTTACATACTCGGGGCTAAGTATGTGTCTAAACTAAGTTTTTACATTTAATCCCCAGAAACCCTATGAAATTGACTTTTACAAACTCCACACTATGCATGAAAAATGTGAGGCTTAGGAAGGTTAAACTATATGCTCAAATTACACAGACTGTGAAGAATACAAACAAAATTCAAATCCCTACTCCGTTCAACAGGATTCAAATGCCAAGCTACCTCCAAAGCTTAGGCTCTGTGGCTCCACAAAGCTACTCTCCTAGATCTAGCTCTTCACTTAGCTGCTCCACTTAGAGCTAAGCTGACTATACATTCTCAAGTAATTTTCACATCACTTAGTCAATAGTGCACTCCCTTCACCCCTCATCGGACAATAATTTCTGTGGCCGCCCTTCCCTGAAGTCAGTACATACAAACCTGAATTCATATGTTTTCTACCAACTCCCAAAGACTGTCCCATTTGTGACTTTATGAATATGAACGACACAATAGCCTCATTCAAGTTCCAAAGCCGGAAAACTGCAATAATTCTTCCTGTTTCATTTCCATATCCAAGAATCCATCACATACCATCCTGTCTTCTACATTACATCTTTCAAGTCCACCTTGTCTCCAACTACAGTTTTACCAGCTTAGTTTTTACACTCATAATTTCATTCCTAGACTGTTGTAAAAGTTCTCTGCTGACACTTTTAGCTCCGGACTTATTTACCTCTAATCTAGTCTGTGCAACCCAATCATAATGAGCTTCCTAAGGGACACATCTTGTCACGTAATCATCACAATTTAAAATCTGAAAGCCTTCAGGATAAAGCCCAATGTCTTTGCAAGGTCTACAAGTTCCTCCATTAATTGTCTCTTGCTTACCTCTCCTTCCTAATCTTACTACCCCCCACATACAGAGATTATATTCTGCTTCACTGATGTCCTATAGTCACCAAACATCCAGGAATGTCCTTTGCCTTTATGCTTTGAAACAGTCTCTTCCTACTTCTTGAGAAATTCTTCTTCCACCCCACATCTTTCTAAAAATCCACCCAAGACACTTCAACTTCCAGCATTTCCTGACTAAAATCCTGCTCAGTACCACATTGGGCCCAGAGGCCACAGAGACACGTTGTCATGATCCAGCTGGGCTCTGAGGTCGTCCACTTTTGCCATTTCCATGCTGCTGAGGGTCATCTCCTTGGGTGAGTGATGGTGGACTGGAATGCTGATTCTTCTCTCATACTGTCCATATACCTTTCTCCCTGTTGCATCCAACATTTTCTCAATTGAAATTAAGATCAAAATTTTTTCTTAATTCCTGATTATTTCCCAACTCTCAAGTTGGTTTAGACATCTTCCCCCGAGCATCTATAATATCCAAGGCACAATGCTCTGGCTCTTGCCTGTCTCATTTAATTCCAATACCAAAACCAGATCTGACACAGCATACATATAAAATATATTGCTAGTGCTAATAATAATATAGCATACTTGTTTGTTAAATTGGATTCAATTAAAGATAACAGTGCTGAAGAACATCTATTATGTACTTGAAAGTCTGAAAACTGTAAATCTTACATCCTATGGGATTCCTTTATTTTTAAGCAATGATGTGCAGCCTAGATTTATACTAATATCTATTCAAATGATAGAGTCAGAAATTCAGAGGCAAGAGGAATCACAGAATCCAGCCTGAGGATTTTAATTCCATTGGTTAGTATTTTATCACAATCATACTAAATCTTAGTACATAAAACATTCTACTCTCCTGCTATCCCCTTAGAATTACAGAAGTGGGAATTGCCATGGTCCTAAACAATCCTGGCCCTTCTGTTCCATGGGCAAAACTCGTTGGGCTTCCAAATAGCACGGTGGAGCAAACTTTAAACTAATTCTTAACTGACAAGAAAAGGGAAAGTGAAGCTTAGAGAAGACCGTGACTTTCCCAAGAGCACCAAGTGACAAAAAGTAGGACCTAAACGCCCCGGCACCCAAGCCTACACTCTGTACATTTTTTCCACAGTAATTCTAGCAGAAAAAGAGCTTATCTCTGGGACCTCTAAAAAACATAGTCCTATTCTTCCAAAAAGCTGTTCAGAAGGACCATGTAAATAGAAATATGACACCAAAGATATATTTGAATGAATTACAATGAAAAAATAATTTTATGAGTTACCAAACACTTTGCCTAAAATACTGATAACACTTGGCTAGACCAAATACATTCCTGTCTGTCAAATGTACTAAATTTTTCCTTATGTCAAATGTTTAGCAGAGTCTCTTATAGACTTCCATATGAGTCAGTAATAATAATAATAATTTGACAGAATCCCATGAATGTATCTCCTCTCTTAATCAGCAGTATTCCAGTGACAAAACTCATAGCAGCAGGTAGCAGTGGGAGCCATCCTCAAAAACCAGATATAAACTTTAGTGGATCTTGTTATGAGTTGTATCCCTCAAGAATTCAAATATTGAAGCCCAAACTCCTAGTACCAAGAATGCAATTTTGTTTGAAATAGGCCACCACAGACACTGTTGGTTAAAATGAGCTCATAAAGGGGGACAATGAGCCCCTAGACGAATATGACCATTGTCCTTCCAGGGGAATTTGTAGACACACAGCAAGAGAAGGCTGTGTGAAAATTGAGGATATGCTGCTACAAGCTGAGGGACCTCAGATATCGTAAAGATTTCTAGAGAAAATCTAATGCCTTCAGAGGAAAAGTTGCTGGAATGACACCTTAAGCTCAGGCTCACAGTCCCCACAACTGAAGGGAATAAATTTTATTGTTTAAGCCACTCAGTCTGTGATACTTTGTACAACAGCTTAACATACTGACATAGTTCTTGATTTTCAGTTGCTCTCAGATTTTTCTTAATTATCTAATGATTTTTTTTACTTACAATTTCCAGTAGCTAAAACTTGATCCAGAAAAAAAAAAAAAAAGTAAAACTGCATTACAAACAATTACGTGATGTCACTATAAAGAGAAAAGAATGAACCCAGAATCATAAAAATGTAGACAATTCTAGATCCTTATAAAAATCTGTTGTCTAAAGCCCAGTTACACTTTCCTCTATAAGAATGAATTTCATGTGACTAGACACACAGTTCTATTCCCTTCACTTATTTCTTTTGCCTCATTATGCCATTGTCTAATTTTAACATTTAAAAACATCATTTCCACCTAGGGACACAGACTACACTATCATGCATAAATATAGAAGAAACGTTCCCACATAAGATTTCCTTTATCTTCTTTTCCCAATTTAAGTGAATCAGTTCATACATTCAAAGGTACAATTTCATACAAAACATTGAGGGAACCACAACAAACCTTATCCAAAACTTAATAATATAGATATTTCAAATATCCTTAAAGTCTTGTTATATTTTATATAGTGATTTCAAAGCTAAACTCTGTGTCTTATTTCTACAAACTTAGCTGTCCTTCAGTAGGCTACTGCCAAACTGAGCTTCAAAACACAATCCAGCTCACATTTTATAATTTAAGATGTCAAAAAGTATACAATGGGATCCTATCCACGTGAAATAAATTTTTTGAAAACATCTTCACTAGACATTTCTACCTTCTCTCAAACATTACTTGTTCTATAAACATCATATATATTCCATAGAAAACATTTTTATTTTAACCAGACAATGAGCTGATTCTTTCACAAACAAAAATACCATTTGAGTATTACCTTTCTTGCATAAATATATGAAGTAAAAAAGCACTATCACCTTTATAAGTATCATTTAGAAATTGGCTGCTGGTATTTTTTAGGCAGCATACCCTTTCTCTTGTTTTACTTCTGTCCAATGCTGTAGTCAATGTCATTATCTTCTTACCAAGAGAATTTGACCAGCACAGCAGCAGATGACTGCTTTCCAAACACTTCATCACCCAGGTTGGTCATTGCTTTCCCCCAACAATCCACCTTAGCAGGAAAGGAATTTTAAAAATCTCCTAATTATTATTACAATTATATCATAATGTGAACTGGATGCCATCAAACCATGTGTGTATTCTCTCATTGCTGGAACAAAATACTGGACACCCATAATTGAAAAGAGGAGTTTATTCTGGTTCATAGTTTTTGGAGTCTACTTTATGGATGGGCAAATTCCAAGGCAGAAACATCACGGTGGGACGGCCTAATGGGCCTAATGTAAGGTCTAATACATCAAAGGTGTACTGAGAATTCTGAATTGTATCAAAAACATTTTTCTCTTCAGTCTACTGTTCTGGACAGTGTGAAGAATATTTCATGTAAAACTGATCACTTTTTGATGGCTGGGAAGCAGAGCACTAGGGAAGAACACAGCAAGAGATGTAGCCACCAAAGGCACACTTCCAGTGACCCACCTCCTTCATCTGGGCTCCACCTCCTAACGTACATCCCGCTATGCACACAGGATTAACCTTCCATGGAGTATAGCAGCCCTATGCTCCCCTCTCTTCCTCAGAAGTCTCTTAATTAAGTCAAGATGACAATTAAGATTAACTGGCATAGATTAGTTTAGTTCATTTTAACAAACGTGTACTTACTGAGCAGTGACTTCATGCACTCTTGTGCTGTATGTAGGGTAACAACAATGGAAGAAAATTTTTAAGGAACTTAGGATCAATGCCTGGGGTAGGAAGTGGGATAAATAAGTGAACAGGAGAGGCTGAGCTGTGGTGCTGGTGGTCCAAGCCTCTCACAGCTCTCTAGGGAAACCTGGAGCCAGACCTGCATGTCCGTTCCTGCCTCTGCCACCAGACAGAGGATAGGAAGAGGGTGTGCCACCGCGTGTGACAGGCTCTGAAACTGAGGCAGTCAGCAGAGAGCAGACTGAGAGCTGGGGGCAGCTGTGTAACAAGTCCTCCTTGAAGGACAGAGGGTGATGCATTTCCGTTTACCAGCACAAATCCTGGCTCACTGTTAGTACATAGCAAATCTCTATCTAGACAGCGGTAGGAAGAGATGCTGGAAACAGAGACTTCCAAAGACATGTCCATATGATGTGCTGGCTGCACTGGGGAGAAATGATAGCACACATCACTTCTCAATTCCACACTCAGTACTATCCTTTTATGTCTCGCAATCATCCTCGAAGGAAGTATTTGCAGTACAGAAATCAGCACAAGTTACAAGTCAGGGTTTCATTTTTCTGAGCTCAAGATTGCCAGCACAAAATTTCACCATCTTTGTTCCTGTATCTATAACCCCATGATAGCTTGAACCATGATGAACAGAAGCCCCAGACAAGAAAGACCTCTTCTACCTGCTGGGCGCAGAAGAGGCTGTAAGCCAATGAGCCTCGGCTCTGTGCTGAGCGGAGCGGTCTCTCCCCTTTTCTACTTTCCAGTCCCTCTATTAACTTTAATTCCTCTTCGCAAAGTGGAATCTCAAAGGATCATTCAGCCATTGCTGGAACTGTGTTTGCAGGTATTTGAGAATCTGGACTGTGCTATGGGGAATGAATCTAAGTGGGAAGAATCCTGAGGTCGTGTCCTGAGAACACATAGCTGAGTAGGAGATTACAAGTGTTTCTTAAATAAATCAGGGCATGAAGATATAATCATAAATGCTGATAAAATTTTGAAGACAGAGAATTAAAAGTAAATGGTTGTATTAAGTAATACCTTTGAAATTTTAATCTTCTGCACTACTTACAATAATACAAAATTAAAAAGTCATGTCATTAAGCACTTCTAGTTAAAGCATTGAAAATATACAATTACACAGAAAGCCAATTATAAGCATTTTTAAGGTATTCTCTTATCAAGTGCCGTGAAAAACTCAGTTGGATGTTAGTACATTTTTCTAAAAATGTCTCTGTGTGCACTTTGATAGTAAAAGTACCTCACATTTTTCATTTATTATAACAGGAAATATATCATTACTGATCATCTAATATATCAAAGGTATACTGAGAATGTTGAATAGTGTCAAAAATCATATTTGTCTCCTCAATCTACTGTTCTGGACAATATGAAGAATCACTCATGTAAAGTTCATGATATTGTATTAAAATACACTTTTGGCTAGGATGTTCATTTTCTTCTAAATAACTCCTTTGAAGATTGTTAGCTAAACTCCTCCAGTCAGGATTTGGCAAAAAATGATGTGGCATCTCACCTTAAATTCACAAGTGTGCTCTGATTATGAGAGTAAGAAAGTCTGGATGTTGTTTACTAATAATATTTTAGGAAAAATTATTTTTCCCTGGAAAACAGTGAGATATATGCCTGATCTATATGGGTATGTAAAGGAGAAAGTTAGCACCTATGATGCTAATGACATCATATTCCCTACAATAAATGATGAGGACACAAATGAAGTACATATAAAATGCCCTGTTTTAGAGGACCTGAAAGTGACACTACTTGCGACACTACAATTGTTTGCTTGTGAATTCTAATCAGCTAAAATTAATTAGTCCAAGGGAATCTGCCTTTACTTCTTACCGTGAAATTTTGATTGAATAAGGTTTTTCCAGTTTTTATATCTATGATCTTCACCAAAAGTCATTACAAAATACATCTCTAGAATGAGATAAAAATGAAAAAGTGTTTCCACTGTGAACTGCACCAAGGAGTCCAGCACACTATACATATATTCATACCAAGGGCCAGAGGGATACTACTCTCATTTTTCATCATCAAGGCATTCATAAGACTTCTATCTTCTTTTGCTTTTCTGACCTTAGCCAGAAAGGCCAAAGTAAATATAGGTCAAGAAGGATGTCAAATCAAGCAATTACTAAACAGGGAACTTGGCTGTGACCCTCAGATTAAAAATGGTGACCTGTCACAGGAACAGGGGAAAACCTTCCTATACTTCCTCTCCCATCTCATGAAATAAAATCGAGATTTGCAGCCTAGACTGGGAAAAAAATTGATACCTTTCATTTGCCTTTTAAACTCTTCTTCTCTTCATATTGGGGTTGTCCTCCCATTTTTCCTTTGGCTCTAGGCTCTGAGTTGTAGAGCCTACCACTGGGGGAGGGGAATAATTGGAACCAGTGGTGGTGAAGGGAAACACAATAAAGGAGAATAAGCCAGTGAGTCACAAGATGCTGTAATGTCACTTTTGTTCATAGGATTTCACATGGCACTGCATTAAAATTATACCACTTGTATAATAATGGGAATTTCAAATCAATGATGCCCATGTTTTTTTCTGCATTTGGCCACATATGTAAACAAATTTTAAAATATTCTTTAAAGGGGTATGATGCAAGTTTGTAAATTCATTTATATACTTCATGCCTGGGCCTCTTTTGTAGAATTTTTAGAATCTCATCTTACCTTCTTCTGTACCAGAAAATTGTCACTCGTCACTCCAGATACTATGAAAAAATTTAATTTATTACCCAGGTTTAACACCACAACCCATACTCATCCCTAAATCCCTCTACCTTCTTAAGCCTCTCATTCATCCAAAAATTTCTATTTGTACTTTTGTTGAAAAAATCAGAGAGAAAGAAAGAAAGAGTGTGTGTGTGTGTGTGTGTGTGAGAGAGAGAGAGAGAGAGAGAGAGAGAGAGAGAGAGAAAGGGGCAGGGAGAGGGGAGGGAGGGAGGAAGAAAGAAAGATGTATTCATGAATTTTTAGTTGAGACAGACCAAATAAGGAGATTTTAAATAATATTAATGGTTTGGTACTTAAGTCTTGCAAAAGAGTTGTTAGCTTTTTCTTCCCCCATTTGTTACAATTCACGAGGCAATATTACCAACTAAACAAAAAAACTCACCATCTTCCCTAGCAAATAAATTTGGCTGAATTAATGGATTTTGACTCAGTGTAGTTATTTCCAGCAAAATGCATAAAGTCAAAGAATGACATATGGAAATCTGACTCTGAAATTAGCTGATATAAAAATTGTGAGGAACAAACACTAACTAAAGAAACAAATAAACCCTGTAAACAACACAACCATCTTTTTGTCATTAGAACATGGGCCTGAAATGCATTGAGGAGGGGTAAGAGAAAGGGAGTTTGAAAACTAGTCTTAGTTTTGAAAAAGTTCTTAAATTAGCAAACTTTAAATGTTGATCCTCACTCTTTCAGGTTCCTACACTAGGGAGACGATATGATGTTTACACATGTGGGTCCGATTTATTTCACTTATGAGTATGGTCTCTAGTTGCATCCATTTACCTACAAAAGCCTTGAGTTTATCTTTTTTTATATAGCTGAGTAATACTCCATTGTTAAGGGAAAGAAACTGCATAAAGGAAGGAATGACTGGGATGAAGGGAAGAAGAAAAGAAGAAAAGAAAAGAAGAAAGGCAATATATACATGTATATATATCTGGGATAACTGTACTGCTGATGTCTGATGGTATATTGAAAGGAACAGTTAATGCTTAAAATTTTTTATGTTCTGACCAATTTTGCATGCTTGTATCTGGTAATCTGAGCAACTGATTTGAAGACAACCATATGCAATGGAACAACCACTGGTGAATTCCTGCCATCTAGTCTAGTGAAACTCTGTATTATCTCTAATGTTTTATCTAATAATTTTTTTTAATTCTCTTTAATGGTTTGAACAATCTTCCATTCTTACATCTGGTAATCTGAGCAACATAGTTGAAGATAACAATATGTAATATAACAACCACTGTTAATTCCTATCATTTTGTCTTGAAACCCTATACCATTTTTAATGTTCTTGCTTTGTTTCATTTATGTTTGTGATGTTGGTATGCTGATATTGTTCTTTTTTTTTTCCTCATTTACTATGCTCTTTCAAATAAAAAAAAAAAAAATGTTGATCCTAAGGAAAAAATATAAACATATTACTATCAGGTCATTTTCACTTCAAGTTCTATTCAAACTGAACTCTCCACTAAAAAATAAAAATAATTTGAAGACTTTCTTTGCTACTTTTTTCAGAAAAATGAAATAAAAGAAAAAGTTTTCACATCAAGATCACAATCAAAGTATTCTAACTTCTATGTAGACCACACTATTAAGTCCAGTAATTTTTGCTACTATGTTGTTATCACATCTTTGTCTGAGGATTTTGATCAGAAGTGTCAGTGTATGGGCTGGGGATTTAGCTCAGTGGCACAGCGCCTGACCGGCAAGCGAAAGGTCATCAGTTAGATCCCTGGTACTGGGAAAAAAAAAAAAAAAAAGAAGTGTTAGTGTAAGTCTGGCCTATCATTGTCACTATTGGTTTTTCTGGTGGCCAAAGAAGCTACCTATGGGCTGTGAATTGTGAGTTTGAAACTTCATAGCCCTCCTGAGTTCTTCCACAGAGTCTATTAACTTTGGAACATTATTTCCTCCAAAAGCATCAACACCCAAGAATGCTTTCAGGGTGTCCTGGAAACTCCAAATTGTTTCTTTGGGGAAACATTCATCTTGATCTTTATTACACACCTTATTTACGAAATTCTCCAAGCTGAGGCTACACAGAAGGACTCAGCTAACAACCAGCCTGAATTACTACATCTTATGTCTTCATTATGTCTGCGGTTAACAGAAATGTGAATGAATAAGATTGAGGAGCAACCTGTGATGGCTTGACGTATTTTTTTGTTTTCCTGAGAGGTGTGACCAGGGTTTTTTTTAATTGTGTACTGAAAAATAATTGTCTGGAGGTGAGAACCTGGCATTTAAATAGGAGTGGATTCCCTCTAAATGTCATCCCAGTAGCTCCAAGTGATGAATCACGTAAACTAAGCAAACTCCCTGTGGCTACCATTTCTTCTTCCTGCTATGAGCAATGCCAAGTAGCCTGGGTAGGGCTGGCACAGAGACAGCACACGCTGGACCATGTGAGGAACAGCCCATCCATCAGACAGGAGTCTGTGGCCTTCAGGCAAACTAAGAAGTAGAATCAGACGGTTTAAGAATGGGAGAAGTTACTTCAAAATTAGAAAAGCATTTAAACTTTTCTAATTGGTGTTTGCTGTTTATGGCTTCCTTACTCCTTTGGAAAACTTTGAAATAACTTAAGTCATAATAACCTTCTCTGAAATTTTATCCCTAAGCATTGGGAATGCCAAAAGAGTGTTACCATGCTTGTTTTACATCATTATCCTTTCTGGAAATATAATTCTCAAGAAATTAGAAAGAGAAAGATGAATGTATAACATACACAAGTGAATCTGTAAGGTTGAATTTCTTCATAATCAATCATTTTAGTATTTTCCTAAAGAGAAGTACTTGTTAAGTATCACCATAAGAATGGTATTTTGATTTTTTATTTTTGTTAGCACATGTTTGTGGGCCGTCAGGATTACACTCATCATGAGTAATCAGTTCATGTACATAACTCATCTCAATTCTTTTCATGTTCTATAACCTTCCCCTCCACAAGAAATACATACATAACTGTATAAAGTTATTTTTCCAAAATCTATATGCACCCCTCTAGTGAACGCCTAGCTTTTACCAAATTATCATAAAATTCAACCACTAAAAATGCAGTGAACGTATACACCTGAAGTTAAATAACCAGGGAAACATCTATTCTGAACTATTTCTTAGGCAAATTCATTTGCTCTTCTGACAGCCATATGAAGTGGAAAGTTGGTAATTTTCTTCTTTTAAAAATGAGGAAATTGAGATTCAGAATGATTATGTCTGTGGTCTCAGGTTAACTACTGGAAGAATGAGTTAGAATCCAAACCTCTCAGATCCTCATATTCACCTCCTTAGTCTGCATTTCAGAGCCTCAGTTGTTCTATAGGAATTCAGAGAAAGTACCAAGCCCATTGGTTCAGGCTTCAGAGAAGAAATATGTGTCAGCAGAAGGACAATAGCTACAGTAAAAACAGTGACAGCATTTCTTAAACACTCTCTATCTGACACTGCGCACTTAACCTACACTATCTGTTGCTTCTCACAATATATGAGGGGCTAATCACTTCTTCTTAGGAAACTGAGGCTTAGGAAGTGAAGTAAATTGCCCTGGGTTGCAGAGCTCGCAAGAGACTAAAGCAGGAGCTGAATTCCAGCCTTGCTCTGTTTGATTGCCAAGCCACCCTCTTAACCTTGATTTTTCCACCACTTCTGGAACAAGGGCATGAGAAGAACCAGGATAGACAAAAAGAGCTCATTTGAGAGTAGAGGAAAATAAAGTTGGAAAGACAGATCAGGACCAAGTCATGGCGTGGCAGAAACTCATGAAAATTAGATTTGATGGGAGAAATGAGAATTCTTTGTAGACTTTGAATAGGAAGAAAGATGATGAAGGGTGATATTCAAAGCAGGTTCACTTTATGAGAGGAAGACTCAGAGGGAGGAAAAGATGCCAGTAAAGGGGCAGAGCAGGAATGTTATGCTTGCTCCTGAAGGAACCATAACCTTGTAGTAAACATGAAATGAGGAAGGCTTAATTCAGTGTGGGCAACATGCTCATGAATCAGAATAAACAGGTACAGAAACACTTAGCGGAAGAAGTGACACAACTTCATGACTAATCAGAGGCAAGGACTCAAGCAGAAGATGAGTCACAGATGACTGGATGGTTTCAAGCCTAGCAAACTGAGGATGTGGCGCCACCGAGAGGGTTCACTGAGGGAGGGCACATGCAGGGGCCGCGAGGGCTCATGTCAAGGCACGTGAGGCTTTGGTGACTGGCAAGGAGGGACGAGGACCTGCAGATTCATTTTAGATCTCAGAACAGAATACACAGCCAGTACAAACAGGGCACTGTGCAGTCTGACAGTTGCAGTTGTTATCTAAATTTGCTAGGGAAGGCTGGGAAGAGAGGAAGGAGAGCTGAGGATTTGGGCCGATGAGGGCCCTTAAGTAAAAATGCAAGAGAGAAATGAGGCCTGAGGGGAACTAGTCATCTCTTGCCTTATGGGATATGAGTTCACTTGAGGAGACAAGAGCAGAAGGAAGAAAGTAACATCAGCTTCATTTCTAGTCTCCCCTGGAACAGGGAGCCCCCCTGGACAGGCGCTACAGCCTAAAACAGAACTTAGCATATGTTAGGAACTCAGTCTAAATTTGTTAAATAAATGACCGCATTCTTACACTCCGTCACTCAGCAATGATTACAGTGCCTGGAAAATCTCGAATGCCCAGTAAAACTAGTGGAACAGAAGTAAACTAGTAATTCTATCTTTACGCTGAGCGAGGTCTCACCCTAAACACTGCTGGTTATGATATTCCAAACACATTAATTAGAAACTCAAAGAAAAGACACATTTCTGAAGCATCACAAAGAAAAAAATAATAAAGGAAATGAAATTTACACTGGCCTTACATAAAAGGAATAATCTAAATTTGTAAATAGAAAGACAAGAACAGTAATAGTTACTAAAGCACAGAGGCGAAAGTAAGTCAGTTAACCATTTTATGTAAATGAAGGACATGAACAATGGAACCGGTTCAGCCTGGATGAGCATCCACCAGCAGTCCCTGTGTTCCAGGAAGGTTCCCTTGGGAGGTGCTGTGCACCCCTAGGAGGTGGGGCCTTAGATCTCTCTAGGGGAATGGTGGGAACTTGATCTCTGCTTCTTCCTCTGTTTTGCTTGCTAGAAAATGAAGTCAGCAGTCATGTTCACCACATGTTCCTGTCATGCTGCGTGCTTCCTTCAAAGCCCAAAGCCATGGGACCTCTCAGTGCTGAGCTGGACACTGCCAAGTCATGAGACAAAAGAAATCTTTTCTCTCTCTAAGTTAATTGCCTCCGGGATTTTGTTATAGTGATGGAAAGCTGATTATTACTGGAACCACAGCAAGGCTCACTCATTAGATGTGATGCTCAGGAACCAAGATTACCACAAACCATCAGGATTTGTTACAGGTGACGAAAGTAAGAAATGAATTTGTGACTGCTCCAAGGTTTGTGACCTGAGTCACCATGAGAATGTTGGCCCTCGGCGCTCAAGAGACATGGAAGATTTTAAACATGGACACTTCAAAGTCTCAAGAATCATCTGAATAAAATTCTTCCAGAGAAAATCAAGTGAAATCTGGGCTCACTGAGGATAAAATACAATATTTTATGGATATCACAAAAAAGGAATAAAGTACAACTGAGAAGCATAACACACAGTAAGCATACACCCTTTCCTCTTTGTCATTCCCCAACATGATCTCTGGGCTCTAGCTCTCCAGGTCTGGTCCTTTGTCCGGTGGCTTCTGTAGACCAGCTTCCAAATGCTTTTTTTAAGCAAAGCCAAGACTGATTTTAGTCATATAAAATAAGAGAAATTCAAGCACGCCTCAGATTTCAAATGAGTTTGTTTTTACCATTTTTTCATTTAAATAGCGTGGCATTAAAAAGTTAGTTGAAGAAAAAGAAACAAATGAAATATAAAAATAAAGAGTTGACTGTAGAGAATCACCTCCTGATATTTCTTTTCTCCATCAACTTCAGTAATCCAGACTTCCTTGCATTATCTTTAAATTTTGCTTGAAATATCTTAGTAGCTGTTCTACCAAATAGAAAGCGACGGTCTAACCTGAGCACCACCAAGGCATGAGCAGGTAACACGGAGACTACAGAAAAGGACAGATAGGAACCACTTGTTCCAGCAGAAATGTGTTTTCTGACAAATAACTGTGATTTTCTGTGCCTCTTTACAGGTTTGTAAGATCAAGCTTACAAACCAATCTATAAACTCTACAGGATAAAAAGGGGAGCCTCATGTGCGCAGCATACAGTGCCTCACCGATCAGAAGTAAAGTAGAATATCAATGGAAGAGCTGCGAAAACCTTTGTATGCACTAAATAGGTGGATCTAGTCAAGCCTTCTCGATGGGACTTCTTGGCTCCAGGAGAAAAGGCGAGGCCTCCACCCACACAAAAATTCTCTCTTTTGAGCCAATTGTCTGAAATCATTACCAGAATTTTATCCCTCTTCTTGACAACTTTGATCCTTACGAAAGTGTTAATTCTTCTGTTGGAGATAATATTCCCAGAGACAAGTATTTACTATTTCTCAATTTTGCCAGGTCTAACTTCCCATAACAAATCAAATCTTTTGCATGTGATGTGATTAGGTCCAGCAAATACTTCAAGTATATGTATGTGTATATATATATATATATATATATATATATATATATATATGTACACATATATATTTTGGTACCAAGAATTCAACTCAGGACCTTGTGCTTGCCAGACAGGCACTTATACCACTGAGCTATATCTCCGGCCCTTCAAATATATAATATTTTATATACATAATATATAATGTATATAGTGTATATATAATGTATATAGTATATAGTATATTTTGTATATATAGTATATCAATATATACTATAGAGACTATATAATGGTATAATAATATATAATAATATAATTGACTATATATAATTAAGATGTATATCATCAAAGTGTAGCCTAGAAAAATAAGCTATATCAAGTGTTAATCTGAAGTAGTTTCTTGCAGTGTACATTTATAAATGTGGCCTACCATGTGGCCTACCAAGACAACAATTTTAATTTTATGAAGCTATAACCTGTGAGATAGTGCTTTGTGCTATTCTATAATTTATAATACATAAACCACTAGACTTAAATTTTAGACTAAAACAGAAAAAGAGCCCCCTTTAAAATATTTTTTTTTTTTTGTCTTTTTGAGACAGGATCTTGCTATGTTGTTCAGGCTGGCCTTCAGCTCACTTTGTAGCCTAGGCTGGCCTCGAACTTGCCACGATCCTCCTGCCTCAGCCTCCCAAGTGCTGGGATTACAGGTGTGCGCCACCACCCTGACTAAAATATAATATTAATAAAACTTTATAGAAAAGCAGAAGACAATATGAATTCTTAATCTCCCCTCAAACAACTTCTTTTTATTTCTTCAAATACTTGCTAAAACCTATTAAGGGAAAACGTCAAAAGGCCACAGTGATGTCTTTTAAGCTTAGAAAAAGATAAAGGACATTATATCAGCAAATCTATTATCACACATACCCAAAGTACATTAATATTCCCAAGTTACTTTTGCTTTATTGCTTTAAAAAATTTACTAGTACTCCAAAAACACAAAGATTGTCATACCTAGATGTAGCATAAGTATCTTCTAATTAGATCACTTATACTCCCATTTACCACTTGACAATTTCAAAATCCCACCTCTAAGGGTTAAAAGTTTTCCTGAAGGTAAAATTTTATCTGGTGAATTTAATCTTTAAAATAGAAACCATTGTTCATTCTTTCTTCTAATTTCAACAGTAACAGGCATACATTCCTATTTATATAAGAAAATTGTGTAACTATGCACTATGATAGAAAATCTCTCATGGAGTCAGGTATGAAAACAGATTAGCTCTCATTCCCTCTTCCAGTGGTCACCTGACACTGGCAGTTTTCAGCTCCCTTTTAAATAGGAAACTCAATTCTATTACCCGAATTTGTCTGAATTATGAAAGATCTGTGAACAAAGTAACTCCACTGGCTTAATGGACCTGGTTGGAAGTAAACAGTTGGCCACGTTGTTGCTTTAATATTCTAGCCTATTCTATGCCTCCAACTGCATAAATATAGCCATGCAACACATTGTAAAAATCCCGGCACATAAGAGCTGCAGAACCTAGAAAACTCATATTTTTCCCTGACTTTCACTTTTTTCATCATTAGTTGGGAAAGTTGGATCACAACATTCCTTTGTGGATTAAATTAAATGCATTATTAAAGTGCCTAGTGCATAATACATTTCAGTTAATGTTCACTTTTAGTGTTATAACTAGTGAAATATAGCATTTTAATGAAGATACTACTACTTTTAAATTCAGACATTAAAATCACAAGTGTTCTTGGGCTATCTTCCTTTTTCTTCCTTTGCAGTACAAGGTCCCTGTAAATATAACAATTTTATTTGTGCATAACTGCATAAGCTGGGGCTTTGGGGTTCAAGTAATCCATCAGCTATTTGGCATTTTACTTACAGATTTGATTCCATAGGCAGATACAAAACTAGATAGAATTGGGATTATACTAAGAATTATTTTGATGATTTTTCTTCACTTCAAGTTGGACAATGTAACTACTGAATAAATTAATTGAACTAAGCTATTAAACCATAGCTATATGTTGATAACTTTCTTTTGGCTTAGAACTGTTAGGAAAGAGCACCAATCTTACTTCAATCCTGCTCCTCCTCTTATATTCTACAAGCACTTAGTATACCACTCTATATTTTAGGAAATGGAATACTTCAGTTTGAAGTCCCTGCCATTTCTAATTCCTTTCCATGAACTTTCACATGCATGTGTCCCACAAGCCACACAAGGAACCATATGGTATCTAGAACCACAGTGCTGGCAATTATAATTCTGGTATTCATTGGCAACCAAAGGAAGGGGGACAACATAGGCCAGGATTAACTTTAACAATCTAAAAGTAAAAAATGTTTAAGCCAAACAAATAACTATCTTTAAGCACAATGCATAGGGTCTTAACAATGAAAGTCAAACAAGATGAAACCATTCTTGCCCTGTTACTGAACACGAGTTTGAAGTTTCAGCGGAAAATGTTTTCTTATTGTATACCTTGGTCAAATTTCGAAGAAATACAAGGAAATGTTTAATGCAGTATCCCCACAAGAACTAATTACCATCGATGGGTTTTTTGTGGGCTAGAATATTAGCCTAATTAACTCATCTTTCATGAACTTGTTGTGCAAATGGGGCCTGCCTGTGTTTGGTTGCCTGGACATGCTTGCTTTGTGGCTGAAACTCCAATGCTTCCTCCCACGCACTGGAATGGAAAATACTTTCATTTCCTTGAAAAGGGTAAAGTATTTGCCAGCTTTCATATATGTTTTGCATATTTCTCTTTTTTATGACATATTTATTTATATTAAATAGCCTATTAAAGACTATTTTTCTATCCTACCAGAATCAGAAGTATGCATTTATTTAATCCATTTCTGTAAGTTTGTACAGTACCATCTACATATTATTCAGAGCTTATATCTGCACAAATTCTCTGGCTTTTGTCTAAATTCTCTAAAAGTTTACAAAATAAAACAAAATACAGAAAATCTATATTTTGTGACCAATAGTGCAAGCTCAAATATACTGTGGGAAACACTTCAGTTTGACAGGACTGTTTATATTTTCATAGGACATATAGATAAAAGGCAACATTTTAACTTTCATTCATGTTAAGCCTCAATATAAAAGGGATTTGAGTAGATTTATAAATATTTAATCAACGTATAAACATAAACACACTCTATGTCAATGTCCTAAAATCCTATATGTATTATTTCATTTCATTCTTGTAACAACCTTATGAAAGTAATCTAGAGTTATATGAAACAGACAAGAACGAACATTAACAGAGGTTACCTCATCCGAGTCTGAAAGTGACAAGCCATTGTGATGAGATTTGAATCCAGGTAGTCTGATCCTAGATCCAATCTGATCCTAGATCCAAGCTCTTGACAACAGAACATGGGGAAAAAAGGAAGTCGTGGTTAAAGTCACTCTAAGAAATGTGCATTGAAAATTTTGTCTAATGCATAGCAAAGAGCAAATCATAACGTTGGTTCTGATTTGCAGGGAATAAAAAAGAAGAAGGCAACATAATCAGTAACAAAATTGTCAATGACCATGAAATAAAAGGTGTGCCAACAACTAAGAAGACAAATTACTTCTAGCTGTAAAATCTGGTGAACAATATGAAAAAGAGAAAAAGTATTCAAAAAGCAAACAAATGAAATGTAGCATTTTGTTATATTATCCAAAGGCAAACCAGGGAATAACACTAAACCTCACTCAGAAGATGCACATTTTTAATATTTCAAAGAAATACTATCCAAACATATATGCCCAGCGATGTAGCTTGATCCTAGAGCCAAACTTCAATATCTCAAGGAATGTATTCACTCCATCTTCTATGGGCAATCTTCCCTTCTATAACAATATAACATCTCAGAAGTTACTAAACATTTCATGACAGTTAAGAAATAAGTATAATATTATATTCACGTATAGGAACCTAAGATGGGTTTACTTTATCCTACTGATTTAGAGTGTAAATCTATTTAATTAGTTGATAAAGTAGAAGGGAGAAAGGACACACGTCAGTTAACCACCCTACACTTCAGTCTCCTAAGCTGCTAAATAGGCATAATAATAGTGGCTCTCTGTTGGCGCTGCTCTGCAGATTAAATAAGATAATGCATTTTTTAAAAGCTCTTAAAACAGTGCCTGTTATTACACACTGACTTAAATGTTAACTTATCAGTAGTAGGACCATTCTTAAATCCATATTTTGGAACTCTAAAGTGGCCCTTCAAAGTTTTATAAAACCTAGCAATTTGAAACTGAGTATTATGGCTTAACAAATCAGAACTGAAATTTGCATATGTCCCAGAAGTAAATGACTTAATAAATCAGTATCCTTCCTGAAAACTTATAAGCATATCTGGTGATCCTTGTTAATTCCTCAAAATGCTTTAAATTATTTGGAAAAAAATTTAACTTAGGTGCATAGACAAAATTAAACTTTTGGACCTACTAGCAAAGAGAAGATGTACTTCTTTGCAAACACAAACACTAAGAGTGAGAGAAGGTGCTGATGCATTTATAACAAAATTACTTGTTCCACTCCTTTTCTTTTTGTGGGATGTGATAATGTGGGGAAATGTTTCTTCCAAATTCTCTAAGCCAAATATTTTTTTACTTGTGCAAAGGATTTCTTCTTTGTTTTGTCACCCTCCAACTTTATATTTTCTATAGTCTTTCAAAATTTTATCACCTAATCAGAGAAAAATAAGTATTTATCTAATTTTTCATTGTAATGATTTTAAAAAATTATTATTGAATGAAAATAAATATAGGGTGATATAAGAAGATAAAGGAAAAACTAAAAAATGAAACTACTGACATACTAAAATAATTCCTATATCATTTGAAAATGTAATGCATATTTACATGTTTAGAAGAGTATCTTTTTACAGAGTAGCGATAAGAGACTAATGTTCCAGTTGAATGAGATTTTACTGTATGTCAATAGAAATTAACTGATAAGAGGTTTCCAAGTGGGGGGAAAAATGGTATTTCAAGGAGGAAAAACATATAGCAAGGAAAGATCTCACATGAGGTGGTTCCCACAGACCATAAAACCTTTCTCCTTTTCACTTCTAATCGCAGAACTATTATTATGACAAGTGTCATAATCCGTCGCTCACTCCCTGTAAAAGGGAAAGAAGTTGCTTATACAATTAATAGGCATTAATTGATCTATAAGAAGCTGGAACATTCCAGGAAATTTGAGATATAGCTTCTCCATGAAAATCGGAGCTCCTGGAAAAGAACAACTGGGATGAGAGAAAAAAGAAAGAAAGACAGAAAGAAAGACAGAAAGAAAGAAAGACAGACAGACAGAAAGAAAGAAAGAAAGAAAGAAAGAAAGAAAGAAAGAAAAGAAAGGAAGAAAGAAAGAAAGAAAGAAAGAATGAAAGAAAAAGGGAAAAGTATACATAAGATAGCTAAGATAATTGTACTACTAATTTCTACAGGTTTATTGAAAGAAACACTTAATGTTTAATTGTTTGATCAATCTTAGATGTCTATATCTGATTATCTGAATAACCAATTTGAAGTCAGCAATACATAATACAACAACCATGGTTAATTTCCTACCACTTTGCTTTAAATTCTGTGTCACTTTTATTGTTTTTATGCTGTTTTGTTTGTGTCTTTGTATTGTAGATTTGTTTTTGTTCTTTTTAAAGTTAAAAAAAAAGTTTGAAAAAAAGAAAAAATTGGAGCTCCTGAAGGCACAGACCACTGTATCGCAGAATGTGAAACAGGCCCAGACATTTAATCAGCTCACAATAATTACTTAATGATGAAGACAAAACTCATTATTCAGATTATACACTTCAAAACCTCAAGTCTGAGACAAGAATAATCAATTTCTTAAAATCCTAAGAATTTTGAGTTAGCACTAGGCTTACTATAATCCAAGGTATAAGGTAATTTCAGAGTGTAATGCAATCTTTTGTTATCTTTTTACAGAGAAAGCCAGAATCAAGAACTAGTAGTCCTGCTGTACTCTCTAATAACCAGGTATTACAAGAATCAGTAAGGAGATGGGGAAAGATGATATCAAGTTCTGTAGATGAACCATTAATGCATCAGTAAAGAAATTAAGAAAAAGACAAGTTAGACCATGCTCACATTTTATGGCTACAAATCTTATTGCAAAATAATTGGATCTTTCCTTGTAACCAAGAGCATATAAATGGAATAAGGCAAATTATAACAATTATTGGAATAATTGTTCTAATAACTACAGCTGAGAAGAATTAGGATCACTTCCTTCAAAGTGCAACGATCTTTCCTCAAACTGAAAAAAAAAGCTGCTCTGCAAGACAGGGACTGAGACCAAAGCCCACAGAATTTTCAAAATTTTATTGCAGCACACATCTATACATTTAAAATGAAATGCTATATTCAAGGCTTTCGCAAGTAGCTCTATAAAATATTAGCATATATGAAATATTTAGCATATATGTATTCTCTATATTAGCATATATAAAATGTTTATGGATTGGCTAATGGATTTTTCATTAGTTCCAATATAACTTTCCCAAAAAAAAGGATAGAGAGATAATTCTGTGACTAAAAAGATGTTTGTATTTGAAAAATGTACATGTTTTACAGAAATTAACAAGCCACGTATATTAAGTTATTAAGTCTGTAAAAACTTTGTGAAAGAACACTCCGTTTGTACAGAAGGACTCTGTCTGAAGTGCCTGTCAGAGTTTATCCTACTGGAGCAGGTAAGCATTTGCGCTGGCTCCACTTCACGGAACTGCACACCTCAAAGTCTGCACAGAGAAATCCTCAGTGGGGTTTGGCAAAGGTGCTGAGACCCATCTGTTCTGGATTCAAGCTTTCCTGTACTCAGCTGCAAACCCAGACCAACGAACCCGACTAGAAGACACAAAGATGCTTTTCAAAGATGCTAACATCCCTCCAAGTGGGACCAATAAACAACAAACAAATATTCATTCATATAAATAACCTACAAAGATAGAAAGATAACCACATTGCCCGCTGGTTCCTCAAACCCTCCATCCATCCCAGGAACCAAGATGCCCATGGCTTCTCTCTCCCCCACTGCCGCTCTCCAAAATCAGGCACACACTCCAGACTCCCTTCTCCACAGGCAACATATGACTACTACAATATGTGACTATCGCACACGTGTATACCTGTGCTGGTGCAGGAGCAGGTTAAAATTCAAAGTTTAGAGCACAGTCCTACTAAATACATATCCCTCTCACATCATGGTAAAGTTGAAAACTATAAGTTGAAACACTGTTAAATCAAAGCCAGTCCATGTGTGTGTGTGTGTGTGTGTGTGTGTGTGTGTGTGTTATATTCGCATACAACAATTATTCATGACAGTATTATGTTGTGCACAAATAAATAATACAAAAAAGTTATTCACCCTTTTGAAATACAATTTTGTTATGGTCCAGGCTCCAAATGGAATACCAAAAAAGTATAAAAATAGGTTCCTGTGAGGAAAATTGTGAGTGTTAAGTTTCTGACAGCTAAAATACCACCATAAGATACACAGACCCATGTATGTGTACACACCATTCCCAAACTATAGAACAGACATTTTCTACACTTTCATTCCAGCCTCACTTCACTTCTGTCTTCCCACTCTTTTTTACTCTAATAATTAATTTCCCACTTTGTTGTAGATTTTCTTTGATCAGTAAATTGTAGGCCAGACTCTTAATTCTGGTGGAAAGGTACTGGTGAACTAATGCGGATAAACTGTCTCAGCGATAAAATATGCTAAGCAGAAAATTCACATTTTTAAAAAATATCATTATTTAAAGGGATTGAAATTGCCTCAGTCTGCTGTCAAGGTCACCATGTTCCTCTCACCAAGCTGCCTCTCCTCAGACCCTAATATTTAAAATCAAGAACCCAAAAAGAGTTTGAGGATTTCATTCGTTTCTATTTTCATTTAAATTAGTTGTGGGGTTTTTTCCCCTTAGGTCACCAAAATCAGCTATAAATTAACTATGGCTAGAATCACTCTAAAAGCCCTATTCTGTGTTCATGTCAAAATGTACTCCACTTTTTAAAATGTTTGCCACATTACACTCATACCTGGCTCCAGTAAGAATGCTCCTTCGAATTCTAGTGAGAGCACACTAGGGCTGCAGGTCATTTTTTCTGCACAGCGTCTAAATCAATCTCTTCGTTTTGTACACTTGTCATTCACGCTTTGCTGATGATGCTTCTCCCGTGTTACCTTAAATCATACCAAAATTGAACTTTGCATTTAGTATTTTTAAAAAAGAAAGTAGCACAGTATTCCACACATTGTAGCTGTCTTAGTGTGTATGTATTTATGTAATAGATATAGTGGGTTATTTCAAAATTTTTAGTTAATTGAAAAAAATTTCTAATTTTTCAGCTCTGGAAATACCCAAAGATACTGTTAATCTGCTGGGTTAGTAAGAGCGCTATGAATAGTTCTTATTCATCGGTCTCATAAGATAATTGACCACAGCGCCCAAAACAAAAAAGCTTTGGAAGAGGATGTGGCTAGGTGGTAAAGGAAGTCACTTAAGATGTTCATAGAGCTCCTGAAAAGTAGATTTTGAAAGAGGGAAAAACACTTTTGTACGTTCCTTGGCTAATCCCTTAAACATGTGAATAAGTGACTAAGAGAAAATTAATTTAGCAATGGGTAGAGCATTTTTGTGTAGCATTCAGGGTCATGTTAAAACTGGTAAGAATTAAACCTAAATCTCAGGGGTCTCATCTACAAAGGCAAGAGAAAATGGAGAAGAAAGCAAAGGGCTGAGAGGACTATGGGGATGGGATTTGAATAACTGGCATCGAATAAGATTTCCTTTTGCTCTGTCTTGCCATAGGGGGATTAAATAATTTCTCTGTCTTCTGAATTTCACAGGCTCCAAGTAGATTTTAATGGATTTCAGATGATTTCATTATAGTACTAAGAAAACAATTTACATTACTGAAAGCATAAAACCAAGTGGGCAACTCTATAGTATATTTCCATGCATTTATAAACCACTGTGACAATATCACTCAGTCCATCTCTCAGGATCTATATAAAAACAATTACTCATGACAATACTACATGGACAAGTTGATAATACAACAGGCAACTTGCATTTTAAAAACATACGTGATATTTTTACTCGACAGACTGTTAGTGGAATATCAAAGAAATATAAAAATATATACTACTTTGGAAGCAAATAACTATGGCTTTAAGTTATTAAAAGCCAAATTGTAAATAAAATGAATTTCAACTGACACTTTTGCTAGTTTCAGGGGAAGGAAAGATTCCAGTTTCCAAACTTACACACATAAGTGGAAGTTCATAGACATGAGTTTCAAGAGTAGTCAATTTCTAGTGGGCTCGTGGCTTTAGAAGACCGTGCATATGCAGCCAGATGCTACAGAATTGTGACGTATGCATTAGTAACTAAGGCCAGCATTTGTGATGTGCTGGAATATTCTTTGGAATAATTCAAAGTATGTTCTTGCACTACATCTACTGCAAGGAAGAGGCGATAACATTAGTGTTACAAGCATTTGAAGAGCTACATACAGGACCTTGGAGCACACTAGGAGCTCCCTGTGGAGACAGGGTGGGAAAAGACAGGCAGGTTGTTGAGCTTTCTGGGGGAGGCTTGCTGGCAGGAGAGAGAAAGAGAGAATCCACATTTCTAACTTCCACTCTTAAAATTAAGTCTAATGGACACAATTTGAACTTAAAATGTTGCTGCCAGGTTGGCACAAGAGGTGAAAGCACCTCATCACCAAGCCCATCAACATCAGCGTATCTTCACCTTTCTCAAGGAAAAGTGGTGAGCTGACCATCCCTAAACATTCGGCTCGAAACAAAGCCATCTCTTAATATAGTGTAAAGTTGCTATAGCACTACAGGAACAATACTGATTGTAACTTTCAAAAGCCATTTAACATTTTATCAAACTGTGAAAATCTGACATTTGAAAATATTCATGTTATAGTCTGCAGCCATTTGCTTTTCATTTAGTAAAAAAGGAAAATTAGTTACTACTATAGACAGGGTATTATTTTACATTTTACTCAATTAGTGGTAACCAAGTATTTATTGTTCTTTAATTATTGGTAAAGGTCATCCCCATATTGTGACCAAATATCATATACACGTACATATATATATAGTTTAAAACATATAAATAAATGTATTCAAGTAATGGTAACTGCTCAAAAATATGTCGCCTGTGATTTATATGCATTTTAGTTTCATTTAGTTTTGTTTTGAAACAGTAATGCTGTGAAATTTCAGATTATTAATTTTAAAAAGTAAAGATGATACTCTCTGCTATGTATTCTGTGCTTCTTAAAAACTTCTTTTGGAAAAAGAAATGAGCAAGCGGCTTGCTCATCACCAAAGAGGTTAACAAGATTAATTCTTACCATATTATCTCTGAAGCTTGATTAAGCATTTAATTAAACCATCACATAACAATGAATTGAGAAACACTTACGGTGTATTTCACCCACATTACAGGCTTTTGAGACTGTGGTTTAGAATGACTTAAAAGTTTGTAACCAAAAATTTTAGAATTAAAAACTATTTCCTTTGTTCAGCAGAAACGTGATAATAATTTGAGTTATCATAATAATAATTTGAGTTATCATAAGCAATGCCCATGGCTTGGCTTGATCCAGAAACAAAGGAGACAGAGAAAATACTGAAGAAAAAACCTTCACAGCCAAGTTCACAGTGAATCCTAAATAAACAAGATTTTTTAAAAAATGAATGCACTCTAATCATCCTAAATTCTTAGATAAATGTAAGGCTACATTTCTAAAATCAATCCTACATTTATAAAGCATGTACACATAAATATGAAAAAACAAGGAAATAGGAAACACCAAAAGAATTTAGCAAACGAATAACAGTAAATTCCTTTCAATAAATATATGAATAGGGTAGGAACAAGTAAGGCAGAATAAAGCCCATTCGTTGTGTACATAGAACTAGATGACAGATTGCGGAAGAAAATGCTTCCTTCGGATCACATATTTGTTTCCTCATGTGGTATCTCGTATCTAAGAGGAAAAGAGGCAGACAAATATAGTAGCCAGAGAGAGGAAAGGATCAAGCATAATAGACGACGTCCACCATGGTTATTTCCCAATGAACTTGATCGCTACGGGCCAGAAATGACAGAAGATAGAAGAAAACAAGAACTGCTGAGGCCGTCTTTCAAAACATAATTAGGCTCTAATTTTCAGATATATTGCTCTCAAAATCACAGCTTTAGTGTAGCTTTTCTTGATTCTTCGGCATTTAAAAACACAGTGCCTGAGTTTATATTTCAAGCAGATTATTAAACAAAGTCCTGGGGAAAGTAAATTTTTAGGCTGTAAACAAGCGTCAGTACCCAGATGCTGGCTTGATTCTCTACATCAAAACTTTGCAAATAGCTCCATCTTCAGGCATTTCGTGAAAGTTCGTGTTGCGGCTTTCCCTCCCGCGCTGGAGTGCGAGCGTCCTGCTGCCTCGCTCAAACCCTTCCATGTCTGAAAAACAATCAACAGAACCAGCGCCTCAGTTCTTCCCTAGGTGTAAGGAGGTGGGTGCGAGGAAAAGGCCCTCTTCATTTTCTAAGTAAGAACCAACTCATCATTTCGTATTTCATTCTCAAATTTCTTAAATGTCTCGAGTTTAAATTCTTAAATAAAGCATTCGCAAGCTTCTAACTGAAAGAAAACAGGAGACTTAAGCAAGATTCTCCTTTTTTCCCCTCTCCTAAATATTGTTTATTTCTTTCCTCTACTTCTTTCTCGATTCTTACTAAAATCAGAGATAGTGCGCATATAAATGAACCTGGAAGGAATTTTATGGAACAGACCAATCAAATACACCGCAAAATCCTGACTTTTAAATTTTACATCACTGTAAAAATGGTTCGACTTCTTATCTCAAACAAGGAGACCTAGTCCCAGACAGATCTACTTTCAGATCTCTCATGTCTGAAGATTATACTTACTCTTAAGTCAAGCAACTCCCGGAACAGAGGTATGAAAGAAAGAAGTGGACCCGCCGAAGCACTGCTTTCCATGCCAAAGAGAACGACACAGAGTGCTTTAGACAACCAAGCATAAATATTTACACAGTTAAGCATACAAAACTGCTGACTATAAATTTTGACCATGACCATTAAAATTTCAAGTAAAGTTTTATGAACATATTGTAATGGCGTCCATGAAAAGAGCTCCATAAGTTCCATATCATGGTTACATAAGAAAAACATTCACTTGACAATAAGAATCCTATCTGGCATCAGAAAATAAATGTTTTCCTCCTGTAGACAGTTACTGCATTATTACAGTGCAAGGTAAGGATGAAAATCTCTGCAATGTAATGAGAAAGCAACAGTTCTCCAAGCTTCACTTCTTCTGGACAGCTCTCCCACAGGTTTAAAAAAAGAAAGAAAGAAAGAAAGAAAGAAAGAAAGAAAGAAAGAAAGAAAGAAAGAAAGAAAGAAAGAAAGAAAGAAAGAAAAAAGAGCTTCAGGTTTGGAAAGACCATTAAAGACAGTTTAATCCAGTCCTACTTCTTGTGACAGGACCCCTGGGTGAAGAGGTTATCCAAGGCTAAGCTCACCCTTCACAGCTCCTCAACTTTCCAGTTTTTTCTTTTTAAACAGATTTGACCACAGAAAAATTCATCTTTATATTTACACCAGGTTGTCCTATTATAGCTCCACCTAGCAGTTCTGTTTCCATTTTGGGGCAACATACAGTAACTTTAGCTCTCATTCAAGAGAAAGCCCTGAGGTGTTCATGAACCAAGGTACCACTGCACGTAACAACTCCCAGCCACCCTGTCCCTGCATTCTTCCTTCAACATCCTAACAGGCACACTTCTGTGACTCTCCACTGTCAAATGAGTCTGACTCCCTCATCTGATTGGTCTTTTCTCCCAAAGGCAGTGTAATTTAACATGCCTTGAATGTGTGGTGGCCAGGACTGGACATAATTTGTAGACGTGTTCCTTGTAGAATTAGGTGGGGTGTTCTCATATCTCTTGCAGAGTAGATAATATATTTTCAATATTAAAATTAGTTTTAATTAGGTTCACTGTAATTGGGGAAGTGGATAAAAGGAAGACATCAGAGGCTCATTACTTGCTAACTAAATGTGACATTTTCCGTTCTTTCATTTTTCTGCCATTGTTGTTGGCACAAAAAACCAGTTATAATTAGACTCCCCAGAAAACTGAATGGATCAAGATGCAAGTGTGTTATTTAAAAAGGCAAATAAAATTTCTTTTGCTGTGCTATTAAGCTTTATGAAGAATTTTAAATTTTATCCATTTCATGTAATTTATAGTTCATATAATAAAAGTAATTTTTGCATAGAAACTGTTACAATTTGCTAAAGATTTACATGTAAAATAATAACTACTGAAACAGAACAAGTTAGCTTGTTGTATGATTATATCAATATCATAAAACAAAACTAGAAGAAACAACTTATGGCCCAGTTGCTTGTAAGAGCTGAGGTCTACAGCATCTGCTGTTTTTACATTTCACTGTGTAGATTTGCAAACTTATCCTGCATTGTTAAAAAACAATAATGCCAATCAAACTGTTTATTTCTTAGGGTTGTTCATCAGTGATAGCAGAAATTCAGCCCTTTCAGAATTTTATGCTAAACCTATAGATTTCATAAAATCTATTGTGTATATGTACATACACATATATTCACATAAACATAGATGTAAGTTATCGAGATAGGGATGGATGGAGATTTATGCATGTCAGGTTATATAAATATATCCATTAATACTTCCCGGCAATGTGTGTGTGTGTGTGTGGTGTGTGCCAGGAATCGAACTCAGGATCTTGCACTTGCCAAGCAGGCACTGTAACCACTGAGCTATATCCCTGCCCTTCCCTGTAATATTTTAAAAACAGACTCTAATGTAAGCAAACTACAAAAATGAGACTTGGCCCACTTGTGTATCTCTTATGCCCTGGGTACTTTACATTTTAAAAGTCTACACTTTTTTCCTTTGTTATATCCAGATTACAGGTTTGCTATTGTTAAACCCTGTCTTCATATCCACATATATATCAACAGTCTTTTCAGGAAGTGGCTGGTGATAATTCAGTGTCCTCTAACATTAAAAGCATTAAAGAAGCTCGAATTACTTGAGCCTAGAGTTAAACAGTGGAAAGAACCCCATTACCCTCTGTCGACCATGGGTAAACAGACTTCTGGGCCTCCGCCTCCCACAGCAGCAGCATGCTGTGTGCCTGAAAACCGGGCTTGTGGAGCAGAAGCAACCCCACAGCACCTGCCTCCCTGGGGTTCGGCTCCCTCAACAACCCACTGCACAGCCTGAACAGGCCCTGCGCTGGGGCAAGGGGAAGAATAAGCAAATATCATCTTATATGGAGTGTGAAATAATGGGTAAATGTATATATTTTTTGAAATAGGAAATTCAAATTGCAGTGATTTTTGCATTGGTCTTCTGAAACTCCCTTCTCAGCAGCCAGATTCCTTTTAATATTTAGGAAAACAGCTTAGTCCAAAGCCATGCTATGCTATGTTATGCTGTGCTGTGCTGTACTGTACTGTACTATACTATACTAGATTCAGTGCTACAGGTGTAATATTATGATATAAAAGAGAAATATATACATTCCTGCTACATATCCTAAAATACTTGTAACTTAAATTGATAGGAGTGCTACCAGGGAAAGGGTCATGTTTCGCTATTCATAAGAAGGTCCCGCCAGGTGTGGTGGCACACGCCTGTAATCTCAGCACTCGGGAGGCTGAGGCCAGAGGATTGTTGTGAGTTCGAGACCAGCCTGGGCTAAAAAGTGAGCTCAAGGCCAGCCTGAACCACATAGTGAGACCCTGTCTCAGAAAGACAGAAAAGTTCATAAGAAGGTCCCTTGGATCACACCTGAGTTGATATTAATCAGGTAATTCACTGCAATTCCCTAAAGAGAGGGGCCAGGGAAGCCAAACATATGATTGGATGGCTAGGACTTTCTTACAAGCTCCCAATGCTGAGGGAGAGGAGAGAGACTGGAGAACGATATAGTCGCTGATGGCCAACGATGTAATCAGTCCTGCCCCTGGGATGAACACCCCGGGGACAGGGTGCAGAGAAGGGGTGGGCTGCTGTTCCTTCCGGCCTGGGGACAGGGAGAGATAGGGAGCCTGGGGGATGTGCGTGTTCCTCTCCTCTTCCCCTATTCCTTGCCCTATGCTTCTTTTCATCTGACTGTTTTTGATCTGTACCCTTTGTAAACTGGTTACTTGGTGAATAAATTGTCTTCCTGAGGAGGTCATGGGAAGAGTGAGGTCATGGGAACATACCGTTTATAACCCTTCGGTTCAAAGTGCAGGTGGGAGAGGAGGTTTTTCAGTGGAAATGTGATGCAAATTGTAATTTCATTTACCTAAATCATCTTTTCTCAGTGAATGACTACTGAATTGTGTTTCATTAAATTTGAGCACTGAATATTTAAATGAGAAATAATTTTTATAAGTTAGTGATAAAATAATTAATTTTTGTATACTAGATAGGCTAATATTAAATAATGTAGTCAGTTAAGACATTTTCACTTAGACTATATAGTATACAAAAAGCAATAATTTAGCACTATTATTTAATAGAGAATACAGTTGACCAGAATAAAAATAATGGGATTCAATCCATGCAGGTCATAGATATCCCTTGTTCTCCTTGAGAAAAATCAACTTTTCATGAGCAAAAATCTAAAAATGCAGAAATGAAAAAACAAAATAAATCAGAAAACGTGTGGTTCTTTCTGTCTACAAAATTATAACTACACAAATATCTGAGTAGTTATATTTCTATACACAAAAAGAGGACTATCAAGGTTGATAGAATTCTAATCAAACTAATAAAAAGTTTATAGCACTGCATTTACAAAAATATCTTCCTCTTCAGGATAAAACTCAGGGCAGAATTATTGGTTATCTGTGCACTAACCAAGAAGCATTCGAGAAGATAGTACTATTATTGTTTGTCATTCTTATCACAACAAAAGTTATCATACTTTCAAATACTATGTTCTCAGGATTGTACCAGGTGCTTCACAAATATTAGATTAGTTTATTATCACAAGGAATATTATATATATTTTATTATATCCATTTTCAGATGAGGAAATTGTAGCCAAAGGACTATATTTTCTGCCCAAGCCGGATTTGCCAGACCCAAAATTGATTTTCAATCCTGCCTCCCTGCTTTAAAAACACCACTTTTAAAAAACCATAGTTTATGCTTCAACACCTATCATGCAACAAGAATTTGCATTCAATTGTAATAATTTTTGTACTCATTTTTATATTCACCTGTTAAAACTAGAAATATTTCATGGTTTTGTAGGGTAATGTTTTATGTATATCAATAATTAACACATTTAATGTATACAAAAGTAAAGCAGATATTAATAGTTTTAGTGTAATCTAATGCCATGCTGGACTGTTATATTAAGAACTGGGGAATTTAATTACATAACAGGAGCCAACATTAAGGACATTAAAGTAGCAAACAAAACAAAAAATAAATGATACATATTTCTAAGTAAAGAAAAATGGGGAAAATTTCCACAAAGTAGAAGTATGCTGAACTGTTATGAATTATTGCGTGACAATATATTTTATATATGAATGTTTAGGAAAAAATATAATGAAAGATAAGGAAGAATTTCCATAAATTAATATTTTAATTTTCCAAATGTAATATATACATCAACACAAACATATATGTACATGGTTTATACATGTATATACAAATAAATATATACACGGTTTAAAATGAAAAACATTATCTAAAACATATGTAGCACTGTTACACTCTGTGTTAAATAAAATGTAGCTCTGAGAACAATGACGCAGTCAGCCATTAATTTCTTTTCATGATGATTGAAGAAATGAAAAGTTTAACTTTTAAGATTAATTTAAATTCACTTTACTATTGAATGTTTTCATTTTTAGCTTCACACAGTGGTATATGCCTGTAGTCTTAGCTACTCGGCAAGCTGAGGCAGGGCAAGCACTTGAACCCAGAAGTTCGAGGCAAGCTTGAGAAACCCAGCAACACCCCATCTCAAAGGAGATAAAAGA